>NC_041386.1:120623896-120648924 GCF_002162155.2 Triticum dicoccoides | reverse complement strand
AGTCGGGCGTCTTAGCGACACCACATAAAGGGCTTTAAAAGAAATGCCACAGTCGGGCGTCTGAGCGACACCACATAAAGGGCTTTAAAAGAAATGCCACAGTCGGGCGTCTGAGCGACACCACATAAAGGGCTTTAAAAGAAATGCCACAGTCGGGCGTCTGAGCGACACCACATAAAGGGCTTTAAAAGAAATGCCACAGTCGGGCGTCTGAGCGACACCACATAAAGGGCTTTAAAATAAACAATCATAATGAGTATCCCGGAGGTAGAACCATCCCTGAGATACTCGATAATAACAATAATATCACGGGTTAGTCAACAATAATAAGAATCATAGTTATCACAAGTCACAAGCAGTAATTACATCTCTGGTTAACCGTTTCACCTCCGAAGACCGACACTAAGACCGACACTTGACCCATCCCAGACTGAAATCCTTAACCATGGACACGGCTATTCGAATAGGTTTATTCTCTGCAGAGGATGTACTCTTTACCCACGAGTAATGGATTTCTTTAGTCCATCGGGAGTAATTCCGTCTACGGTCTTTTTGTTGAAAACACACCTAACTTGCACACACCAGCTTATCTCACACATGTCTGGAATCACCCACGACACCTGTTAAGCAAACTCTAAGTGGGGAGGCTACAACCTCGCGTAGCATGGGATCAAATTTATATCGCGCGCTCTAAGGGGTGGCCTCCCCTCTCGGTCCCAACCGGAAACACCCATGCCCCCGGACCAGGTGGCCTGCCTACCAGCTACAACCGGTATCTTCCACCATGGCCTCTCTATACGGTGTGTGCTAGAAAGAGGTTGACAACTTACTGAACCGTACTCTACTTGCTGTAGAGACGAGTGGTAGTACGAAACAAGTATGGGGGTTACTGGCACAAGACTCGATCTACGGTCGACTCAGGAGGTTTAAGTGTTTCCTGCATGATTAGTATAACGAATATATATTTCATCCAATAGAGTCACCGCTCATATCACCTTGCCATGCCATACCAGACATAACCAACCCGACGTAGACCGGCGACAAACTCATACCTACCCAAGGCAGAGGTTTTCCCTGGTTCCTGCCGGTATGCATGCAAGGCACATGAGGGTGATTATTATCACAAGTATGTCCATTTCCAACAGCATGGAAATAAATAACATGCACCCATGCATATGATCATATCACATGAAATAACAAGTCCTTCGAAATGCGGTGGTGTTATAAATGCATCAACGATCACACCAAAAATATTATGCCGGGATTCAGAATGCTTGCCTTCAATGTGTGGAAAGGCAGGGTGCACTCCAAAACTTTTGAAAGTTTCTTCTCTCTCCCCAAAATCCTATTTAAAAATATATTTGAATTAACACACATTTCAAAAACAGAACAAAAAAGTTGTTTGAAATTTTTTCAAATAAATCTTAAAATAAACTAGATCAAATTTGAGAAAGGTAGGAAAAGGAATCAACTCATTTGGACTTATATTTAAAAAGTTATAGCCAGTCAAAGATTTGGTCAAATCTTTTTTTTAAATAAGACAGAAAAGAAATCGTTTCAGATAGAAATACGCTTTCGGAGCAGAGGAGGCGTACTTGAGGCTTTACGCCTCCACTTAACCACGTGGACAGACACGGGGTGTCACTGACAGTGGGCCTGCCTGGTCCACTGGTCAGGTTTGACCAGTCGCCGCGCGTCGTCTCCCTCCTCTGCCTGAGCGGAGCGGGGCTCCGGCGATCGTCGCCGGCATTTGGCTGCTCCTCGTGGGCCCCCGAGGGTGGGGATGGATCCGTAAGGCTGGGGCGGTCCTCCCGGTGGTCGCCAGGTAGGTGGGGACGGAGGGAGCTGCCGGCGGCAAGCTTCTCGGCGGAGGTGGCCTCGGGAGCAAAGTGATTTTTCTCCCGCGGTGTGTCCCGATCAAAATTGAGTAGTGGGGATGGCTCACGGGAAGGTGAGGAAGCTCTTGGTGGAGAGAATGGAGAGTGGGAGGCCCTGGTGGTGCCGAATTGGCCGGGGCAGTGGCGGCGGCTGCAGTTGCCGGAGATGAGGAAGGAGACCTCCCTCGGGTCGATTTGCTGCCATGGGAGGACTAGGGGAGCATTCTAAGGCTTCTTGTGTGCACGGGGAGGCTCGGGGGCCTCCTTTTATAGCTCGTCGAGGTCGGTTCCGCGGCGGCTGGATAAGCTCTCCGGCGAACCGCCTCTCTGTAGCTTGCAGGGCAACGTGGCGGCGACGAGCGCTAGGGGACGAAGCTATGGATGAGCACGCACTGCTCACAGGGGCAGGTGGCGAGCTGGGGTGGCTTGGGCGGCACCGACATGGCCAGAGGCTGTCGGGCGGCGGCGGCGGCTAGCGCTTGGCCTGTCGGGCGCGGCGGGGCTTCTTGGCGTGTTGCGGTGAGAAGGGGAGTGCGTGGCGAGGTGCTGCAGAGCGGGCCAAAGCCGTGGGGCCAGCGTGTCAGCTCGGGCGCGGGTCGTGCAATACGCGCGCTCTGCTCGCGCTCCGGGCGTGCACGGGACGTGTTCGACACTATGCCAGAGCACGCTAGAGGTCGCGATCGAGGCTGGCAATTAACAGACCCAGGTTAGGGGCAACTGGGATCCTAGTGGACATGCTAGTATGATCCGAGGTGCAAGGTCACAATGCAAGGATAAAATCATGTCAAAACTGGCCATGCACACCAGGTGTTTGACAAAATGTTAAAGGCTTCTAAGCAACTCTTGGGGTGGCCCAAATCTTCAGATCAAGATCTCCTTAGATGCAAGAGAGAGTGGTGAGGTTATTTGGACAAAAGGAGAAACTTGTTAGTGCAAGTTTTGCAAAACTACAATTCTGGACAGGAAATAAATGACATTATTTCATGAACCAAAAATATGCCAATGGTTGCATGCTCCTGGACTTAAGGGTTTGGTAGGGCTGTCTACAAGTGGGAGAAAGCACAAGATCATTGGAGAAAAATTAAATAGGGTTGCAGTACAAATCACAAGGCTGGACCAGAATGGAAAAGAGGTTGATTCACTCAAAAATTTTAAAGAACAACACTAGGTTTTTGCATACTGTGGAATCATAGGCTATTACCAATATCCCATAATTTTGGTGGAGGCCAGGAAGAAATATTTAAATGGGTTGTAGTGCAAAATGCACTCTGGACCAGAGAAGAAGAATTGAGTGCAGGGCTCAAAATATTTCATAAATAAAAGATTTTTTTGTGTAAAAGTGATTTGAAAACATAACATGACATCTCCAAATTTTTGTGGAAATTTTAAGTGAATCTATCAAATGGTTGTAGTTCAAATAAGGCCATTTAACCTAAAATCCATTTTTCAAGAAAACAATGATCAAGCAACTAAATTAGTTAATTAGTTACACTGATAAAAGGAAAGTTTTTCTTGAGAGGTTAAACAAGTCCAATAACATATTTGAAAAGTTTTCTCTTTGGGAAAAACTCATCATAACAGGGAAGGAAATGAGTTAAAAAAAATATCAAAATGGAGCTCAAAAATTCAAAGTTTTAATTCCTGGCAAAATTTTAATACATTGAAACAAGGCCAAAAATTTTGGGGTGTCACAAGCACCTGGACGAGTCCTTCTCCAGTAAGTGCTTCCCTTGGATTCTGCCAGGCTGGGAACCCGACTTCTTGTTCTTGGTAATTTCTTCTGACTTGCGCCTTTTCTTCTTGACAAGGGCCTTTCTGAAGACGCGCGAGCTAGCGGAGGAGGCCGTTCGCTTTCAGCGTGAGCCACAAGGGGTCGTCGGCTCCGGGACCGATCCGCAGGTGGCCTGGACCTTCCCGGATATCGTGACCGCCGCCGAGGCTTATCTGCGAGTCTTGAGCGACCAAATGGGGCGGCTCTCTTAGTCCGGTGCGGCGATGACGGCGGCCCTCTGGCCGGGTTTTGTTATGCTGAGCAGCTTCACGCGGCTGACGTGGTGGTTGGAGGCGGGGCCGGATCGGCTCCATGACTGGCGCGTTTCTGCTGCTCGTGGTGGCGCCGAGATGGTGCTCAGGTTCGCAATGTCTTGGAATGCGGATCTGTCGCTGGACGCGTTGATGGGCCAGCGAGCCGGCTCAGAGAGCCAGCTACAGGCAGAGGCCGGCTAGATCGCTGCATGGGCCAGCTACATCGTCGGTTTCGCCTTCCATGATGAGTTTCGGCCGGAGCGGGCGGAAGATGGCGGAGTCGTTCCTGCTGATGACTATGGCCTTCTTCTGGACGACCCGAAGGGAAGCTCCGAGGAGATGGGCGTCTACCGTGATGAGGGTGTCGACGAGGGAGACACCGTCACCTCGGTGAACCCGGAGGCCGCCGAGGGGGATGCCTGGAGCCGCCTATTTGGTAGTAGGTCCACCCACCCACTGGGGGTTTCTGGGTGTAATGAATTCTGACCTTGGGGCCTGGTTAAATTTGAACTTGTGATGTATAAATTTCATGGCTGTTTGCACTCTTGCTTTTTTGTCCTTTGGGAAATTTTCTTGCGATTTCCCCCTCTCGGGCTCCCCCCCCCCCTCGCGAGTCTGATGGCCGAGGCTCCGATCCGTGACAAGGAGTTTGGCCTTTGAGAGGAGCGCGCAGTATTTAGGCTATTAAGATGTTGAGGGCGAGTGAAACACCCACTGGGCCGGCTGGTGGCAACCCGGCGAAGCCCGTTGGCGAGCAGCCGGTCGTGCGGTAACTTAAAGTGGCATGGCCAGGTTGGGTAACCCGGCTCTGAGGGAGTCCTGGATTAGGGGGTCTCCAGACAGCGTCCCGTGTCCGGATGGGACTCTCCTTGGCGTGGAAGGCAAGCTAGGCAATACTGATATGTAGATCTCCTCCCTTGTAACCGACTCTCTGTAACCCTAGCCCCTCCAGTGTCTATATAAACCAAAGGGTTTAGTCTGTAGGACAACAACAATCATACCATAAGCTAGCTTCTAGGGTTTAGCCTCTACGATCTCGTGGCATATCAACTCTTGTAATACTCATATCATCAATGACAATCAAGCAGGATGTAGGGTATTACCTCGATCAAGAGGGCCCGAACCTGGGTAAAACATCGTGTCCCCTTCCTCCTGTTACCATCCGCCTTAGACGCACAGTTCGGGACCTCCTACCCGAGATCCGCCGGTTTTAACACCGACATTGGTGCTTTCATTGAGAGTTCCACTGTGTCATCACCGTAAGGCTTGATGGCTCTTTCGATCATCGGTAGCGATGCGGTCCAGGGTGAGGTTTTCCTCCCAGGACAGATCTTTGTATTCGGCGGCTTCGCACTGCAGGCCAACTCGCTTGGCCATCTAGAGCAGATCGAGAGCTACGCCCCTGGCCATTAGGTCAGATTCAGAAACTTAAACTACACTGCCGACATCCGTGGAGACTTGATCTTCGACAGATTCGAGCCCGTGTCAGGTGCACCGCACAATCACGATGAGCATGACGTAACTCTACCATCGGACAACATTCGGGAGATCGCATCTGCAAATACTCTGGCCGTCAATTCGAAGCAAATTGCGCCATCTGAGAGCGGAGGGATAGACCCCACCATGGAGGCCGCACTCTCAGTGGCGATAGAGCCGGATACTGACTTCACCCCTTACGAGAGTCGTGTCGCTAAACTACTGGACTCGTCTTCGGCCACGGACTCCGAGCCGCCTGCATCCGTGCCCTTCGAATCTGACTGGGCGCCGATCATGGAGTTCACCTCCGCGGATATCTTTCAGCACTCGCCTTTCAGCGATGTGCTAAATTCATTAAGGTCTCTCTCCTTGTCAAGAGAACCTTGGCCAAACTATGTCCGGCTAGAATGGGATGCGGAAGACGAAGAAATTCGCTGCCCTCCCACCACCCACTTAGTAGCCACTGTCGACGATTTAACCGACAGGCTCGACTTCGACTATGAAGACATCAACGGTATGGACGATGATGCATGAGACGAACAGGAACCACCACCCACAGGGCGCTGGACCGCCACCTCATCATATGATATATACATGGTGGATACACCCAAAGAAGGCAATGGCGAAGAAACAATGGAGGATGGCCCCTCCAAGAAGCAACCCAAGCGCCGACGTCAGCGGCGCCGCTCTAAGTTCCGCCATAGCAAAAACAACGATAATAGCGCAAGAGAAAATAACACTCCAGTCGACTCCAAAGGAAACGACGACCACATTGCCCTGGCGGCAGAGCACGATGAAGCTGCAAGCAGCGAACATAGTACAGATCCGACATCCGAACATGGTGACGCCGAGGATAAACCTCATCAAACCCCCTCTGGGGAGGAAAACAGTCCGGATGAAGATGCACACATCATCCCGGAAACGCACCTGGAGCAAGAGAACCTCCGCAGAAGGCTTATTGCCACAACAAGGAGTCTGAAGAAGCAGAAGCAAAGGCTTAAGGCCGCACAAAATACGCTCAACAGCAGGTGGAACAAAGTGCTCGACAATGAAGCAAAGTATGGTGGAAGTTACCACACAAAGAGCTATCCAAAGCGCAAGCTATTACCTTAATTCGACGATGAGGCCTTAGAGCCCACACAGCCAAAAAATGAAACGGCCAACCGGCCGGATCCACCACCTTGTGACCGTGATAGAGCGGCTAACAAAGTCACACATAAGTCAACACACGATCTACGTGAGGACTTGGGCCAAAAATCCAGTATGACCAGATCCATCTATGGATCCAGGAAGCACGCTCCGGTACAAAATCAAAACCGAATACTACAACCGTCCAAACGCCATGGCACATCCCAATATAGGGGTGACGCACACCCCCTATGTTTCACGGATGAGGTGCTGGACCACGAATTCCAGAAGGATTCAAACCAGTGAACATAGAGGTGTACGATGGGACCACAGACCCTGGGGTGTGGATTGAGGACTTTATCCTCCATATCCATATGGCTCACGGAGACGATCTCCATGCCATCAAATACTTGCCCCTCAAGCTTAAAGGACCAGCTCGGCACTGGCTGAAAAGCCTCCCCGAAAACTCAATTGGAAGTTGGGAGGAGCTCGAGGACGCTTTTCGGCTAATTTTCAATGGACCTACGTCCGACCTCCGGATGCAGACGATTTAAGTCATATAATTCAACAGTCCGGAGAGTCCGCCCGAAAGCTTTGGAACAGGTTTCTCACCAAGAAGAACCAAATCGTCGACTGTTCGGATGCCGAAGCCTGAGCAACTTTCAAACACAGCGTCCGAGATGAATGGCTCGCCAGACACCTCGGCCAAGAAAAACCGAGAACAACGGCAGCCCTAACAAGCCTCATGACCCGCTTTTGCGCGGGCGAAGACAGCAGGTTAGCCCGCAGTAGCACCAGCGGCCGATGCACATCCGAATTCAGGGATGGGAATGGAAAACCACGACGCAATAAAAACAAGCGTCAAAATAAAGAAGATAGCCCAGATAATACGACGGTAAACGCCAGATTCAGGGGCTCTCGACCAGGTCAGCGGAAAAAGCCTTTCAAAGGCAGCAGAGATGGACCACCTGGCCTAAACAAGATTCTTGACAAACTATGTCAGATTCATGGCACCCCCGATAAACCTGCAAATCACACCCACAGGGAATGCTGGGTCTTCAAGCAGGCCGGTAAGCTAAATGCCGAACATAAAAGGGGGGAGACACCAAGTGAAGACGAGGACGAACCTCGCTAGCAAAGCACTGGAGGACAAAAAAAATTCCCACTAGAGGTTAAAACAGTAAACATGATCCATGTGACGAAGAGGAGAAGCAAACATGCACTCCAAGACACACGCACCATAGAGCCCGTCACCCCTAGGTTCAACCCCTGGTTGGCCTGCCAAATCACTTTTGATCGCGGGGATCACGCGACAAGCATCCGGCATAAAGGATTGGCTGCCTTGGTGTTAGACCCAATAATAAACGGATACTATCTCACACGAGTCCTCGTGGACGGCGGCAGTGGTCTAAATCTAATATATCAGGACACAGTCCGCAAAATGGGGATAGACCCGACACAAATAAGCCATAGTAATACTACCTTCAAGGGAGTAATACCAGGCCAAGAGGCCCGCTGTACGGGCTCTCTATTGCTAGAGGTTGTATTCGGTTCTCCCAATAACCTCCGAAGCGAAAGGTTAACTTTCTACATCGCTCCATTCCGAAGTGGCTATCAAGCACTACTCGGAAGAACGGCTTTCGCTCGTTCTAATGCAATACCGCATTACACTTCTCTCAAGCTTAAGATGCCCAGTCCACGTGGCACCATCATAGTTAGCGGAAATACTAAGCGTTTTCTACACGCGGAAGAGTGTGCGGCGGCTTTAACAGCCGAGCACTAGATGACCTCACCAACAAGAAAAAATGACAGGTCGTCAAGACCATGGACACGGTTAGACGAGTCTGGCGCACCATTACATATACATGAGATTGGTTTGATGATCAAACCCTCCTAGACGGTACCAGGGGCTTCCCGCGTGTAATTAGGGCTAGTCCGGCTCAACTTGACTTATCTTGAATTTTAATGGTTTATTGATAATAACCAATTTTCTGGCACGGCAACTTTCACCTAAGTTCTTCTCTTTTACAGATGACAATCGTGCTACACCAGTCCAGGACACGGCACAACGGAGACACAGGCGCAGACGTGCAGCAGGGACCCGCTCAAAGGTTTCTTTTCATATTAAGACCCTGCGTAAACCTTTTTTACTGTCTCTTGTTGTTCACATCCTCCGGATACTCAATACAACCGAGAAGGATGCTAATGTTATGGGCATGTGGCCACGTCAGGATATTGCACATACCAAGACACCCGGGGTTTATTGTTAAGGGCATTGTTGAGCCCAGCATATGTTATAAAGACTGAATACCTTAGGGAGTGTTCGGCGTCGCGAGTTTGGCCTTATATGCATCAGCTTTGAATCATGTCTTTGGTCAAATGTTGGGTTTGCCTGGCTCCCATGTTTTGGTACCTTATGTTCCGCTATATCGGCCAAGGTAGCACTGGGAGAACTACTACAATTGTGCCCTGGTTCATCCGGATGAGCACCTCAGTAGAGAAAGCCGAAAACTGCCTGTCATGATATAGCGCGAGACTGGTCAACCACTCGATGACTCAGCGGAATCTTCGAGATTCCTCCGTGTTAACGAAGGGCCGTTTCCCGGTCATGTACGTACGCGTCCCGTATTCGGACGAGCATAGAAGTACCAGGGGCTATATAGTAGCCCCACCATCAAACTCCTATGGCTAAGTGAAAGTGTTAAAGCAATATAGTCCGATTGCCTCGTTCACTGCGCTACCACCTCCTTAATGGACCAAGATGTTGGATCAAGTTTGAGTGCGTGTTCTTTGCGAACACCCCCGTATTATATGCGTGGGGGCGGAAGCCGACGACTACAAACTTTCAGGTTATATACATATATACATAAACGGCCGCATAGGAGGCATCATAATACTTTCAGGCAAAAGTATAAACACAGCCTTGATAACTCAATAGAACATTGTTTTTCCAATGGGAGTACATGTCACTAGAACATAATATTCTTCAAGCACTGAGCCTCTATTGAACGAGCGCCTTTAAGAACTTCTTCAAAGTAGTGCTCGGCAGCCACTCGGCCGATGGCCGAACCCTGTGTTGCAACAGTGGTGGCCTCCATGTCTGCCCAGTATGTCTTGACACGGGCAAAGGCCATCCGCGCACCCTCTATGCACGCCGACCTCTTCATAGCATCGATGTGCGGCACAACACTAAGGAATTGTTGCACTAAACTAAAGTAACTATTCGGCCTTGGCCCTCCCAGCCACAGATGATCCACAACAGACCTCATGGCAATTCTGGACAACCTATGGAGCTCGGACCACTCGGCCATTCGCTCATTCAACAGCAACGGACGCATTGGAGCATGGAACTGTGACCAGAACAGCTTTTCCACTTTGCAATCTTTTTGATCCTTGAAGTACTCGGCCGCATCAGCAGCACTTGCTACCAAATCCACGTAGGCGTTTCCAGAACTCCATAGTTGATCAAGAGGAGCATACTTTGGATCTCCGAACTTAGTCCGCAACAAGAAGGGCTTCCCAGCCACGATATCCATAGCTTGACGCAGCTCCTTCTTCGCTGCTCTGATTTTGGAGCGGGCTTCCTTGGCTGCTACCATGGCCTTCTGAAAGCACAAGTGCTCCCTGGGTGGTTTTGGTAATTAATGTCAACATATCTCTTGTTGGACTAACACTTTTACCTAGTATGTTTCAGATAAGTTCAACAATGGAGTGGCATGGACTAGAGGATGTGGAACCCCTTCAAGATGCTAAGGACAAAGGATTGGCTCAAGCTTCAAGATCAAGACTCTACATTTTCTATTTTAGTGATCCAAGATCACATTGAGTGTATAGGAAAAACCAATACTATCAAGAGGGGATGAGGTGCTGCTTAATGGCTTGCTCAAAGTGCTTAGTGATATGCTCCAAAACCCTCAACTACCTTCCCACATCCACATATGACCTAAACCAAAAGTCAACTCGGCCCGACCGATTCTATATATCCAGCGCCACCGAGTTTCAAATGTCATAGCCACTGCCACAAACCCTACCAAATCGGTTTCACCGATAGGGATCTCGGTCTCACAGAGATAGGATTGTAATCTCTTTGTGTATGTCCATTACCAAGACTGGTCTCACCGAGTTTGAGCAATCGGTACTACCGAGATTACAATGCAAACTCTCTGGTTAGCTTATTACCAAAATCGGTCCCACCGAGTTTGTGTAATCCGTCTCACCGAGTTTGCCTGACCAACTCTCTAGTTAGCTTATTACCAAAATCGGTCCCACCAAGTTTGTGTAATCGGTCACACCAAGATTACGTTATTCCCTAACCCTAACCATATCGGTCCTACCGAGTTGCATCTCAGTCCCACCGAAAATCCTAATGGTCACTAGGTTTGTTGAATCGGTCCGACCGAGTTTAACCATTCGGTCCCACCGAGTTTGGCAAATTGTGTGTAACGGTTAGATTCTGTGCGGAGGCTATATATACCCCTCCACCCACTCTTCATTCGTGGAGAGAGCCATCAGAACATACATACACTTCCAATACACATTTTCTGAGAGAGAACCACCTACACTTGTGTTGAGGTCAAGATATTCCATTCCAACCATATGAATCTTGATCTCTAGCCTTCCCCAAGTTGCTTTCCTCTCAAATCTTTTTTCCACCAAATCCAAATCCTGTGAGAGAGAGTTGAGTGTTGGGGAGACTATCATTTGAAGCACAAGAGCAAGGAGTTCATCATCAACACACCATTTGTTACTTCTTGGAGAGTGGTGTCTCCTAGATTGGCTAGGTGTCACTTGGGAGCCTCCAACAAGATTGTGGAGTTGAACCAAGGAGTTTGTAAGGGTAAGGAGAACGCCTACTTCATGAAGATCTACCGCTAGTGAGGCAAGTCCTTCGTGGGCGACGGCCGTGATGGAATAGACAAGGTTGCTTCTTCATGGACCCTTCGTGGGTGGAGCCCTCCGTGGACTCACGCACCCGTTACCCTCCGTGGGTTGAAGTCTCCATCAACGTGGATGTACGATAGCACCACCTATCGGAACCATGACAAAAACATCCGTGTCTCAAATTGCGTTTGAATACTCCAAACCCTTCTCTTTACATTCTTGCAAGTTGCATGCTTTACTTTCTGCTGTTCATATACTCATTGCATGCTTGCTTGATATGTAATGTGTTTGTTAAACTTGTGCTTAAACTCCACTTAAACTTAAGAATATTAAAAACTGCAACTTTTGGCACTTAGTGTCTAATAACCCCCCTCTAGACACCTCTTCTCGATCCTTTCAATTGGTATCAGAGCTTTGGTCTCCATTCCCTTGGTTTAAACACCATTGGAGGAGAGATGGATGTGTCTACTTTGGGAAGTCTTAGACATAGAGTGCCTATTCTTGATGGAGAGTATTTTCATGAGTGGAGAAATGAAATGCTTGAGATTTTCAATGAATGTCATTTGAACAAGTACATTACTAGCCCTTGTGCACCTCATGTTGATCCTTTGCACCCTACCCTAGATGAATATATTGACATGATTCGCAATCTTAGAACTATTGAGCTCATCATTAGAGGCTTGCCTAGAAACTTGATTAGATGTTTGCCTACTCTCAAGTGTGCCTACACCATATGGAAATTTCTTGAGGAACTCTTTCCTGATTACTCCTTGAAAGATCTAGATGAAATCCTCCATAAGTCTATTGCTTTGATTAAGATGAGTTCCAATGATCCCAAATTTGGTGACTGCTTATTTGAGCTTACTAATCTTACGAGTGCCAAAGGAGATGTTGGAATCATTAGCAATATCATTTCCAGAGCTATTAGAATTCATAAAGATAACTATAGAAATGATCATTTATCTAATGAATTGCCCTCTCTAGGAATTGATCAATCACAAGATGATGTTGAACATGAATACTCGGATGAGGATGATGATGATGATGATAGTGACTATGATCTTGATGATGCGATGAGACACTTTGGTCTTATGGCAAATCTTCGCGGCTACATGGCTGGAGGAAAGGAATGGGTCCTTGATAGTGGATGTACTGATCATATGACCGAAGATAAAGACATGTTCCGTGAGCTTGCTGAAAATGACGGCCCTCGAAAGTATGTCACTTTTGGTGATAATTCAAAGGGTAAGGTGGTTGGCCTTGGTAAGGTGGCCATCTCACATGATAGCTCCATACAAAATGTCATGCTCGTTGAATCTCTTGGCTACAACTTACTTTCAGTATCTAGACTTGTTGATTTCGGTTTCAATGTCCTATTTACTGAAGTAGACTGCCAAGTGTTTCGTAGAGATAATCATAAAATGGTCTTTACCGGTATACGTAGAGGAGATATTTACATTGTTGATTTCACTAAAAAGGCTCAACCTAAAAATTACTTAATTGCCAAATCTTCTAAAGGCTGGTTGTGGCATAGAAGACTAGGTCATGTTGGTATGTGAAATCTTGATAAGCTTATTAAAGGTGATCATATCCTTGGAATAAAAGATGTCATATTTGACAAGGATAGACATTGTAGTGCTTGTCAAGCAGGGAAACAAGTTGGAGGAAGTCACCGCGCGAAGAACATCATGACCACAAGAAGACCACTCGAGCTACTTCACATGGATCTCTTTGGTCCCAATGCCTACAAGAGTCTCGGTGGTAACTCATTTGGTCTAGTCATAGTTGATGATTTTTCAAGATTTACGTGGGTGTTCTTTGTTGATGACAAATCATAGGTCCAAAAGATCTTCAAAAACTTCGCTAGGAAGGCCCAAAATCAGTTTGACGTGAAGATCAAGAAGGTTCGGAGCAACATAAATTTGACGAAGAAGGGATTTCACATGAGTTCTCGGCTATGTACACACCTCAACAAAATGGAGTTGTTGAAAGGAAGAACCGGACTCTTATCGAGATGGCAAGAATGATGCTTGATGAGTACAAAACGCCAAAGCACTTTTGGGCGGAAGCGGTTGAGACAGCTTGTCATGCAACAAATCGCTTGTATCTTCACAAGCTACTCGGCAAGACGGCATACGAGCTCCTCACTGGTAACAAACCCCAAGTTGGATACTTTCGAGTATTCGGCTCAAAGTGCTACATTCTTGATAAGCATCATCGTTCTAAATTTGCTCCTAAATCTCATGAAGGTTTCCTACTTGGTTATGGCTCAAACTCTCACACTTACCGTGTCTACAACAATTTCACCCGAAAGGTTGAAGAGACGGTAGATGTGAAGTTGGATGAATCTAACGGCTCGCAAGTATAGCAATTGCCAATTGATGTAGGAGACAAAGACCCTTCGGAAGCAATTCAAGACTTGTCCATTGGCAAGATTTGTCCAACGGAAGTGAAGGAGTGTACCTCGTCCGTCCAAGTGGAAGCTTCTACCTCACGACAAGGTGAACCAAGAGTTTATACGGAAGCATCCACAAGTGGGACACGCCAAGATGAAGAAAACAAGGAAGCGCACCAAGATGAACATCAACAACTTCCTTCTCCACCACGACAAGATGACGACAACGTCAACAATGAAGAAGGCCAAGAAGAAGCATAAGATGAAGAGGATGTTCCACCCCGACCCAAGCAAAAGCTTTCACGAGTTTGAGCAAGAATTGCTAAGGATCATCCCGTCGAGCAAATCTACAATGATATCCAAACCGGGAGAATCACTCGCTCTAAAACTCGTTTAGATAACTTTTGTGAACATTACTCATTCATCTCTAGCATTGAACCTATGAAGGTTGAATAATCATTGGAGGACCTGGATTGGATAAATGCTATGCATGAAGACCTACACAATTTTGAGAGAAATCAAGTGTGGACATTGGTCGAGAAGCCCAACAACAACCACAACATCATTGGTACCAAATGGGTGTTTCGCAACAAGCAAGATGAAGATGGACAAGTGGTTCGCAACAAAGCACGTCTCGTCGCCCAAGGCTACACACAAGTTCAAGGTATGGACTACGGTGAGACATATGCTCCCGTTGCTAGACTTGAGTCCATTCACATCTTACTTGCTTATGCTAATCACCATAATATCACCTTGTACCAAATGAACATTAAAAGTGCTTTTCTAAATGGCAAAATCGAGGAGGAAGTTTATGTTAAGCAACCTCCCGGCTTCGTCAATCCTAAGAAACCTAATCATGTTGACAAACTTCACAAAGCCCTTTATGGTCTTAAACAAGCTCCTACAGCATGGTATAAATGCTTGACCAAGTTCCTTATTGAAAAAGGCTTTGAAATTGGTAAAATTGATTCTAATCTTTTTACTAAAAGGGTTAATGGAGAACTATTTGTGTGCCAAATTTATGTTGATGATATCATATTTGGTTCAACTAACCCTCATTTTAGTGAGAAGTTTGGAAAGCTAATGTCGGAGAAGTTTGAGATGTCTATGATGAGTGAACTCAAATTCTTTCTCGGTTTGCAAATCAAGCAAACTAAGGAAGGTACCTTTGTCTCTCAAACAAAGTACACCAAGGACTTATTCAAGAAGTTCAATATGCAAGAATGCAAAGGTATGACTACACCCATGCCTACTAGTGGACATCTTGATTTGACCAAAGATGGTGAACCGGTTGATCAAAAGGTTTATCGCTCTATGATTGGTTCATTGTTATATCTATGTGCCTCTTGTCCCGATATTATGATAAGTGTGTGCATGTGTGCACGATATCAAGCTGCTCCTAAAGAGTGTCATCTTAAGGCTGTGAAAAGGATAGTGAGATACCTAATCCATACACCAAATTTTGGCATTTGGCATCCTAAGAGGTCCTCTTTTGATCTTGTTGGCTACTCCGATTCGTACTATGCCGGAGACAAGGTTGATAGAAAATCCACTTCGGGTACTTGTCAATTCCTTGGTAGATCTCTTGTGTCTTGGTCTTCCAAGAAACAAAACTCGGTATCCTTATCCACCGCCGAAGCGGAATACATTGCCGCTGGTTCATGTTGCGCTCAATTACTTTGGATGACCCAAACTCTTAAAGATTATGGGATATATGTGAAACATGTTCCATTGCTATGTGACAATGAAAGTGATATTAAGATTGCTCACAATCCCGTGCAACATTCTCGAACTAAGCATATTGAAGTTCATCATCATTTCATTCGAGATCATGTTGCAAAAGGGGACATTAACCTTAAGCATGTTCGCACCGATAAGCAATTAGCGGATATATTCACTAAACCACTTGATGAGAAAGTGTTTTGCAGGTTGAGAGGTGAATTGAACATCATTGATGCTTCAAACTTGGAGTAGGAACTCCATTTGATACATGCAGGGTATGAGCCTATGACTAATCCTTGATATTTCTCTTATGATGCTATTCATATGTCCTGGATATATTTGTACCTTGCATGTTATCTAACCCGTGTAGGTACTTGGTTGAATCTAAATCTATGAGATTGCAACTCACTCACATCTTGAGCAATCTCTGCACCACCAAGTCTCTAGACAATGGTGGTTGAAGACAAGGAAGCACGAAACCATTCAAACATATCCTTTGGCAAATTCTATGTTGAGTCTCATGATTGTCATTTTGGACACACAAGTGCTCTTCCTTGCAAAGCTAACCCATGTAGGTAGATGAACTCAAACTCCAAGCGGTGCTCCCAACCCTTGATGAACTACATCAACCTTGAGAAACCCACACAAGTTCAACTACAACACCACCACCCAAGGTATGTTATTCCATCTTAGAGAAGCTTTACTCCAAGTCATGAGTCAAAGCAACTCGACAAGATGTGAATACATCAAGATGCGTAAACGAAAAATGGTAACCCCATTTTGAGCTTAAACGATGAGTATGACCTATGATCAAGTGCTCTCACTTGACTCCTAAGTCAACATACTCTAACATAGGTGACTTTGTCACCGACCATTTCTAGATGAAGTTCTCTAGTGTTTCTCCATGCTTTTGCATTTGCATATTTGTTTCCCCTTTAAAAAAACTTCATCTAGAACTTTTAGTTTCTTTTCTTTCCTTTTTGTTCTGCATTTTCTGCATCCAATTCATTGCAAATCTTTCAGTTAATTCCTTGCATATCCTTGTGAGATCTTACTTGTCTAGTGAGCTGAGGTGACAAGTGGTTTTACTCTGATGAACTCGATCACACCGGCTTGTTCTCTTCGGCCCAACCGAAATCTTTTGGTGCAACCGAAGCACACAACTCGGAGTCACTGATTCCACCATAGGAAAACCAACTTGCCACTTATTCCTGATTTCTGTTTGCTCCAGCTCCACTCAATGATTCTTGTCTTCTACCAGCATCATATTAGACATGTTGCTTTGCTCTGTAACTCGAGGACCAACCCATTTGTATCACATGTCCAGAAGAGCCCTTCTTGGAAATTGATGCCAAAGGGGGAGAGAGAGATCACATCAAAGCTTAATCCTTCCTATAGGGGGAGAAAGAGAGAATACTCAGGGGGAGAAAGTAGTATCATCAAGGACCCCAGATGCTTGGTGTTCAAGAGGAGAGATGTCACATGTCTTTAAGAGGGGAAAGGCATGTTTGGTTGCTTGCTTTAGCTCAAGCTCTGTTGTTTCCTTTTTTTGTTACTCTGATTTTCTGTTCCCTATCTTCTCCCAATATCCCATGCAGATTCAGGGGGAGCAAGACATCTAAGGGAAGGAAATCTCTGATTTTATTGCATATCTTTACCTTTGGGGACATGTCTATATCCAATGTGGTACTTAGTACTCACTCTACATGTCATCCCAGTCTTGGTTCTCTTGTGGCTTCTCTTGCTTGCTCTGGTCAGTAGGTGTATCTGTGTTATTTAACCTTGTTTGCGCAGGTTCATCCCATCCTAAGCCAACTCAAGACCACAAGGTAAGTATATGCATCACAGTCATGTGAATGAGAAGTTCTTGCTGATGTACATACTGTTTGCAAGAAGGACTCATGAGCATGAAGGTACATTTCTCACATTCACATCATGTGCTCTGATGCATATAGCCAAGATACATGTAACACATTGCTTACTCTGTCATGTTTATGCATTCACATGCTCCTATATTCAATATTCACATGATTGCGTACATGTAGGGGGAGCCTATGCATGTTACATGTATTTCCAAAGCTTTACTTGCTATTCTCTATACCTTTATCTAAAGCTTTGATGTATGTTGTCATCAATTACCAAAAAGGGGGAGATTGAAAGCACAAGTGCTCCCTGGGTGGTTTTGGTAATTAATGTCAACATATCTCTTGTTGGACTAACAATTTTACCTAGTATGTTTCAGATAAGTTCAACAATGGAGTGGCATGGACTAGAGGATGTGGAACCCCTTCAAGATGATAAGGACAAAGGATTGGCTCAAGCTTCAAGATCAAGACTCTACATTTTCTATTTTAGTGATCCAAGATCACATTGAGTCTATAGGAAAAGCCAATACTATCAAGAGGGGACGAGGTGTTGCTTAATGGCTTGCTTGCTCAAAGTGCTTAGTGATATGCTCCAAAACCCTCAACTACCTTCCCACATCCACATATGACCTAAACCAAAAGTCAAACTCGGCCCCATCGATTCTATCTATCCGGCGCCACCGAGTTTCAGATGTCATAGCCACTGCCACAAACCCTAGCAAATCGGTTTCACTGGTAGGGATCTCGGTCTCACCAAGATGGGATTGTAATCTCTCTGTGTATGTCCATTACCAAGATCAGTCTCACCGAGTTTGAGCAATCGGTACTACCGAGATTACAATGCAAACTCTCTGGTTAACTTATTACCAAAATCGGTCCCACCGAGTTTGTGTAATCGGTCTCACCGAGTTTGCCTGACCAACTCTCTAGTTAGCTTATTACCAAAATCGGTCCCACCAAGTTTGTGTAATCGGTCACACCGAGATTACGTTATGCCCTAACCCTAACCATATCGGTCCTACCGAGTTGCATCTCAGTCCCACCGAAAATCCTAACGGTCACTAGGTTTGCTGAATTGGTCCGGCCGAGTTTAACCATTCGGTCCCACCGAGTTTGGCAAATTGTGTGTAACGGTTAGATTCTGTGTGGAGGCTATATATACCCCTCCACCCACTCTTCATTCATGGAGAGAGCCATCAGAACATACCTACACTTCCAATACACATTTTCTGAGAGAGAACCACCTACACTTGTGTTGAGGTCAAGATATTCCATTCCAGCCATATGAATCTTGATCTCTAGCCTTCCCCAAGTTGCTTTCCACTCAAATCTTTTTTTTCACCAAATCCAAATCCTGTGAGAGAGAGTTGAGTGTTGGGGAGACTATCATTTGAAGCACAAGAGCAAGGAGTTCATCATCAACACACCATTTGTTACTTCTTGGAGAGTGGTGTCTCCTAGATTGGCTAGGTGTCACTTGGGAGCCTCCAACAAGATTGTGGAGTTGAACCAAGGAGTTTGTAAGGGCAAGGAGATCGCCTACTTCGTGAAGATCTACCGCTAGTGAGGCAAGTCCTTCGTGGGCGACGGCCGTGATGGAATAGACAAGGTTGCTTCTTCATGGACCCTTTGTGGGTGGAGCCCTCCGTGGACTCGTGCAACCGTTATCCTCCATGGGTTGAAGTCTCCATCAACGTGGATGTACGATAGCACCACCTATCGGAACCACGACAAAAACATCCGTGTCTCCAATTGCATTTGAATACTCCAAACCTTCTCTTTACATTCTTGCAAGTTGCATGCTTTACTTTCAGCTGCTCATATACTCATTGCATGCTTGCTTGATATGTATTGTGTTTGTTAAACTTGTGCTTACACTCCACTTAAACTT
The DNA here is from genome assembly GCF_002162155.2 of Triticum dicoccoides. NCBI lineage: Eukaryota > Viridiplantae > Streptophyta > Magnoliopsida > Poales > Poaceae > Triticum > Triticum dicoccoides. Next base: position 120,629,664 of record NC_041386.1, on the reverse strand, counting down.
AAGAATATTAAAAACTACAACTTTTGGCACTTAGTGTCTAATCACCCCCCTCTAGACACCTCTTCTCGATCCTTTCACCTTCTCCAGGTCCATCGCCCTCGCTCGGCTTTCTTTTTCAAGAAGCTGGTAATGGTCAGCGGCATCTTTCAACTCAATGGCCATCTTGGCTATTATTTCCTTGCTCTGGCAATGTGCGGCCTGTTCGGCCCTCAACTCTTCAACCGCCTTTAGAGCGGCCGCATCGCTATTCCTTGCTTGTTCCTTGGCTCGGGCAAGCTCCGCCCGAAGGGTCTCCACGGTGGCAGCTCCATCTGCAGTCACAACATATTAAAGATACTGGCATCATGCTCCTCTTACTATGTGTTGATCACCGGAAAAATCACTTACCCTGTGCCTCGTCAAGCCGCTTGTTGACAAGCACGATGTCGGCATCTGCCACATCAAGTTGCCGTTTTAGCTCGGTAAACCCATCAGTCCGGCTAGCCACCGGAGCTTCAGCCACCTGCACATAAAGGCAGTCTGGTTATTACCTAGGACTATGATCCTCTGTTTGCCGCCGTTTTCGACGACAACCAGAGTCTCAGGAGCTACTACCTGCATAGGGCACACCTAACGTGTGCGGTAGTGTCAAAAACATATACTATTTCATGTACCTCAAAGCCTTTCAGCAGACTCATAAAAGCTTCATGCAATCCGCTTTCAGCGGATGAAATCCTTTCAATTACCATACCCATTAGCGTACGATGCGCTTCTGAGATGGTCGCTTGCTCCAGAAGATCCTTCAGTGTGCCCGACCGCACACTGTATGGTTCCAGACTCTTTCTGTTGCTCTCTTTAGGAGCTGAATACTGAGGATTCTGGGTAGCCAAAGGATTACCCTCTGGCCTTGGTGGATCAGGAGAGACCCTCCGCGATGACACTTCAGGGGGAGGTGTTTCGCTCTCCATCATCACCGGAAGAAGATCCCCCGAAGACGAACTCTGTTGAGAAGGGCTACGATTTGAACTACAAGATATAAGCTTCAGTTATTGTCTTCGGAATTAAGGTAGGACACTTTCACTATTAAAGTACCTTTTGATTACTTACAGCTCGACAAAGGGCTGATCCCCATGTGGACATTGTGCGGCAAGAATACCCTCCAAGGCAGGACCCTTTGGTGAAGATTTCTTCTCCTGTTTGGAAACCTTTGTTTCCGGATCTTCAGAGGTGGTCCTCTTCCTTCCTCGGGGAGAAGGAATGTCAGATTCTTCTTCCGGGTTATCCTCCCTCGCGGAGGCGCTCATTCCCCCGATTGGGACGAGTAGCGAGTGAGGCCCGCTTTCGGCCTCTTTATTCCCCCTTCATCTTCCTTTGAGGGCACCTGATAAGGCACCGGCTCGAGCATTCTGTCCAGTACTAGATTGGCCAAGCCTTTGGGAAGGGGGGCCGAACACCTGATCATCTTTGCCTTTGTTATCCAGTCCTGGTCAAAGAGCGACAGTTCAAAATGATGTCATGATAAATAAAAGGACAGCGTGTTCGGCCATGGGATTACTTACTTGGGTATCAGGGCGGTTGCAGCTCAGAGCCGCATCCTCGGTGGTGTCTGGACACTCTATTTGAGGTCCGAAGAACAATTTGTACATCTCTTCGAGCGTCATGCCGAGGAAGTGCTGAATAGTTCACGGTCCTTCCGGGTTGAATTCCCACATACGGAGGGGTCGACATTTGCAAGGCTGGACTCGACGAACTAGCATAACTTGCATTACCATAACCAGGCTAAAATCTCTCTCAAAGAGATCTCGGATGCGGCTCTGCAATATCGGCACATCATTTGCTGGACCCCAGCTCAACCCCCTGCTGATCCAAGACTTCAGTTGTGGTGGGGGGCCCGAGCGAAAGGCAGGGGCGGATACCCACTTGGTACTTCAGGGAGTTGTGATGTAAAACCACTCCCGCTACCACAAGCTGGACGTCTCTGGGAAGGAACCCTCTGGCCATGGAGCATCAGCGCTTTTGCTTATCACAACACCTCTGCACTCTGCGTGTCGCCCCTCTATCATCTTCGGCTTCACATTGAAGGTCTTGAGCCACAGGCCGAAGTGAGGGGTAATGCGGAGGAAGGCCTCACATACGATGATGAACGATGAGATGTGAATGAGGGAATCCGGGGCCAGATCATGGAAATCCAGCCCATAATAGAACATGAGCCCCCTAAAAAGGGATCCAGAGCGAGGCCTAGCCCTCGGAGGCAGTGAGAGATGAACACAACACTCCAGTTGGGTTCGGGAGTGGGGATGACCTACCCTCGGGCGGGCAGCCTGTGCGAGATTTCGGCGGTCAGATACCTGGCCTCTCTCAGCTTCTTGATGTCCTCCTCTGTGACAGAGGAAGGCATCCATCGACCTTGGAGGTTGGATTAGGACATGGTTGAAAGTCCGAAGCGCCTGACCTGAGCCTTGGGTGTTGGAACTCGAGGCGGGGAAGGATTCGGTTGAGCACAAGAGGAAAAAAGGACATGCCTTGGCCTCTTTATAAAGAGGGTGAATGTCAAGCGTCCTCCTCACGGCCGTTTTGGACTCGCCTAAAATCGAGGAGCCATACCAACGGGCACGAGTGGGTTACCCATGTCCGTATTCATGAGAATCCCGTAATAAGGCGAACATGATCTCTGCTTTGACAAGACGTGTCAAGAAAACCGCGTCGCGATATGTGCGGTGCTGGTTGAGAAAAATGGTTCGGATAATGACCGGGCCATGGCGTGATGTCATGCTGTCAAAACGTGTCAGCAGATTAGATTTGTGGAAATATCATTCTCTCTACGGTGGTATGTGGCAAGAACTTGTTTTGCAGAGCCGGACACTATCCTTGTGTTCAAAATCTTCCATGGAGTATTCGGAGGAGGAACCCGCCTTGCAACGTGGAAGACAAAACTGCGCGCTGGACTCATCGCCATTGAAGCCTGGTTCAGGGGCTACTGAGGGAGTCCTGGATTAGGGGGTCTCCGGAGAGCGGGACTATATCCTTTGGCCGGACTGTTGGACTATGAAGATACAAGATTGAAGACTACGCCCCGTGTCCGGATGGGAATCTCCTTGGCGTGGAAGGCAAGCTAGGCAATACTGATATGTAGATCTCCTCCCTTGTAACCGACTCTATGTAACCCTAGCCCCCTCCGATGTCTATATAAACCGGAGGGTTTAGTCCGTAGGACAACAACAATCATACCATAGGCTAGCTTCTAGGGTTTAGCCTCTCGATCTCATGGTAGATCAACTCTTGTAATACTCATATCATCAAGAACAATCAAGCAGGACATAGGGTATTACCTCCATCAAGAGGGCCCGAACCTGGGTAAAACATCGTGTCCCCTGCCTCCTGTTACCATCCGCCTTAGACGCACAGTTCGGGACCTCCTACCCGAGATCCACCGGTTTTGACACCGACAGCGTCCCTTACCATCATGCTCTGGCCTTGCGCGCTTGCCGGCCGACAGCCGGAGCCGGTTCTGTGACTTAGGGCGAAGTGGAAGACCATGGCAATCCCAATGCATCGGGAACCACTAAGTAAGGTGGCGGGTAGTGCCCAAGCCGGGCAGCCCCTGAGCCCCCGGGTCAAGCGAGTCGGACCGGTGGCCGGGTTTGATGGGGAGGTAAATAATGCACAAATACAGGAGACACAATAGTTTGGTCAGAAAGGGCAGCCCCCGAGCATTGTTCGAGGACTCCATAGTTTTCAGATGATTACAAAAGGAAGTGATACATACGTACACACGGCTAACTGTAAAACGGGCGGAGGAGTTCCGCGTTCCACGGCCAGGTTGTTTCTTCGCCGACGGTGTCTCTCTTGCGCTTGTTTGACTTGCAGGCGTCGATGAGGTAATAGGTGTTACGATCACACAAGGCCTTGCTGATGATGAAGGGGCCCTCCCACAGGGAGGATAGCTTCTGCTGGCCGGCTTGCTGCTGGACGAGTCGGAGGACAAGGTCTTTAATGGACTCTTTCCGATGTTATGATAAATTGCAATTGCTTCAATGACTGAGATCATAGTTTGTTAGTTTTCTATAAAGTTTATGATTCATACTTTATCTTGTGAATGAATTGTTACTTTAGCATAAGAAATTATATGACATTATATGTTGTTGTTCTAAAGATGATCATGATACCCTCATGTCCGTATTTTATTTTATTGACACCTCTATCCCTAAACATGTGGACATATTTATCAATATCAGCTTTCGCTTGAGGACAAGTGAGGTTTAAGCTTGGGGGAGTTGATACGTCCATTTTGCATCATGCTTTTATATTGATATTTAATGCATTATGGGCTGTTATTACACATTATATCACAATACTTATGCCTATTCTCTCTTATTTTATAAGGTTTACATCAAGAGGGAGAATGCCGGTAGCTGGAATTCTGGACTGGAAAAGGAGAAAATATTAGAGACCTATTATACGCAACTCCAAAAGTCCTGGAACTTCACGGAGCATGTTTTTGTAATATATAAAAATATTGGGCGAAGAAAGTACCAGAGGGGGGCCACCAGCCAGCCACAAGGGTGGAGGGTGCGCCCCCCGTCCTTGTGGGCCCCCTAGCAGGCCTCCGGTGCCCATCTTTGGCTATATGGTGTGTTTTAACCTGGAAAAAATCGTAAGGAAGCTTTCGGGACAAGCGCCGCCGTATCGAGGTGGAACCTAGGCAAAACCAATCTAGGGCTCCGGCGGAGCTGTTTTGCCAGTGAAACATCCCTCCGGGAGGGGGAAATCATTGACATTGTCATCACCATCGATCCTCTCATTGAGAGGGGGCCAATCTCGATCAACATCTTCACCAGCACCATCTCCTCTCAAACCCTAGTTCATCTCTTGTATTCGATCTTGGTCCCAAAACCTCAGATTGGCACCTGTGGGTTGCTAGTAGTGTTGATTACTCCTTGTAGTTGATGCTAGTTCGTTTATCCGGTGGAAGATTATATTTTCAGATCCTTAATGATAATTAATACTCCTCTGATCTTGATCATAAATATGTTTTTTGAGTAGTTACATTAGTTCCTGAGGACATGGGAGAAGTCTTGTTATAAGTAATCATGTGAATTTGGTATTCGTTCGATATTTTGTTGAGATGTATGTTGTCTCTCCTCTAGTGGTGTTATGTGAACATCGACTACATGACACTGTTGGGAAATGTAGCATGCAATTTCAAAAAAAATCCTACGCTCACGCAAGATCTATCTGGGAGATGCATAGCAACGAGAGGGGGAGAGTGTGTCCATGTACCCACGTAGACCGAAAGCAGAAGCATTGGCTTAAGGCGGTTGATGTAGTCGAACGTCTTCTTGATCCAACTGATCAAGAACCAAACGTACGGCACCTCTGAGTTATGCACATGTTCAGCTCGATGACATCCCTCGAACTCTTGATACAGCAAAGTGTCGAGGGAGAGTTCCGTCAGCACGATGGCATGGTGATGGTGATGGTGAAGTGATCCACGCAGGGCTTCGCCTAAGCACTACGTGAATATGATCGAAGGCGTAAACTATGGAGGGGGCGCCGCACACAGCTTGGAACAATTGATGTGTGTTAGAGGCGCCCCCTACCCCCGTATATAGAGGAGGAAGAGGGGAGGAGGCCGGCCCTAGGTGCGCCCCAAGTAGGAGGAGTCCTACTTGGGCTCCTAGTAGGATTCCGCCCCCCTTCCTTTTATCATAGGGGGAAGGGGGAAGGAGAGAGGGAGAAGGAAAGGGGGGCGTCACTCCCTCCCCTAGTCCAATTCAGACTCCTCCCTT
>NC_041386.1:120574895-120623523 GCF_002162155.2 Triticum dicoccoides | reverse complement strand
TGTGCCTCCCTCCTATGGCCCATATGGCCCATATCTTCCCTCGGGGGGTTCCGGTAACCCCCCCGGTACTCCGATATGTACCCGATACATTTCGAAACATTCTGGTGTTCGAATACTACCATCCAATATATCAATGTTTACCTCTCGACCATTTAGAGACTCCTCGTCATGTCCATGATCTCATCCGGGACTCCGAACAACATTCGGTGACCAAATCACATAACTCATATAATACAAATCGTCATCGAAGGTTAAGTGTGCAGACCCTACGGGTTCAAGAACTATGTAGAAATGACCGAGACACCTCTCCGGTCAATAACTAATAGCGGAACCTGGATGCTCATATTAGTTCCTACATATTCTACAAATTTCCTTATCAGTCAAACCATGATGACAACATACGTCATTCCCTTTGTCATCGGTATGTTACTTGCCCGAGATTCGATCGTCGGTATCTACATACCTAGTTCAGTCTCGTTACTGATAAGTCTCTTTACTCGTTCCGTAATGCATCATCCTGCAACTAACTCATTAGTCACATTGCTTGCAAGGCTTATCATGATTTGCATTACCGAGAGGGCCCAGAGATACCTCTCCGATACTCGGAGTGACAAATCCTAATCTCGATCTATGCCAACACAACAAACACCTTCGGAGATACCTGTAGAGCATCTTTATAATCACCCAATTGCGTTGTGGCGTTTGATAGCACACAAGGTATTCCCCCAGTATTCGGGAGTTGCATAATCTCATAGTCAAAGGAATATGTATATGTCATGAAGAAAGCAATAGCAATAAAACTTAACGATCATTATGCTAAGCTAACGGATGGGTCTTTTCCATCACATAATTCTCCTAATGATGTGATCCTGTTTATCAAATGACAACTCATGTCTATGGTTAGGAAACTTAACCATCTTTGATTAATGATCTAGTCTAGTAGAGGCTTACTAGGGACACTGTGTTTTGTCTATGTATTCACACATGTATCAAGTTTCCGGTTAATACAATTCTAGCATGAATAATAAACATTTATCATGAAATAAGGAAATATAAATAACAACTTTATTATTGCCTCTAGGGCATATTTCCTTCAGTCTCCCACTTGCACTAGAGTCAATAGTCTACATTACATTGTAATGATTCTAACACCCATGGATTCTTGGTCCTGATCATGTTTTGCTCGTGGAGTAGGCTTAGTCAACGGGTCTGCCATATTCAAATTTGTATGTATTTTGCAAATCTCTATATCTCCCTCCTTGACTTGATCACGGATGGAGTTGAAGCGTCTCTTAATGTGTTTGGTTCTCTTGTAAAATCTGATTCCTTTACCAAGGCAATTGCTATAGTTTTGTCACAAAAAATTTTCATTGGACCCGATGCACTAGGTATTACACCTAGATCGGATATGAACTCCTTCATTCGCTACTTCCGAAGCAGCTATGTACTCCGCTTCACACATAGACCCCGCCACGACGCTTTACTTGGAACTGCACTAACTGACAGCTCCACCATTCCATATAAATGTGTATCCAGTTTTTGACTTAGAGTCATCTAGATCAGTGTCAAAGCTAGCACCGACCTAACCATTTATGACGAGCTCTTTTTCACCTCCATAAACAAGAAACATATCCTTAGTCCTTTTCAGGTACTTCATGATGTTCTTGACCGCTGCCCTGATCCACTCCTGGATTACTTTGGTACCTCCCTTCTAGACTTATAGCAAGGCACACATCAGGTCTGGTACACAACATTCCATACATGATAGAACCTATGGCTGAGGCACAGGGAATGACTTTCATTTTCTCTCTTCTACAGTGGCCGGGCATTGAGTCTCATTCAACTTCACACCTTGTAACACAAGCAAGAACTCTTTCTTTGACTGATCCATTTTTAGCTTCTTCAAAACTTTATCAAGGTATGTGCTTTGTGAAAGTCCAATTAAGTGTCTTGATCTATCTCTATAGATATTGATGCCCAATATATAAGCAGCTTCGCCGAGGTCTTTCATACAAAAACTCTTATTCAAGTATCCTTTTATGTTATCCAAAAATTCTATATCATTTCCAATCAACAATATGTCATCCACATATAATATTAGAAATGCTATAGAGCTCCCACTCACTTTCTTGTAAATACAGGCTTCTCCAAAAGTCTGTATAAAACCATATGCTTTGATCACCTCATCAAAGCGTATATTCCAACTCCGAGATGCTTGCACCAGTCCATAAATGGATCGCTGGAGCTTGCATACTTTGTTAGCACCTTTAGGATCGACAAAACCTTCTGGTTGCATCATATACAACTCTTCTTTAAGAAATCCATTAAGGAATGCAGTTTTGACGTCCATTTTCCAGATTTCATAATCATAAAATGCGGCAATTGCTAACATGATTCGGACAGACTTAAGCATCGCTGTGGGTGAGAAGGTCTCATCGTAGTCAACTCCTTGAACTTGTCGAAAACCTTTCGCCACAAGTCGAGCTTTGTAGACAGTAAAATTACCATAAGCATGAGTCTTCTTCTTGAAGATCCATTTATTCTCTATGGTTTGCCGATCATCGGGCAAGTCAACAAAAGTCCAGACTTTGTTCTCATACATGGATCCCATCTCAGGTTTCATGGCCTCAAGGCATTTCGCGGAATCTAGGCTCATCATCGCTTCCTCATATTTCGTAGGTTTGTCATGGTCTAGTAACATGACTTCCAGAATAGGATTACTGTACCACTCTTGTTGGGGATATAACTAATGGGTATGAACCGTCCAGGAGTGGCCGGGTTATACCACTGGCGACTTATCAATGAAGATGGCGGTTTATACAAGCCCGTTGGCGACTCAAGACCCAGAGGCGACTTGATACATCTCCAATGTATCTATAATTTTTTATGTATTCATGCCATGTTTATAATATTTTTACATGATTTGGTTAGAACTAACCCGGACTGACGTTGTTTTCAACAAAACTACTATGGTGTTGTTTTTGTGCAGAAATAGAAGTTCTCGGAATGCGCTGAAAATCAACGGAGATTTTTTTTGGAAAATATAGAAAATACTGGAATGAAAAGTTATCAGAGGGGAGTCCCATGGGCCCCACGAGGTGGAGGGAGCCCCCACCCCCTGGGGCGCTCCCCTATGCCTCGTGGACTCTCCGTGGAGCCCCCTGAATTGTTCTCGACGCCAACCTCTCCTATAAATTCCCAAACCTCCAGAAAATAACCTAGATCGGTAGTTCCACCGCCACAAACCTCTGTAGCCACCAAAAACCAATCGGGACCCTGTTCCGGCACCCTGCCAGAGGGGGGATCCATCACCGGTGGCCATCTTCATCATCCCGGCGCTCTCCATGACGAGGAGGGAGTAGTTCACCCTCAGGGCTGAGGGTATGTACCAGTAGCTATGTGTTTGATCTCTCTCTTTCTCATGTTCTTGATATGGCACGATCTTGATGTATCACGAGCTTTGCTATTATAGTTGGATCTTATGATGTTTCTCCCCCTCTACCTTCTTGTCATGGATTGAGTTTTCCCTTTGAAGTTATCTTATCGGATTCAGTCTTTAAGGATTTGAGAACACTTGATGTATGTCTTGCATGTGCTTATCTGTGATGACAATGGGATATTCACGTGATCCACTTGATGTATGTTTTGGTGATTAACTTGCAAGTTATGTGACCTTGTGAACTTATGCATAGGGGTTGGCACATGTTTTCGTCTTGACTCTCCGGTAGAAACTTTGGGGCACTCTTTGAAGTTCTTTGTGTTGGTTGATTAGATGAATCTGAGATTGTGTGATGCATATCGTATAATCATACCCGTGGATACTTGAGGTGACATTGGAGTATCTAGGTGACATTAGGGTTTTGGTTGATTTGTGTCTTAAGCTATTATTTTACTACGAACTCTAGGGCTGTTTGTGACACTTATAGGAATAGCCCAATGGATTCATCAGAAAGAATAACTTTGAGGTGGTTTTGTACCCTACAATAATCTCTTCATTTGTTCTCCGCTATTAGTGACTTTGGAGTGACTCTTTGTTGCATGTTGAGGGATAGTTATGTGATCTAATTATGTTATCCTTGTTGAGAGAACTTGCACTAGTGAAAGTATGAACCATAGGCCTTGTTTCGAAGCATTGCAATACCGTTTGTGCTCACTTTTACCACTTGCTACCTTGCTGTTTTTATATTTTCAGATTACAAAAATCAATATCTACTATCCATATTGCACTTGTATCACCATCTCTTCGCCGAACTAGTGCACCTATACAATTTACCATTGTATTGGGTGTGTTGGGGACACAAGAGACTCTTTGCTATTTGGTTGCAGGGTTGTTTGAGAGAGACCATCTTCACCCTATGCCTCCCACGGATTGATAAACCTTAGGTAATCCACTTGAGGGAAATTTGCTACTGTCCTACAAACCTCTGCACTTGGAGGCCCAACAATGTCGACAAGAAGGTTGTGTAGTAGACATCACGACTTAAGGCCCAAGCAGATGAACCGCCATATGTGTATGACTTGTTTTGTAACGCAAGCGTAGTTAGTCACCGAGACGGACACGCTGTGTATGAGCCGGCCGGGACTCAGTGAGCCGCCGGGCGTTTTCCTATGTATATAAAGGGACGACCCGACATTGGTTTAGGGACAGGTAACAACAATCGAGTGCTGGGTCAAGCGTATTCGCTCCCTGGTAATTGAAACCCTAGCAATACAACACAAAGCAGGAGTAGGCTTTTACCTCATTGAGTGGGGCCAAACCTGGGTAAACTCTCTGTCTCCTTGGTCCCGTTTAACCCCTTCAAGCTAACCTAGTTGCGATGGCTCTACGACTAAGTCCTTGCGCTAGGACATCCGCCGTGTCAAGTCCATGATAGTTGGCGCCCACCGTGGGGCCAGCGCACAGTGGTTTCGAGTTCTTGAAGGGCAGCTTCCCAAGGATCAAGGGATACGCTGTGGGCCGGATGACCAAAAGTCATCGCGGTAAGCTCTACATCAACGATGCTGGCTAGGGCCCTGGGGCCAGCTTAGTTGAGTACGGGTACCGGGTCCCCTTCGGTGGAATCCACGTCTTCATCGGCAAGATCGGCAAACCGGGCGCTAAGTCGGACAACTGCATCGACATCATCGAGACGGCCCAGTGTGCATGACCCGCCCGGGTTCAGCCCGCCATAAGGAACGCCTTTGTTGGTTTCATCCATGGGGCGGAATTTGAGGAGGGATTTGTGTCTGGTGGTGTGACGGCCATCCACTTCGATGGTGAATCGTCCACATGCGAGACCAATTCAATGTATTAAGTGCAAGACGGCCGGCTTGGGGGCTGTTCCGATGGAGATAGTATTCCGGACCCCTATGAGCCACCGAACAGGGTTGCAATCTTCATGGCCGGTACACAGCCGGCGCTCGGCTCATCTACCGCCGCGGGTATGACCTCCAGCTCAACGGCTGGTGCTAGCGGCTCTGCACGCCCGCCGGCTCAGGTTCTAACAGAGTTGTTGGGGCTTTGGCGACTTTGATGGGGGTAAAAGTGACCCCGGAGACTCAGGAACAACATAAGGTGGATGTTGCGAAGTTACGAGATGAGATAGCTCAAGCCAAGGAACAGCTGGCGGCTGAGAACGCTAGGATGGCCACGGAGCGAGCTGCTTTGGAGGCCGAGGCACAACGGATTGAGGCAGATTCTTTCCGGCTCACCTTGGATCAAAACGCTTCCAATGAGGTCATGAGAAGGAGATACCAGAGTCGCTTACCTCTGAGTATGATGCAAGAAACCTTTTCAACACACCAGGGGTAGGGACCAGTAACCTGCCCATGGTGAACCGGGTGGTTGAGGTGCCCGTGAATGGAGCGCCGGTTCAACCGCACACTATGGATCCGCCCCGTTTGGATGTAATTCCACCTCGGCTTGTTCCGACACCGCCGGGTTATTATTCTAACCATTTGGATAACAAGATTGTTGCGGCGTCACGATTGGTGGCTCTTCTAGTTGAAGGCGAGTCTCCAGCGGCAATAGAGATGCGGAGGGCCAAAGAACTTCTTCAGACGGCTATGGCTCAACAGGCGGCTTATTCGTATAGTCGTGAACGGATTTATTCAACCCCTCATCCAAGCCGGAGCTATAGTAGGCATATTGAGTCGCCTGCAGTTTCAAGCAGTGAACAACGCCGTAACCAGCCTTGTGGGCATGACCTGGTGCGCGGTGGTGTTGATGCTCAGACTTTGGTGGATCAGGGCAGGGCATGTCGGGAGGCGGAGCTAGCGGCTCAACTAACGACTCAACAGCAACCTCCGGTTTATCCATCAACATCTGTGGAGGCAGGAGTGATATCTAGAACTTTGGGTGTGCCATGTTTAGCATCGGCTTTACGCAACGAGCGCTTGCCTAAGGATTTTAAGGGCCCTTGTAAGGTGCCTAATTACACGGCGGATCAGCCCCCCTGAGGCTTGGATTGAAAGCTATGATATGGCCATGGAGATGCTGGATTTCAGTGATGCTGCATGTGCTAAATATTTCAACATGATGTGGATAGGCCGGTTCAGACTTGGTTAAAAGGACTACCCGCTAACTCCATAAGATCATGGGCAGAATTGAAAACTCATTTCATCCAAAAATTTAAAGACACATGCAAGTAGCCTTTGTCAATCCTGGATTTGGATTCTTGTGTTCAAGGTGAGGGCGAGTTAACATCCAATTGGGTGCGTCGGATTTCAGCTGTTATACATTCATCGGATAGTATCAACGCCAGTTTAGCAGTCCTGATGCTGGACAAGAATTATCGTTTTCTTCCTCTTAAGAAGAAAATGGGGTGGCTTAAGCGCCACTGCAATGACATGGGGGAGCTCATGGAGGCTCTCGTCAAATATACCGATTCTGATAGTACCAAGGAAACCGACTCTGATGAAGAAAAGGCGGGTAAGGGAAAGAAGAGTGGCAGTGTGAAGGGATAGTAGCATAACACGACGGGTCATGGTGGCAATGGCAAGCGTAAGGCGGAGAACAATTTTGACTTTGTGGACAACACAATATGCAGAATCATAATCAGCATCGCAAACAAAAGCCAGCCTGGATTAGCGGACCAAAGCTCAAGCTTGAAGACATGATGAACCAGCCTTGCCCAAAGCATGGTACACATGAACAACTGGCCAATCATCTATGGAAGGATTGTTTCATCATGAGGGAGTATAGGAATTCAATTTTTTTTCCAAAATAATCATGGCACGAATGGCGGTTCAGGATAAGGCTCTCACGGGCCTGGCTTTGGTGGTGGCGGTTCAAATTCTGGTTTCCAGGGCCAAGGTAATCAAGGTGGTTTCAATCAACAGTCTGGTCAAGGGAATCAATAGCAGCAATCTGGTTATCGAAGTAATCTGAAGTAGCTGAATAGTGTACAATATCATGTGTTCACTACGAGCTTATGCAAACAAGATCAAAAGCTTCATAAAAGGGCGGTGAATGCAGTTGAGCCAGCGTTTCCCCGTTTCTTGAGATGGTATGAACATCCTATTCTTTGGAGCCGTGAGGATCACCCGCCCCGGGTTGACAATCCTGGTCAGTTGGCTTTGGTGGTTGCACCCCCTAGATTGGAAGGTACAAGTTTACTAAGGTGCTCATGGATGGAGGCAACATCATCAATATCGTTTACTACGAAACTTTTCATCGTATGAGTTTGACTGACAAGGATCTTAAGTCGTCTAACATTGTTTTTCATGGCATGGTGATACGTCTCCAACGTATCTATAATTTTTTATTGTTCCATGCTATTATATTATCAACCTTGGATGTTTTATATGTAGTTATATGCTATTTTACATGATTTTTGGGACTAACCTATTAACCTAGAGCCCAGTGCCAGTTTCTATTTTTCCTTGTTTTAGAGTACCGCAGAAAAGGAAAACCAAATAGAGTCCAATTGACATGAAATTTCACGAAGATCATTTTTGGACCAGAAGAAGCCCACAGAGTACCGGAGATGGGCCAGAAGAATCCCGAGGCCACCACGATGGTGGGAGCGTGCCCCCTACCTCGTGGCCACCTCAGGGACCCCCTGACTTGTTCCCGACTCCAACACCTCTTATATGACCACAAACTTCCAGAAAGAAACCTGGATCGGGAGTTCCGCCGCCGCAAGCCTCTATAGCCACCAAAAACCAATCTAGACCCGTTCCAACACGCAGCCGGAGGGGGGAATCCCTCTCCAGTGGCCATCTTCATCACCCCGACGCTCTCCATGACGAGGGAGTAGTTCACCCTCGGAGCTGAGGGTATGTACCAGTAGCTATGTGTTTGATCTCTCTCTCTCTCTCTCTCTCTCGTGTTCCTGATTCGCACGATCTTGATGTATCACGAGCTTTGCTATTATAGTTGGATCTTATGATGTTTCTCCGCCTCTAGTATCTTTTGATGAATTGAGTTTTCCCTTTGAATTTATCTTATCGGATTGAGTCTTTAAGGATTTGAGAACACTTGATGTATGTCTTGCATGTGCTTATCTGTGGTGACAATGGGATATTCACGTGATGCACTTGATGTTTTGGTGATCAACTTGCGAGTTCCGTGACCTCGTGAACTTATGCATAGGGGTTGGCACACGTTTTCGTCTTGACTCTCTGGTAGAAACTTTGGGGAACTCTTTGAAGTTCTTTGTGTTGGTTGAATAGATGAATCTAAGATTGTGTGATGCATATCGTATAATCATACCCACAGATACTTGAGGTGACATTGGAGTATCTAGGTGACATTAGGGTTTTGGTTAATTTGCGCCTTAAGGTGTTATTCTAGTATGAACTCTAGGATAGATCGAACGGAAAGAATAGCTTCATGTTATTTTACTATGGACTCTTGAATAGATTGATCAGAAAGGATAACTTCGAGGTGGTTTCGTACCCTACAATAATCTCTTCGTTTGTTCTCCGCTATTAGTGACTTTGGAGTGACTCTTTGTTGCATGTTGAGGGATAGTTATATGATCCAATTATGTTATTATTGTTGAGAGAACTTGCACTAGTGAAAGTACCCTAGGACTTGTTTCAACTCATTGCAATACCGTTTTCGCTCACTTTTACCACTTGCTACCTTGCTGTTTTTATATTTTCAGATTACAAAAACCTTTATCTGCCATCCATATTGCACTTGTATCACCATCTCTTCGCCGAACTAGTGCACCTATACAATTTACCATTGTATTGGGTGTGTTGGGGACATAAGAGACTCTCTGTTATTTGGTTGCAGGGTTGTTTGAGAGAGACCATCTTCATCCTACGCCTCCCACAGATTGATAAACCTTAGGTCATCCACTTGAGGGAAATTTGCTAATGTCCTACAAACCTCTGCACTTGGTGGCCCAACAACGTCTACAAGAAGAAGGTTGTGTAGTAGACATCAAGCTCTTTTCTGGCGCCGTTGCCGGGGAGGTTAGTGCTTGAAGGTATATCTTTATATTGCAAATGAAAACTACAAAAAAATGGAATTAAGGTTGCCTCATATGCTTCATCTATTTAATGTCTTTCGTGAAAATAAGGATTCCGATAATTGTGCCTAAGTGTTAGAAGAAGAATGTATGAAAATGTTTGGTACTAAATCTTTGGATGATGAGCATGATTACAATGCTTTTAGTATGAATTCTTTGAATATCCATGATGCTAATGATATGCAAAGCCACGAGCTTTGGGATGCTATGTTTGATGAAGATGATATTTTTTGTCCCCCAAGTTTTGATGAGCAAATTTATGATGATGATAGCATGCCTCCTATTTATGATGATTATATTGATGAAAGTGGGTTTGGAAGAGTGTCAATTTTATGAAGTAATGATCCCACTATTTTGGTGGCTGTTGAATCTTATTGTGATAATTATGAAAGTGGGTTTGGAGAGGTCATGACTTTAGTTAATGTTAATCCCACTATTTTGGAAGAGTGTCAACTTTGCATACATGTGGATCGTGTTAAGAATATGTTTTGTGATAGCTATATTGTTGAGTTTTCTTATGATCCTACATGTAATTATTATGAGGGAGGAACAATTGCTTGTAGGAATTGCAATAATATCAAGTTTCCTCTCTATGTGTTGAAAATCTTGAAGATTTGCTTATTTTACCTTCCTATGCAAGTTGATCCTTGTTCCCACAAGTTGTTTGCTCACAAAATCCCTATGCATAGGCAGTGGGTTAGACTTAAATGTGCTAGTCATATTCTTCATGATGCTCTCTTTATGTTTCAATTCTTATCCTTTATGTGAGCATCATGAAATCATCATGCCTAGCTAGGGGCGTTAAACGATGGAGCTTGTTGGGAGGCAACCCAACTTCATTTTTGTTCTTTGCCTTTTGATCCTGTTTAGTAATAAATAATTCATCTAGCCTCTATTTAGATGTGGTTTTATGTTTTAATTAGTGTTTGCGCCAAGTAGAACCTTTGGGAAGACTTGGGTGAAGTCTTTGTGATCTTGCTGTAAAAAACAGAAACTTTAGCTACCATTTTTTACTGGAGAGTGTGATTAGGTTGATTATTTTTGCAGATGATTAATAGATAAATTCCTCACGTCCACAAATTTATTTCAGAATTTTTGGAGTGACATAAGTATTTGAATGATACAGATTACTACAGACTGTTCTGTTTTTGACAGATTCTGTTTTCATTGTGTTGTTTGCATATTTTGATGAATCTATGAGTAGTACCGGAGGGTATGAACCATAAAGAAGTTGGAATAAAGTAGACATTACACCAATATGAATTTAGAATGAGTTCACAGCAGTACCTAAGTGGTGATTTATTTTCTTATACCAACAGAGCTTACGAGTTTTCTGTTGAGTTTGTGTTGTGAAGTTTTCAAGTTTTGGGTAAAGATTTGATGGACTATGGAATAAGTGTCGGTGTTCTGGGAACGGGGGTCCCCAGACTTGCCTGCCTGCGGCCCATGGGGTGGCAGGGCTAGCGGGTCTGTACGGCCCATCTTCATCGACGAGGTATTCAAGACCCTTGCGAGGGGCCAAGCCTCGCGAGGCGGACGACGCAAGACCTCCTCGGGAGCAGCCTCGCCAGGCAGGCTCACGAGGGGCGGAGAGATCAAGGCAAGGCAAACCTTGCGAGGTCCTCATGACGTGAGCCATGACGATCGAGACCAGGCGGGCACCAGGCAGGCGCCAGCACGCGCAGCGTCCTTGTTTCCTCTTTGGTGCCAAGGGGGCAAGCGCAGGGGCGGAGTACTGAGGCATCAAGAAAAGCTTTCCATATTGGTGCAATGAGACCAAGACCAGAAGGATGGCAAGACAGAGGTCACCATGTATTCCAAGACGGCGTCACCACCAGAGCCTTTTGCAAGCAAAGACTACTTTTGTCAGGATAAGATGTACTAGTTGTCCCCTTTCAAATTAGCCGTTGTTGGCTCCCTTCCCGCTTAATATTTGGGGAGAGGACCAGGGCCTATATAAGTAGAACTAGCCACCACAGTAGAAGGGGACGGTTACCAGAAGGACTGAGACGAGAACTGATCATCAAGATCATCCCCAACCACACAAGTGCGCCAAGCACAAGAACACCTCAAACTCAGGAGGCTGTTCTTCCCCTTGTACTGTTCATCATCAGCCCAAGAGGCAATCCACCACCACCACACTGTTGTAGGGTGTTACACCACAACGGTGGCCCGAACCAGTATGAATCTTGTGTCTTTGTGTTGCAAGTTCGTTGAGTTCGTCCGCGAGATCTTAGAGAGCTAGGGCGTGGATCGATAGGGAGAAAACCTTCACGCGCACCCCAGTGTTCGAACCTTAAGGGTTTTGCCGGAACCCCTGATTCGACATTTGGCTCGCCAGGTAGGGGTGCGTTGAAGCTTCCTTCCGTCGCCCCGCGCCCCGTTGCCTCGTCGTCTCCATGGCAGACGCGCACCGCGCTCGCGCTGAGCGCCGGGCTGCCCTCGCCGCCCACGTCGCTCGGACGGCTCCCGTCGGCGGGCCACCTCGTCGTTCCCCGTCGCCTGCCGCCAACGCCGCCACCGGCCCGGTGGGGAACAAGCAGCAAGCATCCTCGTTGCACCCCTTGGTGCGGTGGGACGGCCCCACCACCACTCCATCGTTGACCCCGGCCGGTTCTTCTTCCCATGCACATCGCCCTCCCATGGACACGCGAGTCGTGCTCCTCATGGCGCACGAGCTCCTGCGCTACCACCCAGTCGACAACCTCTACGAGGACTGGCTAGACCGCATCACCGAGCTTGTCCCCGCCGCAGGGGCTCCACTGGGCCGTCCCTCTCTCTGCCTCGCCCTCCTCCAGCTACAAGCGACGTAGCTCACGGAGTGCCTCCACCACCTCTGCCCCAAGACGGCGCCCTGGAGCCAAGGCGCCTGGCTCCATGACGCGACCCGCCGTGTCCCGCGCCCGCGCGTGAAGAAAGAAGCTGTCAAGAAGTCCCTCGACCGCAACAAAATGCTCCGCCGCTCCTCGCGCCACCGCGCCAGGACCGGCTGTTGCGAAAAGACCACGTGCCACCTGTAGCGGCAGGGCATGGACCCCATCAAGACCAAGCTCCATCCCCAAGGCGGGCCCTGGTGACCATAGAGGGCTGCTGCGCTTTCACCCCTGAGCTACGTAGCGTCGCCTGGCCAGGCAAGTTCAAGCCGGCTCTGCCTCCTCACTATGACGGCACCCCCGACCCCGCGGAGTTCTTGCAGCTCTACAAGCTGAGCATCGAAGCGGCCAACGGCGACGAGAAAGTCATGGCGAACTAGTTTCCCATGGCTCTCAAGGACGGCGCCCACTCCTGGCTCCTGAACCTGCCACCAGGCTCGATCTCCTCCTGGGACGAGATGCGCAACCGGTTCGTCGCCAACTTCCAGGGCACTCGCGACCGCCCGCCGGCTGCGGGTGACCTGCGCCGCGTCAGGCAGCAACCGGGAGAGACCCTCCAGAAGTACATCTAGCGCTTCAACAACGTCCGCCTCAAGATCCCCAAGGTGATGGACGAGGCCATCATCTCAGCATTCCCGATGGTGTCCGCGACGTCAAGATGAAGGAGGAGCTCGCAATCCATGAAGAGCTGTGCACAACCCTGGAGCTGTTCAATATCGCGACCAAGTGTGCTAGAGCTGAGGAGGGGCGCCTCTCCCTCCTCGAGCTCACTGCTGTAGACCCATAAGAGAAGAAGACCAAGGCCAAGGACGTGAAGCGCAAGGGAGCAGCCGTGCTCGCAGAGGAACCAGACACCAAACATGGCAGAGACCAACCAGAGTCATCCAAGAGCAGCCGTCTGTTCTGCTCCTTCCACAACCTGAATACCCACAACACCAGCGACTATCAAGAGCTCAGAGCCATTTGCGAAGGACACTTCGGTCGACGCCCCGAGCGCGGCGACCGGGGCTACGACCGAGGAGGAGGATGTGGTGCCATACGCTGGGACGACCCTGGCCCATGCCAAGAGTGGCGCAACCGGCCTCGCGAGGACCGCTGGCAGGATCAGCCTCGCGAGGGCGCCTGGAGGGATCAACCTCGTGAGGATCATCCTCAAGGCAACGCCAGACTCCCTCCATTGCCGCCGCCGCCAAGAAGGAATGACGAACACCATCAAGACGAGGGGGCTGGGATTTATAGGAACTGCGTGCTATCGCCCGTATCTTGGGTGGAGCCCAGGCCCCAGCCTCACAGCGTATCTTCAAGCAGTTTGCTCGTGAAGTGAATGCAGTCCTCCCTAAGCTCGAAGCCACATGCCCGCTTAGATGGTCCCAGCGCCCTATCATGTTCAACTCGGCAGATCAGCTCAAGTGAGCGGCTACCGCTGGCGCACTCCCGATGCTTTTCTCCCCAGTCATCAGCAATGTACAAGTTACCAAGACCCTCATTGACGGTTGTGCAGGGCTCAACATCCCGTCCGTCGACACGTTCGACAGCCTCCAAGTGCCGTATGACCAACTTCAGCCCACCAAGCCTTTCTCAGGAGTGGCCGACGGTTCCACCATGCCGATAGGGTAGGTCCGCCTCCATGTCACCTTCGGGGAATGCAAGAACTACCGCACCGAGCTCATCGACTTCGACGTCGCGCACATCCGCCTGCCGTACAATGCCATCCTCGGGTACCCAGCCCTGGCCAAGTTCATGGCGGTGACCCATCACGGATACAATGTCCTCAAGATGCCGGGAAGCGGCGGGATCATCACGGTCCCATGTGAAGAAAGAGATGTGGTGTGCTCCCTCGAGCGTGCCTTCCAGGCTGCAGCAATCAACGACCCTGACAGCAAGGGCGAGGGCCCTCCTGAGACCATCCCCAAGAAGAAGAAGCAGTTGCGACGTGCAGGACCTCAGGAGGGTGGCGTCACAGCCGGAGCCTCGTCAGGATCAGTGCCCGCTCCAGGGGTTCCTTCCTCCATCACATAGGAAGGCGCGCCCGGCGCCCTTCTTGGGCAGGGCTCGGGGCTTTCTTCTGGAAGGCCTCAGACCTTACCCACATCACGAGGGAGGCACTCGGACACCACTTGGAGGCGCGCTTCAGGGCGTGTTTCCCTTAGGAAGGCACAGGGCAAGGATCGCCCACCGTTCAGGAGTTCATCACCAAGACCACCCGGGAATTGCAAGACGCAAGGGCCATGCGCGGCGACCGCCACTCACGAGACGCAGATTTCCATCCAGGCGAGGATGTCGGGCTGCATGTCTGCATCAATGTTCCAGGGCTCAACAGGGCCACTTTTCAGGAGCTTTTTTGGCCTTCGCGCGTGGGACGCTACTAGGGCCCACCGCACAGCTACGTTTGCATGCCCTTCGGCCTGCCGAGCGTGTCGTCCACCTACCAGCGCAACTTGTGGCGCATCCTAGCGTCTCAGGAGGCCAGGCACCACGCCGTCCTGATGGAGATGGAGACGATCCTCAAGGAACCGCCTGAGCCCCCAGAGCCTCCGGAGGCTTAGGGCCCCGGTGGCTCGCGAGGAGCAACCCTTTCGTCGCGCACCTTCAGCTGCCCCAACTCTCCTTCGTTAACATAACCGGGTGACATCTTTCCAAGTTCATTTAGCTGGGAGCGCCCCTCGGGCTGCATCATTCCTAGGCCACGTGGGTCCATCCCTGTGGCATGTATCCCTTTTTACGTCTTTAGCTTACCTTGTTGGGAGCGCCCCTCGGGCTGCATCATCCCCAAGCCGCTCGGGCCTGACCCAGTGGCACGTATCTCCCATGCATTTACTTAAGCCAACTACTCTCATGTTTAATCTACCTATGATTACTACCTGCTCAATTGTCGCCTCCCACGGGGCCACCTCACGCCGGCACAGCGCTGGTGCACGGGTCCGTCCCTACCACATCGATAAACCTGAGCGGTCGAGCTCTAGCTCGCGGCACGCCCCGCGCACGTCACCTCACCAGGCCCTCAGTGCCTTCACCCCCTCACGGAGCAACCAGCAGCAGGCTGGCAACCATAACGGTAGATCGTGTTCTTCCTTGTGTTGGCTCGCAGGAATCCCACGAGGATAACACCAGGCGGCACCGCGAGCTCCCACCTCTTCCAAGTAATCCGCTTGCACTTTAAAAGGGGGGCTCCTGAGCATCACGACTCGGGAGCTCTTACTGGCTCTCCAGCCCTCACCCCTTGGCCTTGACCACGGCACGCGACCTAGCATACCAGCGGCGGCTGAGCTCGCTCGAGGACCGGGACCTAAGGACGTAGAGCACCAAGGAGAGCATAGGAAGGGGGAAGGCTCGTATGGACCTGACCTAGCTACGTTGCGAGTGTTCGCGCACGGCTCTGGCGTATCACGAAGAATCGACCCCGGGTCGTCAAGATAAGTCACGAGCTCAGATCAACTAATCATTGGAACCTAGGGGACACACTCGCCGCAGCTCTGTTGCGGCAACATCGCCTCCCTTTCTTATCTTACCACGTCTGCTTGAGCGCTAAAGGGGACCCCCTGAGCATCGCGCCTCAGGGGCTCTTACTGGACCTCAGGCCGCTCACCTCCTGGCCTTGACCATGGCACGCGACCTGGCATACCAGCGACGGCTGAAGCTTGCCTGGGGACCGGGACCTATCAGCGTAGAGCAACAAGCTGTCGCGAGATTGGAAAGGGAAGACCGAGCCTAAGCAGGACTTGTGCTCACAAGGCTTCCATAATTAGGATAATATCAACAAAAGACATTCCAAACTCTTTACACGCCCCCACGGGGTACTTCTTGATTCCTCGCAGGGAACAAAATACGAGAACCTAGGGGGATCCTATCTACACACTCCCGTGGCCGACGCCATCATCAACAGTGGGCCACGGAAGGCCGGCGCCAACCCCATCCAGATCAGTGACGGCGGCGGCCGGACATTGCGGCCCTGCTTCGAGCGCGGCGAGAGCTCGGGGCACGTAGCTGTCGTCGCTCGTCTCCGGAGTCTTGTAGAGCTCGGGAGAACCGCTGGACTCCCAAGAGTCGCTGCTGCTGGAGCAGCCGCGAGCGGGGCGTGCCTCATCCTGGCGCTCCCCTTCAGGGCAACACTCCAAGCGGCGACCCTCCGCGTCGAAGACCTTGAAGAACAGCATGGAGGCGCCGTTGTACTCGAAGTGGATCACGAGGGCGCCCTCCGCACAGCAAACCCGCGCGACCTCGCCCCAGCCGCGGGTCATGAAGATCTTGCTGGTGGAGACTGCTTCAACCTCAGCCCCGGTCGCCGGAGCGTCGCAGTCGGCTTGCTGCAACCAGAGCTTGAGAGGCCCCCTCGGCGGCATCACGTCGGAGAAGAAGCGCAGGAAGCGGATCCAGGAGCTTGGGGGCATCGCCGCCTGAGGGAGTCCTGGATTAGGGGGTCTCCGGATAGCCGGACTATCTCCATTGGCCGGACTGGTAGACTATGAAGATACAAGATTGAAGACTTCGTCTCGTGTCTGGATGGGACTCTACTTGGCGTGGAAGGCAAGCTAGGCAATACGTATATGGATATCTCCTCCTTTGTAACCGACCTTGTGTAACCCTAACCCTCTCCGGTGTCTATATAAATCGAAGGGTTTTAGTCCGTAGGACAACATACAATCATACCATAGGCTAGCTTCTAGGGTTTAGCCTCTCTGATCTCGTGGTAGATCTACTCTTGTACTACACATATCTTCAATATTAATCAAGCAGGACGTAGGGTTCAAGAAGGACGTAGGGTTTTACCTCCATCAAGAGGGCCCGAACCTGGGTAAAACATCGTGTCCCCTGCCCCATGTTACCATCCGGCCTAGACGCACAGTTCGGGACCCCCTACCCAAGATCCGCCGGTTTTGACACCGACATTGGTGCTTTCATTGAGAGTTCCGGTGTGCCATCGCCACCAGGAAGGATGTCTCGTCCTGTCTTTAGAGACGGCACTATCGCTGAGGGAGCTCTGGCTATCGGCCAAACTCTCCGGCTAGGTGGTTTTCTTATAACGGCCTGTTCGGCCACTGCACCGACGATGACTTATCGGGTCATCAAAACCAATCTTCACGTCAACTCGGAACTCGTCGAGCAGTTAGATCCAATGGAGCTCTCTTCCCTGAACGAGCTCTTGGATTGCATCGCTGCCCTGGGAGTCGCTACAGTCTACGATCAGATTGGGCCTCAACCCGATCTGAGAGAAATTAACTCTCCCCAGGTCACCCATCACGTTGCAGTGGTGGAAGAACAATGTGGCAACCCTTCATCCATCTTAAGGACTAGCTACGTCCGGATTCCCGATCCCTCCAAGCCGGATACCCGCGGAGGGGAGGATGTCACTCAAAGCCTGAACCCAGAATCAGGCAACGGGCTAGATTTACCGGAAAACGTCCAAGAATCCAAGCTTTCGAGTTCGGAAACTCCTTGGCCACTGAGCCTAAGATTGGGTGAGGATTTGGATTCAATTCCACCCACCCACCCAAACATACGCGATCTATCCCAAATTAGGCAAGAGCCCGAAGAAACAGTACACCATTACTGGGCCAGATTCCTCCTGGTCAAGAACAGGATAAAGGACTGCTGCGAGGAAGACACAATTTCATTCTTCTGCAATAATTGCACGGACAAGGGCATCCTCAACACCATAAGTCGTCGCGAAATTACATGCTTTGCCGACTTGGTGTCCACAGTACGAAAGTACTGTGCGATGGAAAGCGCCTGGAAAACCGAAATAAAATTTTGGGATAATCCGGCCCTGAATACAAACCAAGTCCGAAATAAAAGGGTGCATTATCACAATACACCTAGGTTAACTACCAAAAAGCAAAAGCCCCCTACGGGGCAAGGAACCGTACTAGAGGGATGGCTCAATGGACCCTGCAAAATTCATTGTACAGCGGATGCGATACCAACGAACAGCCTTAGAGCATGCTGGATACTCCGGCAGGTGGCCAAAAGTGGTGAGGATCTACTCCTCCCAAAAACCACAGAGCACCACCCCGAGGACAACAATACGGTCTTAACGGTCTTTGAGACCTTCGCGTCAAATAATAGACGGAAGCGAACACTCTGCAGCATGTCCGAAATCTGCCACACAGCAGAAACAAATTCTTGGAGCAACATGGCTATTACCTTCAATGCCAGTGATGAACCTAAATTCCGAATAGCCTGAGTACCAGCCGCACTGGTCCTCAGTCCAATCATGGACGGCTTTCGACTCACCAAGGTACTCATGGACGGCGGCAGCGGATTAAACCTCATCTATGAGGAAACTCTTCAAAAGATGGAAATAGACCGGAGCCGCATTAAGCAAAGCAGCACAACCTTTAGAGGAATAATCCCCAGTTGGGAAGCACGCTGCGCTAGAAAAATCACACTAGATGTGGTATTCGGCACGCTGGATAATTATAGGTCCGAAGAAATTACATTCCAAGTGGCCCTGTTCGGCAGTGGATACCACGCTCTATTAGGGCGGGAGGCGTTTACAATCTTCGAAGCCATACCCCATTACGGGTACATGAAGCTCAAAATGCCCGGGCCCAACGGAATCATCACTCTTGCTAGTGATCCGGACATAGCACTCCGCGCCCAAAATAAGACAGCTGCACTGGCCCTTGAGGCACTATCCGAAGCACTAGCGGCCGAAGAACTAATTGCGTTGTGCTCCATGGTGAACAGGGACGACGTGATACTCGATAAAAGATCCAAGTCCACCTCCTTTAAGCCAGCGGACGAAATAGTAAAATTCCAAGTCCATCCAATGGACCCTACAAAAATAGCTTCCATCAGGGTACAATTAAACCCTGATGTCGACGCAGCACTGCGAGAGTTCCTACGCGAGAATTGGAACATTTTTTCCTGGCACCCTTCAAACATGCCAGGAATCCCACGCAGGCTGGCTGAACACAGCCTAAATATCCTAAAAGGATTCAAGCCAGTCAAGCAGGCTCTTCGACGTTTCTCCGAGCCTAAAAGACAAGCCATGTGAGAGGAACTAGCCAAGATATTGGAGGCCGGATTCATCAGAGACATAAAACATCCGGACTGGCTAGCAAACCTGGTGATGGTACCAAAGAAGGGCAAATCCTGGCGCTTGTGCGTCAATTTTAAGGACCTTAACAAGGCCTGCCCAAAGGATCCCTTCCTCCTCCCCCGCATCGATCAAATCATCGATGCTACCGCAGGACACGATTCATTGTGTTTCCTCGACGCATACTCCGGCTACCATCAAATCAAAATGGCAGAGCCAGATCAAGCCGCAACGGTATTCATCACACCATACGGCCCATTCTGCTTCAACACAATGCCCTTCGGGCTAAAAAACACCGGTGCAACATATCAGCGCATGATTCAGATATGCCTGGCAAACCAGATCGGCAAAACAGTGGAGGCATACGTGGATGACGTGGTCGTTAAAACCAAGCATGTCGAAACTCTAGTGGATGACTTGAGGCTCACATTCGACAACCTCTGAACATATGACATCAAGCTCAATCCGGAAAAATGTGCTTTCGGCGTACCAGCGGGAAAGCTCCTGGGATTCATTGTCTCCAGTAGAGGTATTGAAGCTAATCCGGCCAAAATCCGAGCATTGTCACAGTTGGCTACCCCCAACAGACCTCAAACAAATACAAAAATTAACTGGATGCGTGGCGGCTCTAAGCCGCTTTATCTCCCACTTGGGAGAAAAGGCATTACCCCTTTATCGCCTCCTCTGGCGCACCAAACACTTCGAGTGGACGGACGCCGCCACGGCCAGACTCAACGAAATAAAAGCCATATTGGCAACAAACCCAGTCCTGGCCGCGCCAAACATTGGCGAACCAATGCTATTATACATTGCGGCAACTCATCAAGTAGCAAGCGCAGTGCTTGTCGTCGAGCGAGAAGTGGATGGACACAAATTTCCCCTTCAAAAGCCGGTTTACTACGTGTCCACTGTCCTTACTCCATGCAAATCACGGTACCCGCATTTTCAAAAGATAGCGTACGCGGTATTTATGGCATCCCGGAAGCTGCGACACTACTTTCAAGAGTGTTCGATAACGGTAGCCTCGGAAGTACCACTTAACGATATTATAAACAACCGTGACGCGACGGGCCGGATTGCCAAATGGGCCATTGAGCTCCTCCCGTTCGACATAACTTACAAGCCACGGCGAGCTATTAAATCGCAAGTTTTGTCTGACTTCGTCGCTGAATGGACGGAAGCCGAACTCCCTAAAGAGTACGACACATATTCAAACTGGATCATGCACTTCGACGGCTCCAAAATGTTGGCTGGTCTGGGGGCTGGCGTCGTTTTGATGTCCCCAATAGGAGACACCGTTCAATACGTACTGCAGATAATGTATACGGACTCCAACAACGCAGCCGAATATGAGGCCCTTCTACATGGTCTCCGGATGGCAGTATCCATGGGCATTCAACGCCTAGAGGTGCGCGGGGATTCAAACCTCGCGATATCCCAAATAAATGGAGACTTTGATGCCAAGGATCCAAAAATGGCCGCTTATCGCAATGCCGTCCTAAAAATGTCAGCTTGGTTCGAGGGGCTCGAATTTCACCATGTGGCTCGGGAAAACAATCAGGCAGCAGATATCCTCACCCAAATTGGCGCAAAAGGCGACGCGGTCCCTCCCAACATTTTTCTGGAAAGGCTTTTCAAGCCATCCGTAGCATGGGAAGGGGACACCGGTAACAACAGTCCAGACCCGGCCAAAATACCCGATACCGAACTCTCTGACACAATCGGAGGCTCCGCCACCGAAATAACACAACCAGCCCACGAAATAATGTCCATTATTGCCCCGTGGACAGAACCATTCCTGGCCTACCTAATTAGACAGGAACTTTCGGAGGACCAAAATGAGGCACGCTGCATAGTGCGGCGATCCAAATCCTACAGGGTCCACGAGGGAGAATTGTACAAAAAAAGCGCTACCAGAGTCCTTCAGAGGTGCATCTCCGAAGAGGAAGGGCGGAATCTTTTGGCAGAAATTCACGCAGGACTCGGTGGTCATCACGCCACAGTCCGGGCTCTTGTAAGCAAGGCCTTCCGCACAGGATTTTATTGGCCAACGGCCCGGGCAGATGCACAGGACTTGGTCCAACGTTGCACCGGTTGCCAGCTCTTTGCAAATGAAAGCCACATGCCACCCACCGCCCTCCAAACGATCCCCATTGCATGGCCCTTTGCGGTCTGAGGGCTTGACATGGTCGGACCCCTTAAAGGGGGAACCCACAAGAAAAAATACTTATTGGTCATGGTGGATAAATTCACCAAATGGATAAAGGCTAAACCAGTAAAAACAGCCGAATCCGGACCGGTGATAGATTTCATATCCGGGGTCGTACACCGTTACGGCGTCCCCCACAGCATCATCACTGATAACGGCATGAACTTCACGGCCGACGAGGTAAAACTCTGGTGCAGCAAAACGGGCATCAAGCTCGATTACGCTTCAGTCTATCACCCACAAACCAATGGTCAAGTCGAACGAGCAAATGGTCTTATAATGAGCGGCATTAAACCCCGGTTAGTGCGCTCCTTAACGCAGTCCGATAGGCACTGGGTAGAGGAGCTCGACTCCGTACTCTGGGGACTGCGGACCATGCCGAATCGTAGTACCGGATATACACCATTTTTATGGTGTACGGCGCAAAGGCAGTCCTGCCCTATGACATAATTCATGACTCACCTCGAGTGTGCATGTACGAAGAAAGAGAAGCCGAGCTCGATCGGCGGGACGGTCTGGATACATTGGAGGAAGAGCGCGACATAGCCAAAGCCCGTTCCGCATTTTACCAGCAACAGGCTCGCAGATACCAAAGCAAAGAAGTATGGGCCAAAACTTATAACGTTGGTGAACTAGTTCTACAGCTGCCGGATAAGAAAAAGAACAAGCTCGAGCCCAAATGGGAAGGTCCCTTCATTATCGACCAAGTTCTGACCGGTGGAGCGTACCGACTGCGGGATGCATCGACCAGTCGACTCGAGCCGAACCCATGGAACGCAGCCAGGCTCCGAAGATTCTATGCCAAGCTCTGGACTTTATGTTAGTCCCCTCCCTTCGTCCATTTTCTGCATATGTATCATCCGTCTTGTTTCCCTTTCTTTCTTTTTATTTCCCTAGGCCTTCAAGGGTCACCTTGTGCCTCACTCATACATCACAGATGTGCTAGCCGCACTCTTCATACCTGGGGGCTTCTCTCACAGAAGCTTAAATTATTTACCTGGGCCCCACGCCCAACACATGTGTTATACTTCCGCATGTACCTTTTTTCACCATTATATGCATCGATATGACTTAAGTTTTGGCCAAGCTGGGTTGCCTGGCTCTTGTATTTATGCCCTATGTTTCCATTAATTCGGCTAGGGCATAAGGGGAGCACCTCTGCGATTGTTACCGCCGGGTCAGCCGGACGTGTACCTCAGACTGGGTGAAGCTAAAAGCTAGCGTTCTTAAGAGAATATTCGGTTGGTGAACAAAAGATGACTTTTATTTATTATCCATATCTGCCCCCAGACGTTTTCACTGCGCTTCTTGTCGTAGTCGGGACATGCACTTTAGGGCATGCCTACCCAGGGAAAGGAAACCTTAACGAAACTATTCTCTCTGGAAGATGTTTCTTACTACCCATGTAATATAACATAACTAGTTGGGCACTTGTCTGATAAAGCACTAATGACCCCTATGCCTGGTCTCCATGCATGCCCCGGTTCTTATATAACCAAGAGGGTATTCGGATACACTCCGGACTGTCGGGTCCCGAGGTTGAAGCGAAAAGGTCCGCCACGACAAACGATCTACAATCCGGCTAGAAGGCATCATATATGTCACTTTAAAATTACATAGTCAATTTGACTGGTTGAATTCCTCTTCAATGCCATCCAATAGGTTGTCTAGTCTACAGTCCTGTTGGGAATACTTTGCGGCCAATTCTACTTGGCCGTACACTAAATTCACAGGGATCTCCTTGCCATCAGGCCCCACAGGTCTGACTTTGGCCATGTGGTTCGGGTCAGCCTTCGTGTACCGTGTCTTCACCATTTCCCAAGCTTCCCTGGCACCCTGACGGCAGGCCAGTATCTTCCACAATTGGAAGCGCCGCTGTGCTCCCTTTAGCTTTTCTGCAAGCTCTCCAAGGCCTTCAAGTACGGAGACGGACGGCCACAAGGCTTGGGCAACGCCTTGCATCACCTGCCGAACTCGTTCGTGCAACTGTGCGAGCTCGGGAAGAAGATCACCCGTCGAACTAGGCATCTCCTCGGCAGGACGACTTGTTAACATACCTACAGACATAACTCTGTCAGCCAGCTTCCTCGCCGAACTCTTTTTCAAAGTTCGTTCAAGCACTTACTAAATATGCCTTGTCGAAGCCGCCAATTCTCCTTAACAGAGTCAAACAGTTGGGCACGAACATCTTTTAGTTCCACGCCCAGCTTGGTGTTGGCATCTTGGAGATCATTCTTCTCCTGCCTCACCCTTGTAAGCACGCTCTCACCGGCCTTCAGCTGGTGTATGAGCTGTTGCTTATCCGGATTCACTCCAACGTCATCTGCAATTTTATCGTCAGATCTGCATATAAAGCCGCACTCCAATATGATACTTATCATTTGACAGATATGTTACCAGAGGGGGTCTCTTTGGGCTCCCCTGCTGTGGCCAGTGCGGCCTGAAGTTGGGCTTTGCACTCTTCCAGCTCCTGGGACAGTTGAGTATTCTTTTCTGTAAGAACCTACATAACAAATGATCCTTAAATCAGTTATCCTAACTATTTCAAGTCTCAGGGGCTACTGATATATATAATCATCAAATTTTCTCACCCGTATGTCTTTTACATACTGCTCCGTGGCTCTGGCTAGATCATTTTGAGCGGCACGGAGGTGCACATCTCCCAAGTTGAAGGCATCCAATGCCTCTTGGGAGAAACAAGCGTCAAGAAGAACAGTCCGGCGACGCCTGTGGTTCATGGCACTTTCCACCTTGGAATGGGTGGCGGACAGTCTATCTGTATCCTCTGTCGGAGGAGCACCCGGCGCACACCTTGTACTCGTTCCCACCTCTGAGTCCGGCCTTGGAGCCTGGCTTGTGGAGGCGCGATTGGTAGCCTCTCCGGGTATAGTCCGGCGAGCGCTCTTTTTCCTAAAAAGAAGGCATGGGCGTTAATATGCCTCTGTAAATAATGTCTTGTAATAAAGACGGTGCACCATACCGCTGCGCCGGTGCCTCAATCCGGACTGCGGATCTTTTCAGCCTGCTTGGCCTAGCGGCCCCTTGTTGGCTAGTTGCCATAGGCTCGGCCTTCTGCCCCGAGGACCTCCCCTGCAAAACACGGCTGTTATACGGCAATAAAAAAGAGCACAAGGACGGATCCCTTTTTAAGTACTGGGACTTCGGTCTCAGTCACCTGTGAGGCTGGAACTAGCCCAGGGTAATCGGCCGTAATGGCTACCAAGGTATTGTCATTACTCCCTTGGTAAAATACCCCGTCGATCAGCTCCACGGATATGTCTGGATCCTCTTGGGAGGCCGGGTCAAGGGACCGTCCAGTGTCCTCGGGCTGTGGAGGAGGGTTGTTTATCTCCTTTACTGCCTGGCGCATCTCCTGTGATGAAATTGCTAGAATGAATACTTAAACTACGGGAATACGAAACAGATGGGCGAGAAAAAGTCTCCGCTTACCCAGCTCAGAGGATTGTACATAGAGAATCCGCCCTGCGGGTTGACACGATGGAATTCCTCCTCTTCTCCCTTGTACAAAGTGGACAAGATCTTTATTAGATCAGCAACCGATCCCGGCCCTTTGCGGCCGTGGCGGATGGCGTCATCCTCCCCGTTGAAATCCCACATGGGGCGGCATGTATACTGGAGCGGCTGCACCCCCCGCATAATGCATATAGCCATGACCTCGATCATGGTCAATCTGGATCGAGCTAAAGAACTTACCCGGCTCATCAGATAAAGAATGTCCCTGTCGTCTTCCTCCAGGGAGCTCCGTGGACGCCAGCTCCGGCACTTCTTCAAAGGGGCGTTGTCGAACTCAGGAAGGCCGATCCGAATAGGGTCCGGAAGGGGGACATCTTCTATATAAAACCATTCTGAAGTCCAGTCTT
Organism: Triticum dicoccoides; assembly: GCF_002162155.2. Taxonomy (NCBI): domain Eukaryota; kingdom Viridiplantae; phylum Streptophyta; class Magnoliopsida; order Poales; family Poaceae; genus Triticum; species Triticum dicoccoides. The sequence goes on along the minus strand of NC_041386.1, from coordinate 120,598,057 downwards.
CGGATGTCTTCTTCGGAGTCCTGGACGGGTATCCGGTCCCGGCAATACGCCACACTTCGGCTCCGCCCACTTGATATATTGATCCCTTCTTAGAATGGGGCACAAGGCAGAACAGCTTCTTCCACAGAGCGAAATGAGCCTCACAGCCCAAAAATAACTCGCAAAGGGCTACGAATCCCGCAATATGCAGCAGGGAGGCAGGCGTAAGGTTATGCAGCTGGAGGCCGTAGAACTCCAGAAGCCCCCGGAGAAACGAATGAATTGGGAATCCGAGCCCTCTTACCAGATAAGGGACAAGGCATACCCGCTCTCCCTTGGAGGGATTGGGACGGCTCTCTGCTTGCTCTCCGCCATTGTAGGTGGCAAGCCCGGCTCGAACCGGGACCAGGTACGCTGGGGGAAGAAATCCCTTGGACTGAAGCATCACCAATTTGCTATGCAGGATGGAACATCTCTCCCAATCTCCAGGCTTGGAACTGGGGGTGCGAGAGGAGGAGCTGCGTCGACCGGCCATGATGGAATGGATCTCTATCGGGTACGCTCTGATGAAGACTCGGCAAGGGAGGATGATGTGATTTGGATCTGAATCCTCATCTTTTTAAATAGGAGGCTCATTTACATAGCTAGGGGTAAATGTGAAGACACCCTGGCTCTTCACATTCGCTCGACACGTGGAAAGTGGCCATTATTGGGCGTAGAAGCCAAGGAGTACAAACGGTCACAAGGAACCGGACATTATTTCGACAGGTACACAGAATTTGGAGAGGAACCCGCCTTGCAATGCCGAAGATAATACTGCGCGCCGGACTTGTCGTCATTGAAGCCTGGTTCGGGGGCTACTGAGGGAGTCCTAGATTAGGGGGTCTCTGGATAGCCGGACTATCTCCATTGGCCGTACTGTTAGACTATGAAGATACAAGATTGAAGACTTCGTCTCGTGTCCGGATGGGACTCTACTTGGCGTGGAAGGCAAGCTAGGCAATACATATATGGATATCTCCTCCTTTGTAACCGACCTTGTGTAACCCTAACCCTCTCCGGTGTCTATATAAACCGCAGGGTTTTAGTCCGTAGGACAACATACAATCATACCATAGGCTAGCTTCTAGGGTTTAGCCTCTCTGATCTTGTGGTAGATCTACTCTTGTAGTACACATATCTTCAATATTAATCAAGCAGGACGTAGGGTTTTACCTCCATCAAGAGGGCCCGAACCTGGGTAAAACATCGTGTCCCCTGCCTCCTGTTACCATCCGGCCTAGACGCACAGTTCGGGACCCCCTACCCGAGATCCGCCGGTTTTGACACCGACACCGCCAACAGCACGAGCTCACGTGATGAGTCCGCGGCATGGACTCCAGGAGTGAAGGCACTCGTCGCCGCAGTGCGTTGACCCTGGCCGCGGGCACGCGCCGATGCTCGTCGCTCCTTCCTCCCGAGCCCTCGTGAGGGAGTCCTGGATTAGGGTGTCTCTGGACTGCCGGACTATATCCTTTGGCCGGACTGTTGGACTATGAAGATACAAGATTGAAGACTTCCTCACGTGTCCGGATGGGACTCTACTTAGCATGGAAGGCAAGCTAGGAAGTACGGATATGTGTATCTCCTCCTTTGTAACCGACCTTGTGTAACCCTAGCCCCCTCCGGTGTCTATATAAACCGGAGGGTTTTATACAATCATACCATAGGCTAGCTTCTAGGGTTTAGCCTCTCTGATCTCATGGTAGATCAACTCTTGTAATACTCATATCATCAAGAACAATCAAGCAGGACGTAGGGTATTACCTCCATCAAGAGGGCCCGAACCTGGGTAAACATCGTGTCCCCTGCCTCCTATTACCGTCCGCCTTAGACGCATAGCTCGGGACCCCCTACCTGAGATCCGCCGGTTTTGACACCGACGCCCCGGCTTAGGCATACAAGGGCAGTGGATACCCAAGAGGAGGCAGCTCGCACCAAGGCCTCGTCACCACCTGCATCTCCGCGGCGTCGCGGTGGTGGACCGACCTCTTCTTCGACGGGAGCAGCGCTGGCACGTCGAGAGGAACCTTTCCCTTCTCCTCAGCCGAAAACCTACGGATCGGCGCCACTGAAGTTGCTGCTAGTAGTGGAGTAGAGGAGGAAGAAGCAGGCGGATTGGGAAGAAGTGGTGGACGGGGGATCCGCCCCCTTCCTCATTTATACCAAGAGAAGGTCAAACAGCGCCCCCCATGATCACAAGTAATGATGGTTTTCCTTGCATGTCGCAGGGACTTGTCAAGTCGAGCAGTTGCCAAGGCAGCATGCGGAAGCAGAGACGCCCTTGTCCAATCAACCGCCACGCGTCAACCGAGGCCCCAGGCTTTTGGGGCCCTCGGCGCTCCGCGCTTGACCTTTGGCTTCGCCTTGAAGCCAAGCCTGAGCATGCCTTGGGCCTGGGGGCTACTGTCGGTGTTCTGGGAACGGGGGTCCCCATACTTGCCTGCCTGCGGCCCACGGCGTGGCAGGGCTAGCGGGTCTGTACGACACATCTTCATCGATGAGGTATTCAAGACCCTCGCGAGGCGGACGATGCAAGACCTCCTCAGGAGCAGCCTCACCAGGTAGGCGCACGAGGGGCGGAGAGATCAAGGCAAGGCAAACCTCGCGAGGTCCTCGTGACGTGAGCCATGACGATCGAGACCAGGCAGGCGCCAGCACGCGCATCGTCCTTGTTTCCTCTTTGGTGCCAAGGGGGCAAGTGCAGGCGCGGAGTACCGATGCATCAAGCAAAGGTTTCCATATTGGTGCAACGAGACCAAGACTAGAAGGACGGCAAGACAGAGGTCACCATGGATCCCAAGACGGCGTCACCACCAGAGCCTTTTTTCAGGATAAGCTGTACTAGTTTTCCCCTTTCAAATTGGCCGTTGTTAGCTCCCTTCCCGCTCAATATTTGGGGAGAGGACCAGGGCCTATATAAGTAGATCTAGCCACCACAGTAGAAGGGGACGGGTACTAGAAGGACTGACACGAGGACGGATCATCAAGATCATCCCCAACCACACAAGTGCGCCAAGCACAAGAACACCTCAAACTCAGGAGGCTGTTCTTCCCCTTGTACTGTTCATCATCAGCCCAAGAGGCAATCCACCACCACCACACTGGAGTAGGGTGTTACACCACAACGGTGGCCCGAACCAGTATAAGTCTTGTGTCTTTGTGTTGCAAGTTTGTCGAGTTCGTCCGCGAGATCTTAGAGAGCTAGGGCGTGGATCGATAGGGAGAAAACCTTCACGCGCACCCCAGTGTTCGAACCTTAAGGGTTTTGCATTGAATACTATGAGAAGTTTGATACTTGATGATTGTTTTGAGATATGAAGATGGTGATATTAGAGTCGTGCTAGTTGAGTAGTTGTGAATTTGAGAAATACTTGTGTTGAAGTTTGCAAGTCCCTTAGCATGCACGTATGGTAACCGTTGTGTAACAAATTTGAAACATGAGGTGTTCTTTTGATTGTCATCCTTATGAGTGGCGGTCGGGGACGAGCGATGGTATTTTCCTACCAATCTATCCCCCTAGGAGCATGCGCGTAATGCTTGGTTTTTGATGACATGTAGATTTTTGCAATAAGTATGTGAGTTCTTTATGACTAATGTTGAGTCCATGGATTATACGCACTCTCACCTTTCCATCATTGCTAGCCTCTTCGGTACCGTGCATTGCCCTTTCTCACCTTGAGAGTTGGCGCAAACTTCGCCAGTGCATCCAAACCCCGTGATATGATATGCTCTATCACACATAAACTTCCTTATATCTTCCTCAAAACAGCCACCATACCTACCTATTATGGCATTTCCATAGCCATTCTGAGATATATTGCCACGCAACTTTCCACCGTTTCATTTATTATGACACACTTCATTATTGTCATATTGCCTTGCATTATCATGTAGTTGACATCGTATCTGTGGCAAAGCCACCATGCATAATTTATCATACATGTCACTCTTTAGTCATTGCACATCCCGTTACACTGCCGGAGGCATTCATATAAAGTCATATCTTGTTCTAAGTATCGAGTTGTAATTTTTTGAGTTGTAAGTAAATAAAAGTGTGATGATCATCATTATTAGAGCATTGTCCCAAGTGAGGAAAGGATGATGGAGACTATGATTCCCCCACAAGTCAGGATGAGACTCCGGACAAAAAATAAAAAGAGAGAAAAAGGTCATAAAAAAGAGAAGGCCCAAAAAATGAGAGAAAAAGAGAGAAGGGACATTGTTACTATCCTTTTGCCACACTTGTGCTTCAAAGTAGCACCATGATCTTCATGATAGAGAGTCTCCTATGTTGTCACTTTTCATATACTAGTCGGAATTTTCATTATAGAACTTGGCTTGTATATTCCAATGATGGGCTTCCTCAAAATGCCCTAGGTGTTCGTGAGCAAGCGAGTTGGATGCACACCCACTTAGTTTCTTTTTGAGCTTTCATACACTGATAGCTCTAGTGCATCCATTGCATGGAAATCCCTACTCACTCACATTGATATCTATTGATGGGCATCTCCATAGCCCGTGGATACACCTAGTTGATGTGAGACTATCTTCCTCCTTTTTGTCTTCTCCAAAACCACCATTCTATTCCACCTATAGTGCTATATCCATGGCTCACGCTCATGTATTGCATGAAAGTTGAAAAAAGTTTGAGATTACTAAAGTATGAAACAATTGCTTGGCTTGTCATCGGGGTTGTGCATGATGAGAGCATTCTTGTGTGAAGAAAATGGAGCATGACCAAACTATATGATTTTGTAGGGATGAACATTCTTTGGCCATGTTATTTTGAGAAGACATAATTGCTTAGTTAGTATGCTTGAAGTATTATTATTTTTATGTCAATATTAAACTTTTGTCTTGAATCTCATGGATATGAATATTCTTGCCACAATAAAGAGAATAACATGGATAAATATGTTAGGTAGCATTCCACATCAAAAATTCCGTTTTTATCATTTACCTACTCAAGGACGAGCAGGAATTAAGCTTGGGGATGCTTGATACATCTCTAACATATCTATAATTTTTTATTGTTCCATGCTATTATATTATCAACCTTGGATGTTTTTTATGCAGTTATATGCTATTTTATATGACTTTTGGGACTAACCTGTTAACCTAGAGCCCAGTGCCAGTTTCTGTTTTTTCCTTGTTTTAGAGTATCGCAGAAAAGGGAAACCAAACGAAGTCCAATTGTCCTGAAATTTCACGGAGATCATTTTTGGACTAGAAGAAGCCCACGGAGTACCAGAGATGGGCAAGAAGAGTCCCAAGGCCACCACGAGGGTGGGGGCGCGCCCCCTACCTCGTGGCGGCCTCTGGGACCCCCTGACTTGTTCCTGACTCCAACACCTCTTATATAACCCCAAACTTCTAGAAAGAAACCTGGATCGGGAGTTCTGCCGCCGCAAGCCTCTGTAGCCACAAAAACAAATCTAGACCCATTCCGGCATCCTGTCGGAGGGGGGAATCCCTCTCTGGTGGACATCTTCATCATCCCGGCGCTCTCCATGATGACGAGGGAGTAGTTCACCCTCGGGGATGAGGGTATGTACCATTAGCTATGTGTTTGATCTCTCTCTCTCTCCCTCGTGTTCTTGATTCGCACGATCTTGATGTATCACGAGCTTTGTTATTATAGTTGGATCTTATGATGTTTCTCCCCCTCTACTCTCTTGTGATGAATTGAGTTTTCCCTTTGAAGTTATCTTATCAGATTGAGTCTTTAAGGATTTGAGAACACTTGATGTATGTCTTGCATGTGCTTATCTGTGGTGACAATGGGATATTCACGTGATCCACTTGATGTATGTTTTGGTTATCAACTTGCGAATTCCGTGACCTCGTGAACTTATGCATAGGGGTTGGCACACGTTTTTGTCTTGACTCTCCGGTAGAAACTTTGGGGCACTCTTTGAAGTTCTTTGTGTTGGTTGAATAGATGAATCTGAGATTGTGTGATGCATATCGTATAATCATACCCATGAATACTTGAGGTCACTTGGAGTATCTAGGTGACATTAGGGTTTTGTTTGATTTGCGTCTTAAGGTGTTATTCTAGTACGAACTCTAGGATAGATCGAACGAAAATAATAGCTTCGTGTTATTTTACTACGGACTCTTGAATAGACTGACCAGAAAGGATAACTTTGAGGTGGTTTCGTACCCTACAATAATCTCTTCGTTTGTTCTCTGCTATTAGTGACTTTGGAGTGACTCTTTGTTGCATGTTGAGGGATATTTATATGATCCAATTATGTTATTATTGTTGAGAGAACTTGCACTAGTGAAAGTATGAACCCTATGCCTTGTTTCAACGCATTCCAATACAGTTTTTGCTCACTTTTACCACTTACTACCTTGCTGTTTTTATATTTTCAGATTACAAAAACGTTTATCTACCATCCATATTGCACTTGTATCACCATCTATTCGCCGAACTAGTGCACCTATACAATTTACCATTGTATTGGGTGTGTTGGGGACACAAGAGACTCTCTATTATTTGGTTGCAAGGTTTTCGAGAGAGATCATCTTCATCCTACGCCTCCCACGGATTGATAAACCTTAGGTCATCCACTTGAGGGAAATTTGCTAATGTCCTACAAACCTCTGCACTTGGAGGCCCAACAACGTCTACAAGAAGAAGGTTGTGTAGTAGACATCACGTGGTGCCTGGTAAATCAACATACCCAGTGGGCAAGATAGCTTTGGATGTGGCTTTTTGTGATGATCATGATTCCAGAGTTGGGGCCTTGAGCTTTGAGGTGGTTAAGATTAAGAGCCATTATCATGCTTTGTTTGGGAGGCCGGCTTATGCCAAGTTTATGGCGAGGCCTTGTTACATTTATCTGTAGCTCAAGATGTTGGGTTACAAGGGCACTACCATTGTGCACGGCAATAGGAAGATAGCCTTGGAATGTGAAGAAGGCGATGCTGCTTATGCTGAGTCTGTTTGCGCAACTTAGGAGTTGAAGTTTTATAAAGACAATGTTGATCCGGCAGATATGACACCTTTGAAGAAGCCAACAACAAAGCATGATCCTCTGTTGAAATTTAAGTCAATGAGTGACACTAAATTGGTTGATTTTGTTCCCGGTGATTCATCCAAGCAGTTCAGCATCTATGCTAATCTAGATCCAAAATAGGAAAGCGCGCTTATCGAGTTCATCCATGAGAACCTGGACATCTTTGCATGGAAGCCTTTAGACATGCCAGGTGTACCGAGGGAACTCACTGAGCACACTCTCAATATTAATCCAAAATTTAAGCCGGTCAAGCAATTCCTTCGTTGCTTTAATGAAGAGAGGCGTAATGCCATTGGTGAGGAAGTGGCCCGGCTCTTGGCGGCTGGGTTCATCATTGAAGTTTCTCATCCTGAATGGTTGGCTAACCCGGTGCTGGTACTTAAGAAAAATGGTACTTGGCGCATGTGTGTGGATTACACATACCTTAACATGGCTTGTCCGTCTGATCCTTTCGCTCTCCCTCATATTGATCAGATTATTGATGCTACGGCGCGTTGTGAGCATTTGAGTTTTTTCGATGCTTATTCTGGATATCATCAGATCAAGAGGGCAGTTACGAACCAAGAGAAGACAACCTTTATCACTCCCTTTGGAGCCTTCTGCTATGTGTCTATGCCTTTTGGGCTCAAGAGTGCCCAGGCGACTTACCAGCGGTGTGTTCAAAATTGCCTCCATGATCAGATTGGATGCAATGTTCATGCTTATGTGGATGATATTGTTGTGAAATCCAGGAAGAAGGAAACCTTGTTAGATGATTTGAAAGAGATCTTTGACAATCTCCGGGTCTACAAGATGGTGCTTAACCCGGCCAAATTTGTCTTTGATGTACCAGCAGGCAAGCTCTTGGGTTTTTTGGTTTCTGAACGGGGCATTGAAGCTAACCCGAAGAAAATCAAGGTCATCACTTCCTTGGCTAAACCGACATGTATTAATGATGTTCAGCGTCTGGCGGTTCATATTGCGTCCTTAAGCCGGTTCATAAGCCGGTTGGGAGAAAAAGCTATCCCTTTGTACCAGATGATGAAGAAAACAGATCACTTTGTCTGGAGTAATGCTACTGATCAGGTGTTTGAAGCCTTGAAGAAACAATTAGCTGAGCCGCCGATCCTTGCTGCCCCTATTGATAAAGAGCCCTTATTGTTATATGTGGCTGCCAATAGCCGAGCTGTCAGTGTGGCAATTGTTTTGGAAAGGAAGGAATCAGGCAAGGAATATCCGGTTCAACGTCTGGTTTACTACATCAGTGTGGTGCTCATTGAGTCCAAGCAGAGATATCCACATTGGCAAAAACTGGTATATGAGGTGTTCATGGCTAGTCAAAATCTCAAGCAATATTTCCTTGGTCATCCCATCACTGTGGTTAGTTCTGCTCCTTTAGGGGATATTATTCAGAACAGAGAGGCCATAGGTCGGGTAGCCAAATGGGTCATTAAGCTCGGACCCCATGGGTTGAAGTATATTCCTCGGATAACTATTAAGTCTCAAGCACTGGTGGATTTTATCAAGGACTGGACTGAGTTGCAGATGCCTTAGGAGAAGCCGGATAACACATATTGGACTATTCACTTTGATGGATCCAGGCAATTGGAGGGCTCAGGGGCTAGAGTTGCCTTGACTTCCCCATGATGTGATAAATTTTGTTATGTTTTAAGGTTGATGTTCCCTTGTACTAACAATGCAGCTGAGTATGAAGCCTTACTCCATGGTCTTCGGATGGCTAAAGAGATGAATCTAAGCCGGGTGAGGTGTTTTGGCGACTCAAATTTGGTGGCTCAACAAGTTTCAGGCACTTGCGATTCTAAGGACCCACTCATGGCGGCTTATCACCGTGAGGTTGATGCTATTGCTGGTCATTTCAAAGGTTATCAAGTGGAACATGTTGATTGCAGGAAGAATGAGGCGGCTAATGCTTTGAGCCGGTTAGGATCCCAATGTAAGCCAGTGCCACCTAACGTCTTCCTTGATATTTTGCATAACCCCTCAGTCAAGCTACCTACGGAGGAAGATCTTGCTATTCCTGACCAAAGCCATAATTGGTGGCGGCTCTTCATGTTATTCCTAATTGGACAGTTCCATATTTGGCTTATATGACCCGGGGAGAGTTACCTGAAGATGAAACTTTAGCCAAGTAGATAACCCGGCGGTCTAAGTCAATGACTAATGTCAATGGAGAGTTGCATCATTGCAGTGTCACATGGGTGTTTCATTGTTGTGTTTCTCCTGAAGAAGGTCGTGAGATTCTACGAGAGATTCATGAAGGAGATTATGGTCATCACGCCGACTCTAAGTCTCTTGTAGCCAAGGCTTTCCATCATGAGTTTTATTGGTTGATGGCTCATGATGATGCAGAGGATCTAGTCAGTAAATGTGATGGCTATTAGAAATTCTCAAGACGAGCTCATGTGCCGGCTCAAGAATTATGGATGATTCCAATTACTTGGCCGTTTGCAGTCTAGGGGCTAGATATGGTTGGACCTTTCAAGCGGTCCAAAGATAAAAAGACCCACCTTTTGGTGGCGGTTGACAAATTCACAAAGTGGGTTGAGGCAGAGCCGATCAGTAAATGTGACCCGGCAACAGTGGTTCAGTTTTCAAAAAAGTGATTTTCCGATTTGGCTTTCCTCATAGCATCATAATTGATAATGGAACTAATTTTTTCAAGGGTGCTATGAAAGAATTCTGTCAAGGAGAGCATATTTTTCTTGATGTGTTGTCAGTGGCTCACCCCCAGTCCAATGGCCAAGCTGAAAGAGCCAATCAAGAAATTTTGAGAGGTATCAAGCCCCGGCTTATGGTCCCTTTGAGGAGGATGCCGGGTTGTTGGGTGGAGGAATTTCCCTCAGTATTATGGAGTATCAATACTACCCCCAACGGATCTACGGGTTACACGCCTTTCTTCATGGTTTATAGAGCAGAGGCGGTTCTCCCTAGTGACATCCATCACGATTCGCCCCGTGTGGCGGCTTATGTTGAAGCTAATAATGAAAAAGCATGTCAGGATGCTCTTGACCTATTAGATGAGGAGCGTGACCATGCGGCGGCTCATTCAGCGATTTACCAGTAAGACCTGCGCCATTATCATAGCCGCTGGGTTAAAACCAGGACCTTTCAAGAAGGAAATTTGGTGCTCCGGCTCATCTAGGATCAAACTAACATGCACAAGCTATCCCCACCTTGGGAAGGACCCTTTGTGGTCAGCAAAAATCTGAACAACGGGTCATACTATCTTATTGATGTTCGAGACCACAAGGACTCACGCATATCGAAGGAGGAGACCCGTCGGCCGTGGAATATTGCTCATCTTCGGCCTTATTACACTTGAGCCACTTGCTCTTGTGATGTACATAGTTCTATCAATGTATATATTATGATGAATATAATAAAGTCGGCATCCCTGATAATTCAGGGCCTTTCTCGTTTCATTTATGAGAATAATGAGTCTTTATTGTTACTTCATATGATCAGTTGGGGGTTTCCTGCTCATTGAGCATAGCTATGACTATACCCTCTTGATCCGGCTTGTATGCCATGATTACCAAATACTTCGTTGCTTCCTGCTCATTAAGCATAGCTATGACTACCCTACTGATCCGGCTTATACGCCCGGAATCCAATATTACTTAGGGGCTCTTTGTTAATGAACAAGAGCTTTGTTGGCCCTTGTAATAGGCTTGGACGCCAGGTGTATTCACCAAAAAATCTGGGTTATCCTGCCTTTGTTTGCCTGCCACTCCGACCAGGTAATCCTGGAATGACTCACTGTACTCTTGACAATCAATCTTCTAAGAAGACCCTGAGTTTGTCAAAGTTAAAACGGTGATTGGTCAGGTGAGGTCTGGCTTAAGGGTTTGAATTAAGGTTTAACTCAGCAGCTGCATGGCCCTTGAATAATGCTTGTTATGCAGGCTTAGCAGCCTATGAATGCCTTGTTTTCTATTTATTCTGGTTTTTTATTTGATTTTTTGGAGATTGATCTTCACTGCCGTGTTGATACATGGTTTAAAACTGATAAAGCCCATGTTTGCCTTATGGTTCACATATGAATACACCCAAAGTTTTTCATTAACTCGGCCTGGTTTTGGACTTTAAGTCGCCGGTGTATGATGATTATGTGTTTGGAGTACTGGCTCTAAGCTTTGGGATGCTACCCCTTGCTGCATATGGCATTGTGAGCCGGTGGTATGAATAAATTGAACAGGGCGTTGTGCACTCAAACTTGGGTTGTAACCCTTACTACACGACGTATGATAAGCCGGCAGTGTGAATAAAATATCACACGTATAATATTTATTTATGATTATATGAGGTTTTGCTAAATGATACGTCTCCAACGTATCTATAATTTTTTATTGTTCAATGCTATTATATTATCTGTTTTGGATGTTTAATGGGCTTTAATATACCTTTTTATATTATTTTTGGGACTAACCTATTAACTGAAAGCCTAGTGCAAATTGTTCTTTTTTTGCCTATTTCAGTGTTTCGTAGAAAAGGAATATCAAACGGAATCCAAACGGAATGAAACCTTCACGAGGATCATTTTTGGAACAAACGCAATCCATGAGACTTGGAGTGGACGTCAAGGAAGAAGCGAGGAAGCCACGAGGTAGGAGGGCGCGCCCCCACCCTCGTGGGCCCCTCGCAGCTCCACCGACCTACTTCTTTCGCCTATATATACTCCTATACCCTGAAACCTTTGGGGATAGCCATGAAACACCTTTTCCAGCGCCGCAACCTTCTGTACCCATGATATCCCACCTTGGGGCCTTTTCCGACGATCTGCCGGAGGGGGATTCGATCACGGAGGGCTTCTACATCAACACCATAGCCTCTCCGATGATGTGTGAGTAGTTTACCACAGACCTTTGGGTCCATAGTTATTAGCTAGATGGCTTCTTCTCTCTCTTTGGATCTCAATACAAAGTTCTCCTCGATTCTCTTGGAGATCTATTCGATGTAACTCTTTTTGCGGTGTGTTTGCCGAGATCCGATGAATTGTGGGTTTATGAACTTGATTATCTATGAATATTATTTGATTCTTCTCTGAATTCTTATATGCATGATTTGATATCTTTGCAAGTCTCTTCGAATTATCGGTTTAGTTTGGCCTACTAGATTGATCTTTCTTGCAATGGGAGAAGTTCTTAGCTTTGGGTTCAATCTTGCGGTGCTCGATCCCAGTGACAGAAAGGGAAACGACACGTATTGTATTGTAGCCATCAAGGATAAAAAGATGGGGTTTATATCATATTGCCTAATGTGTTACTCCGTTCTTATGAACTTAATACTCTAGATGCATGCTGGATAGCAGTCGATGTGTAGAGTAATAGTAGTAGATGCAGAATCGTTTCGGTCTACTTGACATGGACGTGATGCCTCTATTCATGATCATTGCCTTAGATATCATCATAATTATGCGCTTTTCTATCAATTGCTCGGCAGTAATTTGTTCACCCACCGTAATACATGCTATCTTGAGAGAAGCCACTAGTCAAACCTATGGCCCCCGGGTCTACTTTACATCATATAAGTTTCCAATCTACAATTCTAGTTTACTATTTATTTTGCAATATTTATTTTCCAATCTATACCACAAAAATACCAAAAATATTTATCTTATTATCTTTATCAGATCTCACTTTTGCAAGTGGCCGTGAAGGGATTGATAACCCCTTGATCACGTTGGTTGCAAGGTTCTTATTTGTTTGTGCAGGTACTAGGCGATTTGCGTGTCGTCTCCTACTGGATTGATACCTTGGTTCTCAAAAACTGAGGGAAATACTTATGCTACTTTGTTGCATCACCCTTTCCTCTTCAAGGGAAAACCAACGCATGCTCAAGAGGTAGCACTAAACTGGCCCTGGTTCTGGACTATTTAGTCATCAGTGGCTTTTATATTGGGTATTATGACCCGCCCTGGGGTAAACCGCCAGGGCACCTATTATCTGTCTACATGCAGGAAAATTGATAAGCATGGTCTGTATAATTGATGATATCAAATGGCATAAGTGACGGATCTTTTAATGATGGATTGGCATTGTATGCGAATAAAACACGCACGATGGTGTGACAGGTTAGAATTGCTTAACTAGCCTATTACAAGGCATCTGACAGCCCAAAGGGACAAGTGTGTTTTGGGACATAGTATCACTTGCAAGCCGGCTCATGAATCTTGGCGGGTTGAAGCCTTCGGATCATCCTGCGCTTCCTCTTCTTCAGCTCCTTGATTATCCATTGGCTGGAAGTCAGGCGTAGCCCAGTTGATACCGGTCAACGCTCTAAACACAGCTTCATCATCTATAAGATTTGATGCATCAATGTCAGGAGCGAAGGTGTGCTTACGTGTCCGTGGGATGAGGTCCACCTCTTGATGAATCGGCGCCTTCATCTTCTTGTTCTCAGCATCATAAGCCACCTCATATTGAGATAGATTGGTTTCTTCAGCCAGCTTGCTCGCTAGTGGACGCATTGCTCTTGCTATTTCTGCAAAGTCATCAGCACTGAAGGGAGACCCGTCTTCTTTTACACTCGGGCAGCCATTGGCCAAGTCGGCTTGCCACGCCTTTGCCCGACTTAAGGCAGTCAATGTGCCGGCTTTGGCAGATGCTCATTTTAAATCGTCGATCCTTTGGGGCAGCACTGATAGGCTCTCCAATGTTTCCTTGATGAGAGTGGGCGGATGCTTTTTATGCATAGCAACAGCAATGGTTCGTTGAGCGCCAGTGTGTAGCTGTTCTACAAGAGTGTAGACCGCCTTGAGCTTGATACGCATGTATGAGCCGAACTTGACGCTCCGAGAGCCTCTATTAGTAAAGGTATTGATAAAGCGGCAAATGATTATGATATGCTTATGGTGTACAGGAGTTATATTTATTACTTACCAAAGATAGCGGATGCCATGATATTGATATGATGTTTTAAACCGGACAATTCGTCAGTCACCGATTTAAGAGCTGCCTCAGCATCCTGTGCTCTTTTTAATAGAGCCACCTTCTAGGTCTCCCAGTCGGTTTTATCAGCACTAAAGCTTTGTTTCAACTGCTCGATGTTTTCCAATGCAGTCTTCAATTATGACTTGGGCTTGGATATCTCAGATTGCTGAGTTTTAATGTTGGCCCTCAAATCATTGATTTGTGAGTCCTTCTCAGTTAGTTCAGCCTACGACATGACCAAACATGGAGGGTATTATGATCATGATTATTTTTGAAGTCCCAAGCACAATACAAGTATTTTCCTTGGCACTTGGGGGCTAATGCCTATTGCTCTTTTTACGACACGATTTATGATGGCCCGGGCAAAATGTATGATCCAGTTTACAAAGGCGACATAATTGAGTTTTTTTAGCCATGGTGATAAGTCCCGGTTTATTCATATTGATTAAACTGGCCCTTGGGGGCTACAGATGCAAAGTTGATTACTGGTAATTGAAGTCCCGGCTTAACTTGATAGTTTAAGCCAGACCTTGGGGACTACTGGTGATGATGTTCATTTATACGTCTCCAACGTATCTACTTTTCCAAACACTTTTTCCCTTGTTTTGGACTCTAACTTGCTTGATTTGAATGGAACTAACTCGGACTAATGCTGTTTTCAGCAGAACTGCCATGGTGTTATTTTTGTGCAGAAATAGAAGTTCTCGGAATGACCTGAGAATCCATGGAGACATATTTTGGAATTAATGAAAAAATTTGGCAAAAGAATCAGCATCAGGGGGCCCACACCCTATCCATGAGGGTGCAGGGCGCCCCTGCCTCATGGGCCCCCTGGGACTCCACCGACCTCAACCCCAACTCCATATATTCACTTTCGGGGAGGAAAATCAGAGAGAAGGATTCATCGTGTTTTATGATACGGAGCCACTGCCAAGCCCTAATCTTCCTCAGGAGGGCTGATCTGGAGTCCGTTTGGGGCTCCAGAGAGGGGAATCCGTGGCCATCGTCATCATCAACCATCCTCCATCACCAATTTCATGATGCTCACCGCCGTGCATGAGTAATCCCATCGTAGGCTTGCTGGACGGTGATGGGTTGGATGAGATTGACCATGTAATCGAGTTAGTTTTGTTAGGGTTTGATCCCTAGTATCCATTATGTTTTAAGATTGATTATGTTATGACCTTACTATGCTTAACACTAGGGCCCGAGTGACATGATTTCAGATCTGAACCTACTATGTTTTCATGAATATATGTGAGTTCTTGATTCTATCTTGCAAGTCAATACTCACCTACTATGTGTTATGATCCGGCAACCCCGAAGTGACATGTATTCACTAAGTGTTAATGCTTTGGTCCGATACTCTATTAAAAGCAGGCCTTAATATCCCTTAGTTTCCAATAGGACCCCGCTGCCACGGGAGGGTAGGACAAAAGATGGCATGCAAGTTCTTTCCATAAGCACGTATGACTATATTCGGAATACATGCCTACATTACATTGATGAACTGGAGCTGGTTCTGTGTCACCCTATGTTATAAATGATGCATGAGGAATCACATCCGACATAATTATCCATCATTGATCCATTGCCTACGAGCTTTTCACATATTGATCTTTGCTTAGTTACTTTTCCGTTGCCACTGTTACGATTGCTACAAAAACTACTACTGTTACTTTTGCCACCATTACCGTTAGTTCCATTCTACTTTGCTACAAAATACTTTGCTGCAGATATTAAGTCTTTCAGGTGTGGTTGAATTGACAACTCAACTGCTAATACTTGAGAATATTCTTTGGCTCCCCTTGGGTTGAATCAATAAATTTGGGTTGAATACTCTACCCTTGAAAACTATTGCGATCCCCTATACTTGTGGGTTAACAAGACTATTTTCTGGCGTCATTGCCGAGGAGCATAGCTCTATTCCTTGATTCACTTGGGATTTATATCTGTTGATCACTATGAGGAACTTGAAAGATGAAAGAACCAAGATTTTTACCTCAACTACGAGGGGAGGTAAGGAACTGCCATCTAGCTCTGCACTTGATTCACCTTCTGTTATGAGTAAATTTGTGACACTTACACCTGTTATGGATTCTGATATTTTGCATGTTATTGATGATGCCACTCCTTCTATGCATGATGCTTATGATGAAACTACTTCTATGCTTGATAATACGGTGCCATTAGGTGAATTTCTTGATGAACAACTTGCTAGGGTTAGAGAGAATGAAATTATTGAAAGAGATAGTATTGATGAAAGTGATGATGAAGATTCTCCCCCTAGATATGAATTGCCTCATGTGCCTGAGGGTTATGTTATGGATGAAGAAACTGTTAGAGACCTTTTTGCTTGCAAAGATAGATATGATCTTAAGAAACTATTAGCTAAGCCGAAAGAAAAGTCTTTGAATGCTAGAATGAAATATGATCCTGCTTTTGCTACTTCACCTATCTGTATTTCTGATAAGGATTATGATTTCTCTATCGATCCTGAGTTAATTACTTTGGTTGAATCTGATCCTTTTTATGGCTATGAATCTAAAACTGTTGTGGCACATCTTACTAAATTGAATGATATAGCCACCCTATTCACTCATGAGGAAAAAATTTGTTACTACTATATCCTTAAGTTATTTCCTTTCTCATTAAAGGGTGATGCTAAAATATGGTTTAATTCTCTTGCCCCTGGTTGTGTGTGTAGTCCCTAGGGTATGATTTATTACTTCTCTGCTAAATATTTCCCCGCTCGTAAGAAACAAGCTGCCTTAAGGGAAATATATAATTTTGTGCAAATTGAAGAGGAGAGTCTCCCACAAGCTTGGGGGAGGCTTCTCCGATTACTTAATGCTTTGCATGATCATCCTCTCAAGAAAAATGAAATACTTGATATCTTTTATAATGGACTAACCGATGCTTCCAGAGACCACCTGGATAGTTGTGTTGGTTGTGTTTTCAGGGAAAGAACTATTGAGCAAGTTGAATTGCTATTGAATAATATATTGAGAATGATAAGGATTGGACACTTCCTGAACCAACTCCTAAGCCAACTCCGAAGAAAAGGGGTATTTTATTTCTTAGTCCTGAAGATATGCAAGAGGCAAAGAAATCTATGAAAGAAAAGGGTATTAAAGCTGAAGATGTTAAGAATTTACCACCTATTGAAGAAATACATGGTCTTGATAACCCGACACAGGTAGTAAAGGTAAATTATCTCTATAGATTCGATAAAGGTGATATTCCTCGTAATAAGTCTTCTAGCCAATGCTTGGATGAGTTTGATAATTTTATTGTTAAACAAGAAAACTTCAATGCTCATGTTGGTAGACAATTGAAACGTAATGCTTATATGGTTGAACACTTGAGTGATTATATGTCTAGAGTTAAAGATGACCTTAAAATTATTAGTAAACATGCTTCTATGGTTACCACTCAGGTAGAACAAGTGCTTAAAGCACAAGATGATTTGCACAATGAATTAAATAATAAGAAAAATGATAATGATGTTAGAGTTATGACTAGAGGGGGTAGAATGACTCAAGAACCTTTGTATCCTGAGGGCCACCCTAGAGTGTTGAGCAAGATTCTAAGAGAGCTAATATTGATGCTCCTAGTCCTTCTAAGAAGAAGAAAAAGAAAAATGATAGGACTTTGCATGCTTCTAGTGAACCTGTTGTTGACACACCTGAGAATCCCAATGATATTTCTATTTCTGATACTGAAACACAATCTGGTAATGAACATGAACCTAGTGATAATGATGATGTTCATGTTGATGCTCAACCTAGCAATAACAATGATGTAGAGATTGAACCTGCTGTTGATCTTGATAACCCACAATCAAAGAATCAACATTATGATAAGAGAGACTTTGTTGCTAGGAAGCATAGTAAAGAAAGAGAACCATGGGTTCAGAAACCCATGCCTTTTCCTCCTAAACCATCCAAGAAAAATGATGATGAGGATTTTGAGCCCTTTGCTGAAATGATTAGACCTATCTTTTTGCATATGCGTTTGACTGATATGCTTAAAATGAATCCTTATGCTAAGTATATGAAAGATATTGTTACAAATAAAAGAAAGATATCGGAAGCTGAAATTTCCACCATGCTTGCCAATTATACTTTTCAAGGTGGAATACCAAAGAAACTACGAGATCCAGGAGTACCAACTATATCATGCTCCATTAAAAGAAACTATGTTAAAACTGCTTTATGTGATCTTGGAGCCGGTGTTAGTGTTATGTCTCTCTCTTTATATCGTAGACTTGATTTCAATAAGTTGACACCTACTAAAATATCTTTGCAAATGGACGATAAATCAACTGCTATACCTGTCGGTATTTTTGAGGATGTGCCTGGTGTGGTTGCAAACATTACTATTTTAAGGACTTCGTTATTCTTGATATTCCCGAGGACGATAGTATGTCGATTATCCTTGGTAGACCCTTTTTGAATACTGCAGGGGCTGTTATTGATTGCAACAAAGGCAATGTCACTTTTCATGTTAATGGTAATGAGCATATGGTACACTTTCCGAGGAAACAATCTCAAGTCCACAGTATCAATTCTATTGAAAAAAATTCAACGAGTACTATTGGAAGTTTTGAATTCCCTCTTCCTACCGTCAAGAAGAAATATGATATTCTTATTGTTGGGGACATGCATATCCCCTTTGAGGTAACCTAGTGTTATTCAAAAAAATTATGGTTTCATGTTATTCGGAAAGAGTTTGTTAACAAGACTTGATCAACCTTGTTAGTGGATTCGTTTTGATGAACACGAGATGGATGAAGTTAGAAAGCACAACTTTCTCTACCCTCCTTTTAGTTTCTATTATTTAGATTAAATAAAGCAAAAATAGTATTTTCTGTCTAGTTTCTGAGTTATCCTTGCAATAAAAATACCCCGAAAATAGAAGTTCCCCAAATGTCCTAAAAATGAAATATGATTTTTTGTAGAATATTTAAGAATTTTTGGCACTGGGAACACACTAGGGGGCCCACCATTTGACCATGAGGGCATAGGGCACGCCCACACCCCTGGGGCGCGCCTCCTACCTCGTGGGCCCCACGTGGACCCCCTCCACCTATTCCAGCACCCACTCACTTCGTCTTCCTCCAGAAAAAAATTCTCCCATAGCTCAAACCCATGTTCTAGCTCATGTTGCTGCCATTTTCTATCTCTTTGCTCAAAGCTCCATTCAAAAAACTGTTTTGGGGGATTGTTCTTCGGTATGTGACTCCTCCAATGGTCCAATTAGTTTTTGTTCTAGTGATTTATTTATTATAAATTTTTGCTGCTCAGGTGACTGACGGTGTCCTGGACTAGGGGGTACTCACCCCGTCGTCTCCCGATCTATTAGATTGGGCCGAGACCCCCATGGCCATATACTGATGGGCCAGTTCGGACAGCTGCCGCATACACGGAAGATTCCACAAGACTTGGCGATCAAGACAAGGACTTCTCCCCACCAGCGTATTCGGCTAGGACTCTTGTTATCCTAGGCCTCTGGTGCATTATATAAACCGAGGCCAGGCTAGTCGATAGAGACATATACAACAACAATCATACCATAGGCTAGATTTTAGGGTTTAGCCTCCTTGATCTCGTGGTAGATCTACTCCTGTACTACCCATATCATCAATATTAATCAAGCAGGACGTAGGGTTTTACCTCCATCAAGAGGGCCCGAACCTGGGTAAAACATCGTGTTCCTTCCCTCCTGTTACCATCCAGCCTAGACGCATAGTTCGGGACCCCCTACCCGAGATCCGCTGGTTTTGACACCGACATTGGTGCTTTCATTGAGAGTTCCGCTGTGTGATCGACAAAAGGATCGATGGCTCGCCTGCAGATCAACTGTGACTTCGGCGTCTTCGTCACCAGTTCGACTGGTCACCTTGGTTCGACCAAGAATTGCGCCCCGTGTTCGGATCACCATGTTCGGACGAGGGCCTTCATCCAACATCAACTCCGATCTCTATCAAGATGACGGAGGAATCATCTATGGAGCTCGGGGGCTCAACGTCAACATTGCTCTCGAGCGACCGTGCTGTTTTTTTGGACAGCGAACTCGTATCTGCCACCACCACCTCCTCGAGTATCGCTTTGACGATCGCTTTGGTGGAATTGTGCGGAATTTGGTCTATAACAACCCTGGAAAATTTCGTCGAGTTCCGATGGAGGAATCTCTGGCAATCCATGATATACCGGAGCCCTGTCAAATCTGGATGGGAATTTGGATGAGTTTAGGGCGTGGTGTCTAGCTTCTAGCTCGGATGTCCTTTGGAAGATCCAACCATTGATCAGCTGCGGAATTCCTATATCTACCACCTCTCAAAATTTCAGCTCGATCCGACAGTCCAAACTCCGGGAACCATCCGATTAGTGCATCACTTTTTGGATCTATTTTGTGCGCAAAAACGAATCCGACCCGAGTTCATCTTTTTTATGAACGGGATTTCGGACATCCCTTTTGAAGGAAGTTTTGTATGGGGTATTGTGTTTTGTTCCTGAACACACCCCGCTAACTTTAAGATCTTTTGAACATGATCTTCAACATCATGCTGGTGTCAAACCAGTCCGGCAATATTACTCCACAGCTGCCGACCTGCGCTAGACACGTCGTCACTTTAGCCGAGCTCAACTTCTTTGGATCATCATCTCGGCAAGCCGAACAAGAGTCCGGCATCGCGAAGGATAAATCATCATCAACAGCGCCGCCCCACGGATTACACGGAGCGGGCATACCGGCATCACCGCATGGTCGCTTCATCAAGCCGGCATCGACCACGTCACGACCTGCATCGACAGGGCCGCACTATTGCTTCTTCAAGCTGGTGTCCATCACGCCGACCTACTTCGACATCTCGGCTGGACCAGGGGCTTCGCCATCTCTTCATCAACCTACTCCAGACGCTTCAGCGTCACTGGCTGACTAGCTTCGTCACGTTAGCTGGGCCGAGGGCTTTGCCTCGGCGAGTCAACCTTTACCAGCATTGCCATGCCGTCGTTTTATCACCCATCAGGCAATGGGTGTGCGGAGCGAGTCCCAATTTTGGGAATCATCTTCCTTCGGATTGCTACAACAAATAAACCAGGTGTTATTAATCCCAGTATTTTTTGCTTGTTTGGGTTCATTTTTCCCAAGGAATTATTACTCTGGTTTGTCCATGATATGTACACAGGTCTATCAAATGGTGACCGCATTAACGAGGTCGCGTGGTGGTTCGATCAGTTTCCGTACATAGTCCGGCGAACGCCACATTCGGAGCTCGGACCGACCTATGAATTCAGGCTTTGCCACAGCTTTACTACATCACGCCGACGCCCTGCATCGACATTGACTTTGGCACTAGGCCATATTTCTTCTATTCCTCACTTTGCATAAATTATTTATTATGCAACATTTTTTAATTATCATTATTACTATTATCTCCGGTTTGCACTATTTTTGGTGCACAGGAAAATGATCCGGGGACTTCGGCGTCACTCTGCCGGTCTGCATTGACCGTGCTATGTCACCACTTCGGCATGTCGAGCTCTCCGCTCCACCACCTCGGGACCAGCTTGGGGGATGGAACCTTGCCCCGCATCAAGCTCGGACCACGTCATCAATACCGAACACATTAACCAGCTAAGTCGCTTTCATGCTCAAAGCTTTAATTTCTAACTTGTGCTCGGTTCGACCAAGCATTATACTTTTTTGGAAAAAAGTTGCTTGTAAAAAATTTTCCTTGTCCAAACTTTGTTTGTGACGCATAAATTCAAATACCCCGTTTACTTGGGGGCTTCCTTTATGAAGCTTTTCCTGTTGCATATGATTATACTTGTACGGCTTTGTTCCTTGTTCGTGTATTACGCCACAATATGCACCATATTGACTTAAGCGATTTGCTAGCTGGGTTGCCTCGCTCCTGTGTTTACCCCTACGTTCCCGATTGTTCGGCTAGGGAGTAAAGGGAGCACCTCTGCGATTGTCACGATCGGGTCAACCGAGCCGGACCTCAGACTGGGTGAAGCCGAAAGCTAGCGCTCTTATAGTTTTCAATGATGGTCGGCACACAACGGAACTCATGAGTACAAAAAATCTATTGCACAAGTCTCATAATAACAATGAGCACCGAAGAAAGATATCGGTGGGGGTACTATTTTCTTCGAAGATGCTTCTTACACTTCACGGTAATATAGCATAAGTTCCCTGAGCGCGCTTTGTCTGTTACAGCCTTATGGCCTGATTGCCTGGTTATTGGAAACACCGTCGATATTCTCGACCGATGGAGTACATAACACTTTTCGGTCCTTGACCGAAGAGGGAGAAGCTGACGGTCGGTTAAGACGCGTTTAAAGTTCGGTTGAACATAGATATGATATAAGTACTTCGGTACATGCAATCATTCTTCTACCCAAGTCACTTGGTGTCACATCCCTAGTCTGGTATGACTTAGACTAGCTAGCCATTTGTGCATCATATTTAAATTTCATTTAAATTTGATATGAGGATTGGTGGAACCCTCAGAATCATTTTTGAATATGACCCAAATAAAAAATTTCTCCAAAAGGGTCCAAGAAAATGCTCATGGTGCCCTCTAAAAATATTGGACAGAGATAAAAATCAAAACAATATTTTTAGGAGCTCATGGATATTTATTTTGGCCATTTGGATTAATTCGATAAATATTTGCATTGGAAATATATTTATATATATATGAAATATGGTCCAAAAATTATGTCATTTATAAAAGAGCTCTGGAATAATATATCTAGCTCCTGCAAAAATTGGCATAAGGTAATAAATTGATTTAGTATTTTATTAAATCAAAACAAATGTCAGAAAAAAATAGAAAACAGAAATAAAAGAAGGAGGGGCTTACCTGGGGCTTCCCCTGTGCAGCCCAGCCGCAGCAGGCCGGCCCAGCCAGCAGGCGGCCCAGCCCACCTGGCCCCCCTCCTCTGTCGTCTTCCTCCCCGACAGGGGAACGGCGTGTGCCGACGCGCGCGCACCGCCGCGCCTCCACCTCCTGCTTCCCCTGGCCACCTCCTGCTTCCTCCTCGTCGCCTGGAACGCCCCGGACGACGCCACGCAGCCCCGACCGCCCTCTCACTCTCTCCCGAACTCTTCCCCCCTCTTCTGCTCCCTCTCCCTCTCGAGCCCGAGCGCAGCCGCAGCCATGCCA
>NC_041386.1:120565539-120574590 GCF_002162155.2 Triticum dicoccoides | reverse complement strand
GAGCGCCGCCCCCGACGTTTTCCCCCTCCTCGGCCACCGGAGATCCGCCTCGCCGTCCCGCTCGCTCCGACGCTTCCCCGGCCCCGTCGTCTGCACCGGCCAACTCCCCGTGAGCCCCTCTTCCTTCTCCCCCTAGTCACGTTGCTCGAGCTGCCCCCAAACCCCGTTGGCCATCACAGCCGAGAGCTCGGCTCCGCCAGCCATGGCGCCACCATGGCCAGGGCCACCGCAGCCCGCGCCTGAGCACGTCACCGTGCTCGGTGAACCCCCAGGAGCACGTAGCACTCTTCGTTTTCTCCTTTAGTACGCCGTAGCATCGCCACCGATCGCGCCCGAACTCCGGCCGCCGCCCCGAGCCTCGCTCCGGCGAGCTCCGCCGCGCCCGCAGCCTCCCGCATGAACCACTAGATGCGCGCGAGCCTGGGCTTCGCGTGGGTGGTCTCTGCCGCCCGAATGGTCGCCGGAACGGCGATCCCGAGCCCCTCCGCCGCGTTTGCTGCCGCCGGCGGCTAAACGCCGGCGTTTTAGCCCCGGTTGACCAGGGGGTTTGACCTCCCCTGGCTCAATGACAGTGGGCCCCGTCGGCAGGTGATTAGCTTAGTGCTAATCACCGTTAACTAACCCCCCCTGACACTGACAGTGGGCCCCGGTGCCCCCTATCCTTTTAATTAAACTAAATTAACCCCTGTTAACCCCCCCTGTCACTGACGTGTGGGTCCCACACGTCAGGTTTGACCCGGACCAGCCCAGTTGACCGCTGACGTCGTGCTGACGTCATGCTGGCGCTATAATATGATTTCTGGAATTAAATTTAATCAGAAAATTCCAGAAATTGTTTTAAACTTCAAAAATTCATAACAATTCAACCGTAGCTCAGATTAAAATAATTTATATATGAAAAATTATCAGAAAAATGCAACCTTTCCATCTGTACTAGTTTCATGCATGAAAAACCAACTTATACATGCTGAATATGGGAAAACACATTATGGCATATATAAGAGACTTAATTTAGTAATGCATTTGAACCTTTGGTTCAAATGGACTTCAAACCAAATGTTTACTAGTTACATTAGCTCAACAGCAACACATCTACATGCCATGTTCATGTATCATATTGTTGCATATGATTGTGTATTGATTGCCGGCACCGTTCCTTCTCGATAGGTCCTACTCCGGAGACGTTCCAGAGTACCTGTCTGTGAAGCAGTGCCTCCCTTGTTGATTTACCAGGCAAGCAAACCCCCTTGTTCATTTCGATAAAACCCTACTCTCTCGCTCCTGCTCTCAGTTATTGCATTAGGACAACAACGGTTCATCTGCTACTTTGTGCTGCGGTAGTTGAACCCATTCCTCTGCATGACCTGTCATTGCCACAGTAAATAGTTGAAACCCACTAGCATGTGTAGGAGTTGATTGAAGCCACTGATGTGTTCCTACCATGCTATGCCTGCTATTGCTTAGAGTTGTGTCAGGTCTGATTCATTGGGAATGAATTGGAGTGTTACGATATGTTCTGATGCTGAGAGTGAAGTGTGTGAACACAATTTGGTAAAGGTAGCGGTGAGAGGCCATGTAGGAGTACATGGTGGGTTGTCTCACTGGAACCGTCCTTAAGCACTGAGTTCTATGTATGTTGTCCAATGACTCGATACTACCACACATTGGAATGCTTAAGTGCCCCTCTCGACTTATTAGCCAACTTGATCTCTGTCCAGGAGTCGCAACTAGTTTCTGGTATTTGTAGGTAGTGCTATTTTTCTACCAAGTGGCACCCGACAGGGTGGGCTTGGGACAGACTAGGCACATGTGGCACGGTGTACCGAGTGGCACCCGGTTGGTGGGCTCGGGAACCCTGCTCACATCGTTTGGGGCCGTGAGCGACACCCCGACCGGATCTCCTTGCGGATGGAACCCGAATAGGCGATAAACCTGGGCTAGAGTCTTGTGTGGTTAGTCAGGTCGTGGCCGACACCCTCGCCAGGCTTCCGCTTGAAGGTTGCCGAGATACATGACATGTACCTGGCGGTAAGTGGCGGGAGCGTGTGTGAAGAAGTACACCCCTGCAGGGTTAACATGATCTATTCGAATAGCCGGGTCCGCGGTTATGGACTTCTTGGATGCTTACATGGTACATAGACAACTTGAAGTGGATACTATAAAATGCTCAAGACAAGTGTGAGTGCTATGGATGGCCTTCTCGTAGGGAGACGGGGATGAATCCATAGTAGTGTATTGTATGGTGATTAGTGGACTCGTGTACGTTGTTTCACCTCAAGAGTTTCTGGTAGTCGTAGAATAGGATAGCCACAGAGTCAAAGCTGGCTTGCTGCAACTAAACCCCACATTACCTCTTGATACAAATGCATGTATGATAGGATCTGATGTAAGTCTTGCTGAGTACCTTTGTACTCATGTTGATAGGATCTAATGTAACTCATGCATGTACTTCGACTAGTAGCTAGTACCACAGCTACGATCTTGATCGGATGTTGTAGATAGTCAGGCTTTCAGCCTTTTTCATTTATAGATGTCTGTACTCAGACATGTAATGCTTCCGCTTGTTGCTTGATTGCTCTGACTGTTGGGTCATGTGACCCCTGTTTGTAATAATGCTGTGATGGCTCTTCTGAGCCTTTATCTATATAAGTTGTTGAGTTATGATGTGATGCCATGTTGTACAGCACATACCTGCATGTTATGCGTACGTGTAATGTGTATTGCGATGTGTGGGATCTGACTATCTAGTTGTTTATTCTTAGTAGCCTCTCTTACCGGGAAATGTCTCCTAGTGCTTCCACTGAGCCCTGGTAGCTTGCTACTGCTCCGGAACACTTAGGCTGGCCGGCATGTGTCCTTCTTTGATCCTGTGTCTGTCCCTTCGGGGAAATGTCACGCGATGAATACCGGAGTCCTGTTAGCCTGCTACAGCCCGGTTCACCGGAGTCCTGTTAGCCCAGTGCTACAGCCTGGATTCACTCGTTGATGACCGACACGTTCGATGCTGGGTCATGGATGCCTGTCCCTGTAAGTGAGTGCCACTTTGGGTTTACGACTAGCCATGTCAGCCCGGGCTCTTTATCATATGGATGCTAGCGACACCATCATATACGTGTGCCAAAATGCGCAAATGGTCCCGGGCAAAGGTAAGGCGACACCCGTGGGGATACCGTGCGTGAGGCCGCAAAGTGATATGAGGTGTTACATGCTAGATCGATGTGGCATAGAGTCGGGGTCCTGACAGCGCTGGTATCAGAGCCTGACTGCCTGTAGGATTACCAAGCCATACTGGTCGAAGTTGAGTCTAGAAATTCTTTAGTTATGTAAGGGAATTGATTGTGGGAAGGAACGTAAGGCTCTTTTTACTCCTTTACCTCATGACCTTCTGATCTGAGTCGTCCTATCTTTCCGACGGGGTTAAGGAACTAGGCTTCTCTTCCGTCTATCAGGGTCACGTGTTACTACTCCGTAGTTCCATAGGATTGGTTGATCAGAGTCATATCCCAGCTTTGAGTATTTCCGGTGTAGTCTGCTTAGTATGATCTCAGAACCTTGAGTAATACTGATGAGTATGTTACCACCCCATTTTTAGTAGGATGTCTCATTCTGAGCATTTTACTGTCGTTATGCTGCCGAAATTTCCCTAGGAGTTCGAGAGATACTAATTCCTTGTCCTACATTCTACATTCTATAGTTAATGTTGATTTCGTCCTTGGTTTCGTTTCTCAGGATGTCATCAGCTAAGCGAAGTCCCGTCGCTCTTAGCCAGAACCACGGAGATGGTAGGAATGAGGATCCTCCTGACCAGCCTTCGTTGACAGAGTTCATGTTAGAAATGGAGAGGAATAAGCGTGAGTCCAACCGCTTGTTGGCACGTATCGAGGAGAACACCGCACATCAGTTCAAAGGGTCTGCTACCATTCATGACTTCATTCGTTTGCACCCACCTACCTTTCATCATTCCATCGAGCCACTCGATGCAGATGACTGGCTCCGTAGCATCACCCATAAGCTGCGTTCCGCGAGCGTAGCTGAAGATGACAAGGTCACTTATGCCACATACCACCTGGAAGGTCCTGCTAGTCTTTGGTGGCAGAACTATGAGACTTTGCTTCCAGCCGGCCAGATTCCTACCTGGAAGGATTTCACTGAGGCTTTTCGCGAGCGTCACATTCCCCAGGCCCTCCTTGATCGCAAGAGAGAAGAGTTCTGCAGTTTCACCCAGAGTAAGATGGCTGTTGATGCTTATAGCAGAGAGTTCGAGAACCTTGCCCGCTATGCCACAGAAGAAGTGTCCACGGACGCCAAGAAGCAAGCTAGGTTCCGGAAGGGTCTCAACCCCAAGTTGCGTCGTGATCTCCACCTGCATCATTGTGATACATTCCAAGCCCTTGTGAACAAGGCCATCAATGCAGAGACAGCTCAACTCACTTACGAGGAGTCTCGTAAGCACACCCGTGATTTGGGATCTCCCTCTGGCTCTAGTTCCCAGAAACGCCGGATTTGGGTTCCAAACTCTGCTCTTCCTTCCGGTTATACACCGAGGTCATCTGATGTGGTGCCTCCTCCAGCTCAGTCGTATGTTCCACCCAGGCCTACTGGTAGACCGTTTGTCAGTGCGGGTCCCCGTCCAACCTCAGGGACTTGCTTCACATGCGGGAAGCCAGGACACTATGCACGTGATTGCTCTCAGACTAGTTATGCTCCACCCCAGCCCGAGAAGACTGTTGGCTGTATTAAGCCATCACGCAAGATGATCAGTGTCAAGTCAGCCCCCACTGAACGTGGACGTGTGCATCACGTCTCAGCTAAAGACGCTCATGATGATCCAGATGTCGTTCTTGGCACACTCCCTGTCAATTGTCACACAGCATCAGTTCTATTTGATACTGGAGCATCTCACTCCTTCATTTCTGAAAGCTATGCTAACTTGCACAACCTGTCATTTTGTGAAATGCCAACTCCGCTAGTCATCCAAACTCCTGGATCCAAATGGCAAACCTCTAGTGTAAGCCATGGTAACGAAATCCTTGTTGACAGACTTGTATTCCTTGCATCACTTGTAGCCCTCAAGTCTTCAGATATTAACATCATCTTGGGTATGGACTGGATGACAGCTCATCATGCCAAGATTGATTGTTACACAAGATCTGTTCAACTTACACACCCATCTGGCAAGATAGTCACCGTCTCCACTAGAGTTGCAAAGCTTCAGCTCTATTCTCTTAATGCCAGCCCTCTTCCAGACCTTGAAGATATTCCGGTAGTCCGTGACTTTCCGGATGTCTTTCCAGAGGAACTGCCAGGTGTTCCACCTGACAGAGATGTAGAGTTCGTCATAGATCTTATCCCAGGAACAGCTCCAATCTCCCGGAGACCTTACAAGATGGCACCCCTAGAACTAGCCGAGCTTAAGAAACAACTCGATGAGTCCTTGCAAAAGGGTTTCATCCGTCCTAGTTCTTCTCCTTGGGCTTGCCCCGTCCTCTTTGTCAAGAAGAAAGACGGTACGGACCGGATGGTCGTTGATTATCGTCCCGTTAATTTGGTCACGATAAAGAACAAGTATCCGCTTCCCAGGATCAACGACCTGTATGATCAGCTCGCCGGATCCTCAGTCTTCTCCAAGATGGATTTAAGGTTAGGCTACCATCAAATCAAGATCAGAAACGGGGACATTCCCAAGACAGCTTTTGTCACTCGTTATGGTCAGTACGAGTACACCGTCATGTCCTTTGGTCTAACCAATGCCCCAGCTACATTCTCCCGCTTGATGAACTCGATCTTCATGGAGTACTTAGATAAGTTCGTCGTGGTTTACCTCGATGATATTCTTATTTACTCGAAGAACAAGGAAGAGCATGCCGAACATCTTAGACTTGTATTAGAAAAACTCAGAGAGCACCGCCTTTATGCCAAGTTCTCCAAGTGTGAATTTTGGTTGTCAGAAGTGACCTACTTAGGCCACGTAATCTCTGGTAAGGGCATTGCTGTCAATCCCGAGAGAGTTCAAGCCGTTCTCGATTGGACTCCACCTGAGACCGTTAAACAAGTCAGGAGTTTCCTTGGTCTGGCCAGCTATTATCGCCGCTTTGTTGAAAACTTCTCCAAAGTAGCCAAACCCCTCACGGAACTTCTCAAGAAAGATAAAAAGTTCGAGTGGTCCCCACAGTGTGAGTACAGTTTTCAGGAACTGAAAAGACGCCTGACTTTTGCTCCCATACTGGTGCCACCGGATTTCACTAAAGACTTTATTATCTACTGCGACGCCTCACGACAGGGACTAGGTTGCATTCTTATGCAGGATCGTCATGTGATTGCCTATGCATCCTGACAGTTGCATCCACATGAGGAGAATTATCCTACACATGATCTAGAGCTTGCAGCCGTAGTCTATGCACTCAAGACCTGGCGACATTACCTCCTTGGTAAACGTTGCGAGATCTACACTGATCACCAGAGTCTCAAGTATATCTTCACCCAACCGGATCTGAACCTTAGGCAAAGACGTTGGCTGGAGTTGATCACAGATTATGATCTAGGAATTACCTACACCCCAGGCAAAGCCAATGTCATGGCTGATGCTCTAAGCCGTAAATCCTATTGCAACAATCTCATGTTGCAGCAAGGCCAACCACTTCTCCATGAGGAATTCTGTAAGCTTAACCTTCACATTGCTCCTCACGGATTCCTTTCTACCTTGGTGGCGAAACCTGCTCTTGAGGATCAGATCATAACTAGCCAGCAATATGATACGGGTATTTCTCGTATCAAGGATAACGTTAAGAAGGGAGTTGCTGGTAGTTTCTCTGTTGATGCTCGAGGTGTTGTTTTCTTTGGAAACCGCCTGGTGGTCCCCAATAAGCAACATCTTCGACAATTGATTCTTAAGGAGGCGCATGAATCTCCTCTCACGATTCATCCTGGTAGCACTAAGATGTATCAGGACCTACGCCAGAGGTTCTGGTGGACTAGGATGAAGAGAGAAATCGCCGACTTCGTTGCTAATTGTGACGTATGTCGTCGCGTTAAGGCAGAGCATCAAAGACCTGCTGGCACCCTTCAACCTTTAGCTATTCCTGAATGGAAATGGGATAAAGTTGGTATGGACTTCATCACCGGCTTTCCCAGGACCAAGAGAGGGAATAACGCTATCTTCGTAGTCGTTGATCGTCTTTCCAAAGTGGCGCACTTCCTACCTGTTCGAGAGAGTATCACCGCTAGTCAGCTTGCTGACTTATACATTTCTCGAATAGTATCACTCCATGGTGTTCCACTAGAGATCAATTCAGACCGTGGCAGTCTTTTCACTTCTCATTTCTGGGAGAGTTTCCAAACTGCCATGGGAACCCATCTTTCCTTCAGTACCGCTTTCCACCCTCAGTCGAGTGGTCAGGTGGAACGGGTCAATCAAATTCTCGAAGACATGCTCAGAGCTTGCGTTATCTCATTCGGTATGGATTGGGAGAAATGTCTTCCTTTCGCCGAGTTTGCTTATAACAATAGCTACCAATCCAGCCTCAAGAAAGCTCCTTTTGAGGTTCTCTATGGACGAAGATGTCGAACACCTTTGAACTGGTCAGAAACCGGTGAAAGACAATTCTTTGGACCGGACATGATCCAGGAGGCAGAAGAGCAAGTTCGCATCATTCGTGAGAATTTGAAAACAGCCCAGTCTCGTCAGAAGAGCCAGTACGATCGTCATCATAAGGATATGACTTATGAAATTGGCGACCAAGCTTACCTTCGGGTTACTCCTTTGAAGGGTACCCAGCGTTTCGGTATCAAGGGCAAATTGGCTCCTCGTTACATTGGTCCTTTTCGTATTCTCGCTAAACGAGGAGAGGTTGCCTACCAGTTGGAACTACCCCCACATCTTTCTCGAGTTCATGAGGTCTTCCACGTCTCTCAACTCAGGCGTTGCTTCTCGGATCCTATCCGTGGAGTGGACCACGAAACGCTTGATCTCCAAGATAACCTCACATACCGAGAGTACCCGGTTCGCATTCTTGATCAAGCAGAGCGTGTCACTCGACGTCAGAACATCAAGTTTCTCAAAGTTCAGTGGTCTCATCATTCCGAGAGAGAAGCTACTTGGGAGCGAGAAGATCGTCTTCGACTGGAGTACCCCGCTTTCTTTCCGTCGACCCCTGAATCTCGAGACGAGATTCTTTCAAGTGGGGGCGAGTTGTCACATCCCTAGTCTGGTATGACTTAGACTAGCTAGCCATTTGTGCATCATATTTAAATTTCATTTAAATTTGAAATGAGGATTGGTGGAACCCTCAGAATCATTTTTGAATATGACCCAAATAAAAAATTTCTCCAAAAGGGTCCAAGAAAATGCTCATGGTGCCCTCTAAAAATATTGGACAGAGATAAAAATCAAAACAATATTTTTAGGAGCTCATGGATATTTATTTTGGCCATTTGGATTAATTCGATAAATATTTGCATTGGAAATATATTTCTATATATATGAAATATGGTCCAAAAATTATGTCATTTATAAAGGAGCTCTGGAATAATATATCTAGCTCCTGCAAAAATTGGCATAAGGTAATAAATTGATTTAGTATTTTATTAAATCAAAACAAATGTCAGAAAAAAATAGAAAACAGAAATAAAAGAAGGAGGGGCTT
The DNA here is from genome assembly GCF_002162155.2 of Triticum dicoccoides. Lineage (NCBI taxonomy): Eukaryota > Viridiplantae > Streptophyta > Magnoliopsida > Poales > Poaceae > Triticum > Triticum dicoccoides. The sequence goes on along the minus strand of NC_041386.1, from coordinate 120,565,948 downwards.
ACCTGGGGCTTCCCCTGTGCAGCCCAGCCGCAGCAGGTCGGCCCAGCCAGCAGGCGGCCCAGCCCACCTGGCCCCCCTCCTCTGTCGTCTTCCTCCCCGACAGGGGAACGGCGCGTGCCGACGCGCGCGCACCGCCGCGCCTCCACCTCCTGCTTCCCCTGGCCACCTCCTGCTTCCTCCTCGTCGCCTGGAACGCCCCGGACGACGCCACGCAGCCCCGACCGCCCACTCACTCTCTCCCGAACTCTTCCCCCCTCTTCTGCTCCCTCTCCCTCTCGAGCCCGAGCGCAGCCGCAGCCATGCCACCGTAACGCCGCGGCCACCGTCTCCCCCTCGACCCCTCGCTGTGCCTGCAAGCTCCGCCTCGACCCCCTCTTCCTCTCCACCGAGCCACGCCCCTCCAGAAGCC
>NC_041386.1:120534723-120565313 GCF_002162155.2 Triticum dicoccoides | reverse complement strand
TTCCCCGGCCCCGTCGTCTGCACCGGCCAACTCCCCATGAGCCCCTCTTCCTTCTCCCCCTAGTCATGTTGCTCGAGCTGCCCCCAAACCCCGTTGTCCATCACAGCCGAGAGCTCGGCTCCGCCAGCCATGGCGCCACCATGGCCAGGGCCACCGCAGCCCGCGCCTGAGCACGTCACCGTGCTCGGTGAACCCCCAGGAGCACGTAGCACTCTTCGTTTTCTCCTTTAGTACGCCGTAGCATCGCCACCGATCGCGCCCGAACTCCGGCCGCCGCCCCGAGCCTCGCTCCGGCGAGCTCCGCCGCCCCCGCAGCCTCCCGCATGAACCACTAGATGCGCGCGAGCCTGGGCTTCGCGTGGGTGGTCTCCGCCGCCCGAATGGTCGCCGGAACGGCGATTCCGAGCCCCTCCGCCGCGTTTGCTGCCGCCGGCGGCTAAACGCCGGCGTTTTAGCCCCGGTTGACCAGGGGGTTTGACCTCCCCTGGCTCAATGACAGTGGGCCCCGTCGGTAGGTGATTAGCTTAGTGCTAATCACCGTTAACTAACCCCCCCTGACACAGACAGTGGGCCCCGGTGCCCCCTATCCTTTTAATTAAACTAAATTAACCCCTGTTAACCCCCCTGTCACTGACGTGTGGGTCCCACACGTCAGGTTTGACCCGGACCAGCCCAGTTGACCGCTGACGTCGTGCTGACGTCATGCTGGCGCTATAATATGATTTCTGGAATTAAATTTAATCAGAAAATTCCAGAAATTGTTTTAAACTTCAAAAATTCATAACAATTCAACCGTAGCTCAGATTAAAATAATTTATATATGAAAAATTATCAGAAAAATGCAACCTTTCCATCTGTACTAGTTTCATGCATGAAAAACCAACTTATACATGCTGAATATGGGAAAACACATTATGGCATATATAAGAGACTTAATTTAGTAATGCATTTGAACCTTTGGTTCAAATGGACTTCAAACCAAATGTTTACTAGTTACATTAGCTCAACAGCATCACATCTACATGCCATGTTCATGCATCATATTGTTGCATATGATTGTGTATTGATTGCCGGCACCGTTCCTTCTCGATAGGTCCTACTCCGGAGACGTTCCAGAGTACCTGTCTGTGAAGCAGTGCCTCCCTTGTTGATTTACCAGGCAAGCAAACCCCCTTGTTCATTTCGATAAAACCCTACTCTCTCGCTCCTGCTCTCAGTTATTGCATTAGGACAACAACGGTTCATCTGCTACTTTGTGCTGCGGTAGTTGAACCCATTCCTCTGCATGACCTGTCATTGCCACAGTAAATAGTTGAAACCCACTAGCATGTGTAGGAGTTGATTGAAGCCACTGATGTGTTCCTACCATGCTATGCCTGCTATTGCTTAGAGTTGTGTCAGGTCTGATTCATTGGGAATGAATTGGAGTGTTACGATATGTTCTGATGCTGAGAGTGAAGTGTGTGAACACGATTTGGTAAAGGTAGCGGTGAGAGGCCATGTAGGAGTACATGGTGGGTTGTCTCACTGGAACCATCCTTAAGCACTGAGTTCTATGTATGTTGTCCAATGACTCGATACTACCACACATTGGAATGCTTAAGTGCCCCTCTCGACTTATTAGCCAACTTGATCTCTGTCCAGGAGTCGCAACTAGTTTCTGGTATTTGTAGGTAGTGCTATTTTTCTACCAAGTGGCACCCGGCAGGGTGGGCTTGGGACAGACTAGGCACACGTGGCACGGTGTACCGAGTGGCACCCGGTTGGTGGGCTCGGGAACCCTGCTCACATCGTTTGGGGCCGTGAGCGACACCCCGGCCGGATCTCCTTGCGGATGGAACCCGAATAGGCGATAAACCTGGGCTAGAGTCTTGTGTGGTTAGTCAGGTCGTGGCCGACACCCTCGCCAGGCTTCCGCTTGAAGGTTGCCGAGATACATGACATGTACCTGGCGGTAAGTGGCGGGAGCGTGTGTGAAGAAGTACACCCCTGCAGGGTTAACATGATCTATTCGAATAGCCGGGTCCGCGGTTATGGACTTCTTGGATGCTTACATGGTACATAGACAACTTGAAGTGGATACTATAAAATGCTCAAGACAAGTGTGAGTGCTATGGATGGCCTTCTCGTAGGGAGACGGGGATGAATCCATAGTAGTGTATTGTATGGTGATTAGTGGACTCGTGTACGTTGTTTCACCTCAAGAGTTTCTGGTAGTCGTAGAATAGGATAGCCACAGAGTCAAAGCTGGCTTGCTGCAACTAAACCCCACATTACCTCTTGATACAAATGCATGTATGATAGGATCTGATGTAAGTCTTGCTGAGTACCTTTGTACTCATGTTGCTTTATTTATGTTTGCAGCGGAGACTTCGGTCTTACTAGGGTTCTCATGGACTTCGACTAGTAGCTAGTACCTCATCTACGATCTTGATCGGATGTTGTAGATAGTCAGGCTTTCAGCCTTTTTCATTTATAGATGTCTGTACTCAGACATGTAATGCTTCCGCTTGTTGCTTGATTGCTCTGACTGTTGGGTCATGTGACCCCTGTTTGTAATAATGCTGTGATGGCTCTTCTGAGCCTTTATCTATATAAGTTGTTGAGTTATGCTGTGATGCCATGTTGTACAGCACATACCTGCATGTTATGCGTACGTGTAATGTGTACTGCGATGTGTGGGATCTGACTATCTAGTTGTTTATTCTTAGTAGCCTCTCTTACCGGGAAATGTCTCCTAGTGCTTCCACTGAGCCCTGGTAGCTTGCTACTGCTCCGGAACACTTAGGCTGGCCGGCATGTGTCCTTCTTCGATCCTGTGTCTGTCCCTTCGGGGAAATGTCACGCGATGAATACCGGAGTCCTGTTAGCCTGCTACAGCCCGGTTCACCGGAGTCCTGTTAGCCCAGTGCTACAGCCTGGATTCACTCGTTGATGACCGACACGTTCGATGCTGGGTCATGGATGCCTGTCCCTGTAAGTGAGTGCCACTTTGGGTTTACGACTAGCCATGTCAGCCCGGGCTCTTTATCATATGGATGCTAGCGACACCATCATATACGTGTGCCAAAATGCGCAAACGGTCCCGGGCAAAGGTAAGGCGACACCCGTGGGGATACCGTGCGTGAGGCCGCAAAGTGATATGAGGTGTTACATGCTAGATCGATGTGGCATAGAGTCGGGGTCCTGACACTTGGGGGCTCTTAAGTTTATTTGAGCCGTTTTATAATAAGTGTTCTTCTTCTTAGTGGTTGCAAAGTTTTATTATTATTTATCACTCCTTTTTTCGACACGAGTGTGCAGTCACTAGCCGGGGAGCCTAATTTCTCTCTCAAAGCCGCTAGAGTTTAGTTTGCTAAACTGGCCTGATGAGAAGTACTCCGCCCTCGGGATAGGAGGTTGAAGCCGTAGGCTGACCCGCTCGAAGTCTTGAGATAGGATGTATCATGTTAAAGCACGACAGAAGCACTTCTTTTTTCTAAGACCAACTTTCGGATTGGCACCGAACACTTGATATTGTTCGGACGTCATGTTTTTACTGACGTTTCTTGGTTTTCCAAGCTTTTTGGCACTTTTAAACTATTTGTGCTTTTCCAGCATTAGTCTCGCAGTGCAACGCCGGACACCTTTAGGGATTCGGCAAAAACATTCTCAGATATTGCTATATATGCATCGGTTTCGAATTGTGTCTTCGGTCAATAGTTGGGTTGCCCGGCTCCTGCACTTGCTTCCTATGTTCCGTTTTGTTCGGCTAGGCGTGCAAAGGGTGAACCACTGCGATTGTGCTTCCAACTCACATGGTTAATCACCTCAGTGGAGAAAGCTGAAAACTGACTTTCGCAATAAGCGTAAACTGGTCAGCGATCCGATGACTATGTTAAATGATGGGCCGTTCATAACAATTGCCGAAGTGTTTACGGCTCGACCCCGACTGTCGCCAAACACTACCGGGGGCTATTAACTGGCCTCCCAAACTAAATCCTTGATATTATGCTCTTACATTAGAGCTGAGGCTACATGATCATGCTTAGCATGACAACCCAAAGAAAGGAACCGATAGCGGGGCTATTTTCTTTGGAAGACATTTCTTACGTTAAATAGTAATATAACATATCTCTCTACGTACCTTTGTTCATAAAACCATATGGCCAGATTTCCTTGTTTGTTGTAAATCTTTGCCCTCATAAAGGCTTTATAAAGTAGGACAAACACTCCTCGGCTACTAGCCGAGGAGGTGGAAGCCGATGGTCGGTCAACAAAGTTTTGTACAAGGCGGATCCAAGCATTAATGACGTAAAGTACTTGGATACATAGAGTCATTACACATAATTTGTGATTTTACTATGGATATTGATCCTTAATTCGGCCACCCGTGCCCGCATTAAGGCTCGGGGGCTACTGGGCTTCGGGCTTATTATTTACAAATATTAAAGGGGCACATCGATCCCCTGATCTGGTGTTGCCACCCGACCAGTGTCTCGGGGGCTACTGCATTGCTTGTCCAATGCAGAAAATTTTATGTGCAATATAGTTTCCGAGGAGATTTTGATCCTCAGGTTGGTCGGCCGCACCCAACCTGAGTCTCGAGGACTGAGCACGCCGCTTTTTGTGTCCCGAAGTATTCTGCCGAGCTAGGACTTGATCCTCAGGCCGATTTTGCAAATCAACCTGAATCTCAGCGGCTACTGGGATCAGCGGTCTTACGTCATCCTTTAGGTGCATCTCGGGTTTTAGACCGATACACACCTTGAGGGCTACTGGCTATATATCTCGGCAGAGAATAAGTTGCACCAACAAAAAATATTCACAAAAATCGGCCCACATTCAGGGTGGTGCACCACCTCGGAAGTAGTCCGGCATAGAGCTCGGGCGCTAGTGGCTGGCTCCATAGAGGGCATTTTCGGAATTAAGCTCGGCTAAACTCCTTCAACTTTTTTGAACCAAGGTGATAGGACACCTCGGATATAGTCTGGCGTTGGAGCTGGGACACTGTCCGGCGTTGGAGCTTGGACATAGTCCGGCGTTGGAGCTCGGATACATTTCGGCGTTGGAGCTCAGAAGCGGTCTGGCATTGGTGCTCGGCCGCAAAAGATACCTCAAATGCAGTCCGGCGTTAGAGCTCGGACGCAAGAGGACACTGCCTCCCGGGAACAACTTCAAACCCGAGGTGTGGCATAAAAATAACAAGGCATTGATAATATCTGGAAACTTAAAGGGGATCCTCGGATACCCGACGTGTAAACTCGCCGAATGCATTTCGGCGATCCTCAAGATCGAAGATAAAGAAGATTTGTTGAACCAGTTTTCAAGACGGACGACCGAAGATGAAGAACAGTTCGGAAGAATCGAGGAGCGTCCCTAACTTGAAGACCGGTTCAGGGGACTACTGATGGTGTCCTGGACTAGGGGGTACTCACCACGTCGTCTCCCGATCTATTAGATAGGGCCGAGGCCCCCATGGCCGTATACTCATGGGCCAGTTCGGACAGCTACCGCATACACGGAAGATTCCACAAGACTTGGCGATCAAGACAAGGACTTCTCCCCACCGGCGTATTCGGCTAGGACTCTTGTTATCCTAGGCCTCTGGTGCATTATATAAACCGAGGCCAGGCTAGTCGATAGAGACATATACAACAAGAATCATACCATAGGCTAGCTTTTAGGGTTTAGCCTCCTTGATCTCATGGTAGATCTACTCTTGTACTACCCATATCATCAATATTAATCAAGCAGGACGTAGGGTTTTACCTCCATCAAGAGGGCCCGAACCTGGGTAAAACATCGTGTTCCTTGCCTCCTGTTACCATCCGGCCTAGACGCACAGTTCGGGACCCCCTACCCGAGATCCACCGGTTTTGACACTGACAGTGACCCTGTTCTTGAGCTTGCATGTCAAATTTATATGGTCCAAAGTAGTTTTAATGCATGATATAGCCTCTAGGCACTTGTGGGAGTAGTTGCTATCAATCTTGTTGAGTTTGGTTCACTTTTTTTTGAGTCACTAAAAAATTTCAGAATTTTTTTAGAGAAAGAAAATGATGAAGAGATTGTTGAGGAGCTCTTCGAGCCGAAGCTCTAAGGATAAGTAGAATGAGGAGAATAAAAATCCCAAATACAATCTTCCTCGCACTGCGGAGGTTCGGCCGTGCGAATGGCCTTGTGATGCGTTCTTGAGAGCCGTTAGAATTCACGATGACTTTTATTACTTGGTTGAGAATGCAGGCCTCACCGACTTCCTCCACGACAAGCGTGAACAGTATCTCCTACTCACTAATATTTTCGTGCAAAATTTTTATTTCCATGCTAAGAAAACACCACCTTGAGTGGAGTTTCACTTATATGATGAGGTTAAGGAGATGTCACTCCATGATTTTTGTCGGGTCTGCAAGATACCCTTTGTGGGAAGCATCGAGGAACCACATCGTAGTGATTTGGATGGATTTATTGATAGAATTGCTGTAGGGGAAACAAGGAAAGCTTCCAATGCAAGAATTACTAGTATACATTTTCCTGTTATATGTTACTTTGCGATATTTGCTAGTAGATGCTTAATTGGTCGCAGGAACAGTGGAATCTTATTGCTCCTGATCTTGTCATTTTGCACCATGCTCTGTTTCATGATACAACTTTCAGCTTAGGCGCTATTGTTGCTAAACGATTAAGTATGAACTGTACAAAGGGCCCCATTTTCGGAGGCATCTTTGCTTCATGCCTTGCTAAACACTTTGAGGTACCTATTAGGCATTATGAGAAAGAGGAAAAGTTGTTGCCCTCTATTTTTCTAGATTATAAGAGTATGGTAGCACATGAATTTATTGTTAAAAATAAGAAGAAGATGCTTAAGTATAATTTGATATTTGATAAAACTCACTGTGAGACTATTACCTTGCCTGCACCCTCTTTGTTTAACATACTTTCAGGCACGTACCTCATCTTACCCGAGGCCATTTATGCATACTATAGGCTAGCACAAGTCCCAGAGCCTGAGCCTAAGCTACCACTTGACCCTTATCGACAGTCTGTTTATTAGTGGGATCTGTAGGAGATCGCCAACCAGTGGCACCCTGAGGACCCTCCTCAATACACTGGAGAGAGTAGCTTCGATCCGTGGGCATAGACCAACTTAGGCCAAAACCCTAAGCTTGGGGGAGTATGTATTTCTCACCGACATTACATTCATGTTCACACACTCATTCTAGTTGCCGGTGCTCATACTTTTTCATTGTACTATCCATGCTAGTTTATTTTCTTTTCTAAGCCTTCTTCTTGTGTGTTTGAAAAACCTTAAGAAAAACCAAAAAATTAGTTGTAGCTTTTAGCTAGTTTACTTTCCATGCATGTAGTAGTAATTAAAAGAACACCCAAAAAGATCTCTCACTCTTATTTTGCTTGTTGGGAGCTTTCCCGTGTAAATAGTTTTATTTCTATTCTTATTCTTTGGGGTTGAGAGGAGAAGACCATGATGAAAATTTTGAGTGGCTCTCATATGCATTATTGTTGATTTAACCAAGAGCCCATATTACCTTGTCTTCTCCCTTGTATTAAATGCTTGTAGATTCCATCTTAGTCCAATGCACGTGCACTATTATTATTATCCACACCGTTCGGTCATGCGAGTGAAAGGCAATAATGACGATATATGATGGACTGAGTGAGATGAGAGAAGCTGGTATGAACTCAACCTATCTTGTTTTTGTAAATATGAATAGTTCATCGTTCCTGATTCAGCCTATTATGAATGAAACATGTTTGCAATGACAATTAGAGATTATAGTTTCTCATGCCATGCTTAATTAGCTAGGAGTTTATAATGGTTTACCTTGCGTGCCAACATGCTATTAAAATGGTTGTGATGTGGTATGATAGAGTGGTATCCTCCTTTGAACGATTCGAGTGGCTTGACTTGGCACATGTTCACGCATGTAGTTGAAACAAAATCAACATAGCCTCCACGATATTTATGTTCAGGGTGATTTATATCCTACTCATGCTTGCACTCATTGTTGATTAATCTTAATGCATGTTCATGACTGTTGTCCCTCTCTAGTTGGTTGCTTCCCAGTCTCTTTCTAGCCTTCACTTGTACTAAGCGGGAATACTGCTTGTGCATCCACATCCATAAACCCCAAAGTTATTCCATATGAGTCCACCAGACCTTCCTATATGCGGTATTTATGTAACACCCCGGATATGACTTACCCAATATGTATTCCAATTCTTGCCGTTTCCGGCGTTAAGTTATTTTATTTTCTCGGGTTCGGGTCTTTGTCTCCATGTGTTGTTATCATTTTCATGCATCTCATATCATGTCATCATGTCCATTTCATTTGCATACGTGTTCATCTCATGCATTCGAGCATTTTCCCCGTTGTCCGTTTTGCATTCCGGCGCTCCGTTCTCCTCCGGTGGTCATTTCTACCTTTCTTTCATGTGTGGGGATTAAACATTTCCGGATTGGACCGAGACTTGCCAAGCGGCCTTGGTTTACTACCGGTAGACCGCCTGTCAAGTTTCGTATCATTTGGACTTCGTTTGATACTCCAACGGTTAACCGAGGGACCGAAAAGGCCTCATGTGTGTTGCAGCCCAACACCCCTCCATTTTGGCCCAAAACCCACCAAAACCCTCTCCATCATCTAGAGCGTTCGATCACGATCGCGTGGCCAAAAACCGCACCTCATTTGGACTCTCCTAGCTCCTTCTATGCCTATTTAAAGACCCCCCATTCCAAATCTCGGATCCCCTCCCCGAAACCCTAAAAAAATCTCAGATCTGCCGCCGCCGGACACATCCGGACGGAGCCGTACGCGTCCGCCCACCGCCGCCGACCAACCGCCTGCCGCCACGTGGCCTGGCCACCTCCCACCGCCGCCGGCCCGCTCGGGCCCGAGGCCGGCCCCCGCGGCCCGCCTCTCCGTCGCTGCCGCCCGCGGGAGACCGCCGCGCCGGCGCGGCCTTCTCCTCGCCGCCACAAGCTCCGAACGGCCCTACTCCGGCGTCCTCGACAAGCTCCGGCCAGCTACAGTACATCTCTGGCGAACCTCGGGAAGCGTGCCGCCGGATCTCAGATCTAGATCCGTTTGGGTTGACTTTTTGCCCGAAACCCTAGCTCATATGCTCCTGTTCATCGCATCGTAACTTTGCATCCGTAACTCCGTTTTTGGCATATAGCATATAAAAATGTTCGCCTCAGAGAATATATAATTTCATTCCATTGCATCATTTTCATTGGAGTTCATCTTGATGCCCTAAAAGCTGTTAGAAGAGGGCTACTTGAGATAATTGTCAGACCTGCTACTCCATTTAGATATTTGTCATTTTTGCCATGATTATTGTGTGCATGATATGACCATGAGCTCTACATATGTTTTGTTAAGGATTTTGCCATCTTTCCAGAGGTGCAACCCATGTATTTTTGTGATGTGTGTGGTGACTAGCACAAGCTTGCCAAGTGGGGCACTTGGTAATGCTGATTTCAGGGACTTAGCATTTCCACTAAGTCCTTGAGCTATTTATTTCATATGGCCATATGTTCATGTTGTTTCCTAGTGATCCGTGCCTCTTTTGAGGATGATCAGTAAGGATGTTTTGTTAATCTTGTAGTGCTCTATCCATCCATGTCTTTGTTTGCAATTATGGAGCACCCTAGCTTGAGTCAATCGAGCTCTACTTTTGCTACTTCGTGAATCTGGGCAGATTGTCTACTTGTTAGCGATTTTGCCGAGGATGTTGTAGTTGATCCGTGCATGCTATGCTATTGTTCTTGCCATGTCTAGCTTTAATTTTGTGTATTCTTGATGGTTGTATGTTTAGATTGTCATGTCTTGCTCCGTAGTGAGTGCATCGAGCTCGTAAACATGCCTACTTGATGTCTGTTTTCAGCATGCTCCAGTTTTCACTAAGTCTGTGATCTGATTATGTTTTTGCCATGTTCACATGCTTGCAATTCTATTTTCTGATCCCTTTTGGCTCAAGGTCACTAAGGGACTTTTGTTAAGCTCTTTGAGTAGCTCCATGCCATGCTTTACTTTTCCACGTTCAGGTCCTTTAGCATGTAGTTTTGTTGCTCCAAAGAGTGCTACCTGATCTGAAATCCCAGACAAGTGTTAATTTCACTAAGTCTGAAATCTGTTTGCCATATGCATTTTTGCCATGCTTGTTTAAACCTGTTAATGGATGATTTGGCCGTAGCTCAGTGCTAGACTTTTGTTAAGAATCTTGAATACATCCCTGCCATGTATTTTTTTGCCATGTTTGGGTGATGTAGCATGTTCATCTTGTTGCTTTAGATGGCTACTTGCTGTAAATCGCAGACCGGTGTCATATTTGATTTGCTTGCCATTCCCAGACCGTAACTCCGATTCCGGCGTTCTTTATATCGTTTTCAAGCGATTTCATCTCATCTTTCCAGTGGAACACTTGGATTCCCAAGTTGAGGCCAGGTTCATGCATTCCTTGTCACATCTTGCATATGCATCCCGCATCGCATCCCGCATAGCATATCATCTTTGCATCATATTGTTTGAGCTTTGCACGTGGTTGATTGTGTTCCATTTGCTTGGTTGTCTTGTTTGGGTAGAGACGGGAGACGATTTCACTAACGAGGAGCCCGTTGAGTTTTCTTTCGAGGATCCAGTCAACTCTGACAACTTTGCAGGCAAGATGATCATACCCTCGAAATCACTACAATCTTTGCTATGCTAGATTGCTCGCTCTTTTGCTATGCCAATGCTACGATGCCTACCACTTGCTTTCAAGCCTCCCAAATATCCATGTCAAACCTATACCCCACCATGTCCTAGCAAACCGTTGATTGGCTATGTTACCGCTTTGCTCAGCCCCTCTTATAGCGTTGCTAGTTGCAGGTGAAGATTGGAGGCCGTTCCTTGTTGGAACATTTATTTACTTGTTGGGATACCATTATATTGCCATGTTATCTTAATGCATCTATATAGTTTGTAAAGGGTGGAAGGCTCGGCCTCTCGCCTAGTGTTTTGTTCCACTCTTGCCGCCCTAGTTTCCGTCATATCGGTGTTATGTTCCCGGATTTTGCGTTCCTCACGCGGTTGGGTTATAATGGGAACCCCTTGATAGTTCGCCTTGATTAAAGCTTTTCCAGCAATGCCCAACCTTGGTTTTACCATTTTCCAACTAGCCTCTTTTTCCCTTGGGTTTCCGGAGCCCGAGGGTCATCTTATTTTAGCCGCCCCCCCCCGGGCCAGTGCTCCTCTGAGTGTTGGTCCGAACTAGAGTCCTGTGCAGCGCCCCCTCAGGAAACTCGAGGTTTGGTTTTAGTTGTATGGAGCGCTCATCTGAGTGTGCCCTGAGAATGAGATATGTGCAGCTCCTATCGAGATTTGTCGGCACATTCGGGCGGTGTTGCTGGTCTTGTTTTAACCTGTCGAAGTGTCTTGAAGAACCGAGGTACCGAGTCTGATCGGAACATCTCGGGAGGAGGTCTATTCCTTCGTTGACCGTGAGAGCTTGTCATGGGCTAAGTTGGGACTCCCCTGCAGGGATTTGAACTTTCGAAAGCCATGCCCGCGGTTATGGGTAGATGGGAATTTGTTAATGTCCGGTTGTAGATAACTTGAACCTTAACTTAATTAAAATGAATCAACTGAGTGTGTTACCGTGATGGCCTCTTCTCGGCGGAGTCCGGGAAGTGGACACGGTGTTGGAGTAATGCTTGCGCGGGTTGTTCTCTAGTTTCTCGCTCGCGCTTTGCCTCCTCTTCTCGCTCTCTTTGGCGAACAGGATAGCCACCATATTTTGCTAGTCACTTGCTGCAGCTCCACATATATTTTTACCTTGCCTTACCTATAAGCTTAAATAGTCTTGATCGCGAGGGTGCGAGATTGCTGAGTCCCTGTGGCTCACAGATTACTATTACACCAGATGCAGGGCTTGATGATTCCGCTCCAGGTGATGCGCTTGAGCTCAAGTGGGAGTTTGATGAGGACTCTCAACGTTATTATGTTTCCTTTCCTGATGATCAGTAGTGGTGCCCAGTTGGGGGTGATCGGGACCGTGTCGCATGTTGGGTTATCTTTTATTTTGGCACCATAGTCGGGCCATGAGTGTTTGGATGATGTAATGTTATTTATGTAACTTGATTAACATGGCGAGTGTAAGCCAACTATGTTATCTCCCATTTTATTATCTATATATTACATGGGATGTTGTGAAGATTGTCTAACTTGCGACATATGCCTTCAATGCGATTATGTCTCTAAGTCGTGCCTCGACACGTGGGAGCTATAGTGGCATCGAGGGTGTTACAATTTACCTGCCGTTCCAGGTAAATTTGTATGTGCCAAACTCTAAACATTCAAATGAAATTATATTTTGTATGCTTGAATAGCTCATGTATCAACTAGGGCTGTCTATATCTTCCATGCTAGGTAGGTTATTCTCAAGATGAGTGGAATCCGCTCATCATTCACGAGAAAATGGCCGGTAACCGGGATGCCCAGTCCCATGCTCAAATCAAATCAAAATAATTACAAACAAAACTCCCCCAGGATTGTTGTTAGTTGGACGGCACCCATTGTTTCGGACAAGCCATGGATTGATGTTTGTTAGTGGTGGGGGAGTATAAAGTTTACCATTCTGTTTGGGAACCACCTATAATGTGTGTAGCATGGAAGATATCGAGATCTCTTGGTTGTTTTGTTGACAATGAAAGTATGCCACTCAAGATATTATTTATCTCTATTTCAAAACTCGAGCTCTGGCAGCTCTGCAAATCCCTGCTTCCCTCTGCGAAGGGCCTATCTATTTACTTTTATGTTGAGTCATCATCCTCTTATTAAAAAGCACCAGTTGGAGAGCACCGCTTTCATTCGCATGCATTGCTATTAATTTACATTATGTATGACTGTGACTGGATCTCTTTTACCATGAATTACAATGTCTAGTTAGTCCTTGATCTTCTTGGGTGGTCTGCATTTATGTTTTGCGGTCTCAGAAAGGGCTAGCGAGATACCATCTTGTTATATCAAGTTATGATTGTTTTGAGAAAATGTTATCATCCGAGATTTATTATTATTGCTCGCTAGTTGATTATGCCATTGATATGAGTAAACATGAGACCTAAATGTTATTGTGAATATGGTTACTTCATAATCTTTGCTGAAAACTTGAATGTTGGCTTTACATATTTGCAACAAGATCAAACAGAGCTTGTAAAAGTTTTTCTTTATCACTTTTAGTTTGTCAACTGAATTGCTTGAGGACAAGCAAAGGTTTAAGCTTGGGGGAGTTGATACGTCTCCAATGTATCTACTTTTCCAAACACTTTTGCCCTTGTATTAGACTCTAACTTGCATGATTTCAATGGAATTAACCCGGACTGACGTTATTTTCAGCAGAACTGCCGTGGTGTTATTTTTGTGCAGAAATAAAAGTTCTCAGAATGACCTGAAAATCCATGGAGACACATTTTGGAATTAATGAAAAATATTGGCGAAAGAATCAGCATCAGGGGGGCCACACCCTGTCCACGAGGGTACAGGGTGCCCCCCTTGGGGCGTGCCCCCTGCCTCGTGGTCCCCCTCGAACTCCACCGACCTCAACCCCAACTCCATATATTCACTTTCAGGGAGGAAAAAATCGGAGAGAAGGATTCATCGCGTTTTACGATACGAAGCCGCCGCCAAGCCCTAATCTTCCTTGGGAGGGCTGATCTGGAGTCCGTTCGGGGCTCCGGAGAGGGGAATCCGTCGCCATCGTCATCATCAACCATCCTCCATCACCAATTTCATGATGCTCACCGTCGTGCGCGAGTAATCCCATCGTAGGCTTGTGGGACGGTGATGGGTTGGATGAGATTTACCATGTAATCGAGTTAGTTTTGTTAGGGTTTGATCCCTAGTATCCATTATGTTCTAAGATTGATGTTGTTATGACTTTGCTATGCTTAATGCTTGTCACTAGGGCCCGAGTGCCAAGATTTCAGATCTAAACCTATTATGTTTTCATGAATATATGTGAGTTATTGATCCTATCTTGCAAGTCAATAGTCACCTACTATGTGCTATGATCCGGCAACCCCGAAGTGACAATAATCGGGTCCACTCCCGGTGATGACCGTGGTTTGAGGAGTTCATGTATTCACTAAGTGTTAATGCTTTGGTCTGGTACTCTATTAAAAGGAGGCCTTAATATCCCTTAGTTTCCAATAGGACCCCACTACCACGGGAGGGTAGGACAAAAGATGGCATGCAAGTTCTTTTCCATAACCACGTATGACTATATTTGGAATACATGCCTATATTACATTGATGAACTGGAGCTAGTTCTGTGTCACCCTATGTTATAACTATTGCATGAGGAATCGCATCCAACATAATTATCCATCATTGATCCATTGCCTACGAGCTTTTCACATATTGATCTTTGCTTAGTTACTTTTCCATTGCCACTGTTACGATTGCTACAAGAACTACTACTGTTACTTTTGCCACCATTACTATTACTTCCATACTACTTTGCTAATAAATACTTTGCTGCAAATATTAAGTCTGTTAGGTGTGGTTGAATTGACAACTCAACTGCTAATACTAGAGAATATGCTTTGGCTCCCCTTGTGTCGAATCAATAAATTTGGGTTGAATACTCTACCCTCAAAAACTGTTGTGATCCCCTATACTTGTGGGTTATCATTCATCTATTTATGATTATTGATAAGTCTACATCATATCGAATTTTATTATATTCTATAGACTTGGCGACTGAGAGAGATAGAGTTATGAGGAGAGTGTTGTTGGATTACCTCATAGCGGTCCTTCATCAAGTTGACTAAGCCGGCTTCAAACTCACGGCTGGTATATAAATGGTTCAAATAATCGGAGTGGATTTCTTGGGCGCTGAACTGGGAATAGCTCTCCAAGTCTACCTTCCACTTGCCTTTATCAGCAGCAGAAAATTCTTCCTTGGCACAATGCTTGGATAAGGCAGTAGGGTTACCCGACGCTGTATAGCCAAGCCCGGTGATGATAACATCATCAGTTTTCTCCTCAGTGGGCTTGATGGGACTTGGCAGCTTAGAGATGACCAGCTCAACGTATATTTGATCCATGGTGGTGTCGTGTTCTTCTGGTGGCGAGTCATCAATGGTAGCTTTAGCGACCGGTTGAGAGGCCTCTGGTAATTGATTTTCCGGCTCACAAGGGTTTGAATCTTCAGCCGGTTTGTTTAGTTTTACCTTCTTGCTAGGCTTTGCCACGCCACTAGAAATAAGAAGTACAATGATGTCAAGCATGGGTTTTGAGTGACGGAATGCACCCTTACCAAGTCACAGTCTTGAAGTCTGGGATTTGAGTTCCCTCGAGTCACCGGAGGAGGAATGAGATGTTCCCTGATAGTTTGAATCGGACGGGTTAAGAGGTTGTCGAAAAAGACCCGCCTTGGGATAAGATAAGTCATAAATATTTGAAATCTCCGGTCAATGTTTGCGAGGTGCTGGGGTGTTCGGTAAGCCGGAGGATAAAACTCCACTGCTGCTATTCCGGGTTGTGCGGCGAGCTTCATGTTGCTGCTTCTTCAAAAGAAAGTTGGGAACCCAGTGAGCTAAGGGGTGAGAAAATCTTACTTTCCGGCTTGCGTGTCGGGTTTCCTATGTTGGCAGAGGCTCGGAGCCAGAGGAAAGAGTAATTACCTCTGTGTCATCTGCACGGCTGGCCTCCGCTTCATCCTAATAATAGTCATTGTCAATAAGATGTACAAAAAGCGAGCCAAGGGAATCAAGTTCTACCTCCGACTCGTCATCATCATCTTTGTCATCCAAATTGAATAATTCGGCATGATTTATCTTCTTCTTAGCAGGCTTTTTGATAGCCTTGCTCTTCGTCCAGGGTTTATTGGCCGGCTTATCCTGCAGCTTCTTGGCCCAAAAAGGTGAATCGGCCTGCACAAATTGAATGAGTGTGAACAGGCGGTACAAGGAAAAAATATGATTTAAAGTGTGAGCTTGATAAAAAGCTTACAGCTGGCGGTTTATTCAGAACATAGAAAGGGCTTAATCCGACTTTACTACAATCTTCCAAGCTCTCATTCAGCAAAGACTTAGTCATTTCATTGATGTCCTCATCAGTCAGTTCAATTTGGCAGTGGCGTTGAGGATCTATTATATCGCCAGTATATTCATGCATTAAGCCGTGACGGCGTCTCAGAGCAAATATTCTCCAGGCGACCCAGCATCAAACCAGATCAATTCCAGTCAAGTCGTTGGCTATTAAGCCCTGGATCTTTGAAAAAACCGGTACATACTTCTTCCGTTCTGTTGTGCTGATACGGTCTGGAAGAAGATGCCTGTTACTAAGCCGGCTATGGGGATAACCCGACAAAGGATTTTCCCCTTCTGGAGAAGTGTCTTGGCAATAAAACCAAGTTTGATTCCAGTCTTTGGGATGATTGGGAAGAGTGGTAGCTAGGAAGGTAGCTTCTTTCTAGAGCTGTATAGAAATGCCGCCTAGTTCTAGGTTGGGCCCATCCGTGAACTCGTTTTGCCGGTTTAAATAATAGAACTCCCTGAATAGCTCTACGGTGGGCTCCTGTTGAAGGTACACCTCGCAGAATAATTGGAAGTTGCAGATGTTTGAAACGGAATTTGGTTCGATGTCCTGAGGATGGAGCTTGAAAAAGTGTAGCACATCTCGAAAGAATTCTGAACCGGGAGGGCTGAAACCCCGGAGCATATGGTGAGTGAATATGACTACTTTGCCATCCTTAGGTTCAGGAGGAGTTTCGGCACCTAGAACCCTCCAATGGATGATGACCTTTCTAGCCAGGACACCTGTTTGAACATACTCGTTCAAGTCTTCCTCGGTGACCCGGGAAACGACCTAATTGCAATCAGTGACGGTTTTGCCCATTTGGAGATTGAAATCCTAATAAAAAGAGACATTGCCGGTTCAAAACTATGCTGTCAGACCGGACTATAGATTGAAAGGTAAAGGTGTTATAAACAGTTGACAAGTTAAGCTGGACGATGAACATTGAAGTATGTGGATATTCATCTTGGCGGATTAAAGCGGGACTAATGATACCTACCGGATTAAGATTTCTGCTGTTAAGACGGACAAGTAAACCAGAGAGAATATTGATGTTCTATGCAAGCTAAGAAGCATATGATGGCGGTTCAAATAAGGCATAATGTTATATGGAGGGTCACAGGTTATGTTATAAGCCGCCATGGCAATTATGGTGCTTCAAATCTATTAGTGAAAATTTTGTGAAGTGTTGGACAAACAAGTTTCGCAAACTAAAGCAATAATTTTGGATCTACCGCAGTTCAGAAAAAGCAGTAAAATTCTAAACCTAAGGTGGCAGAAGTAGAAAAGTCTGGATGCTCTGATGAGATCTTCTATGGAGAGATGCTATTCTGATGATAAGAATGAACACTAAACTACTTCTACACAAGGTTTATGACCTATCCAGATTACAAGCTATTTTGAGTTGAAGTAAACAAAGAAGAACGGCAAGAACACTGACGAACTGTCCAAACCCTAATGCAGATCTCAGATAAAAGGAGAGATGCACTTGCAGGTGATGAGGAACAACGGTGACGCGTCGGAGTTCTCTGGTCTGGTCAGGTTGATGCAGTGGCCTGAGTGAGCGCAGCGGTCGGAAGTCGTGGCGGCGGAGCTCGGGCAACGGAGAAGACGCGAGAGGAAGACGAGGCAAGGAAGGGGGAAATGATAAAGACCCCCGAACCTATTTATAAGGGGGTGGATACAAGGCATGCGCGGTAATCAAGGAGGCTGAAATCATCATGTGGCTATATGGACGCCTCGATTTTCGGGATGATTATTAAGATAAGGATCAGTTAAGATGTTCTGGGCCTTGTGCGAGATTAATGCGGAATGACGTCATGGCGGGTTAAGAAGACTTTTTGAGCTGACTTCACGGCAAGTTACAACAAGGTTTATCAAACAAGTGATGGAAGACTTTGAAAGACAGGTGTTGAAGATTGATATGAACAAGTTCAAATCAACCTAGGGCCTAATGTTGGGGATATAACTACTGGGTATTAACCGCCTAGGACGGGTTGGGTTATACCACTGGTGAATTATCAATGAAGATGGCGGTTTATACAAGCCCGTTGACGGCCCAAGACCCAGAGGTGACTTAAGGCCCAAGTGGATGAACTGCCATATGTGTATGACTTGTTTTGTAAGGCAAGCGTAGTTAGTCACTGAGCCGGACACACTGTGTCCGAGCCGGACGGAACTCCGTGAGCCTCCGGGCGTTTTCCTGTGTATATAAAGGGACGACCTGGCGGCGGTTTAGGGACAGGTAACAACAATCGAGAGCTGGTTCAAGCGTATTCGCTCCCTGGTAATCGAAACCCTAGTAATACAACACAAAGCAGGAGTAGGCTTTTACCTCGTTGAGAGGGGCCGAAACTGGGTAAACTCTTTGTGTCCTTTGTCCCATTCAACCCCTTCAAGCTAACCTAGTTGCGATGGCTCCATGACTAAGTCCTTGCGCTAGGACATCTGTCGTGTCAAGTCCACGACAACTCTGGTGCGGAACGTACTCTGGTTGACCTACGAGGTTCGGTAGTAACTTGATCTGAAGTTTCATGATCATCATCATTAGCTTGCTCACTAATTGGTGTAGGCATCACGGGAATTGTTTTCTGTGATGAACTACTTTCCAATTCGAGTGAAGGTACAATTACCTCATCAAGTTCAACTTTCCTCCCACTCACTTCTTTCGAGAGAAACTCCTTCTCTAGAAAGGATCCATTCTTAGCAACAAAGATTTTTCCTTCGGATCTGTGATAGAAGGTGTACCCAACAGTTTCTTTTGGGTATCCTATGAAGATGCACTTCTCCGATTTGGGTTTGAGCTTAGGTTTTTTGCTGAACCATAGTTCATACGGTGTCATCTCAATGGACTTAGATGGTGCCCTATTTAACGTGAATGCAGTTGTCTCTAATGCATAACCCCAAAACGATAGTGGCAAATCAGTAATAGACATCATAGATTGCACCATATTAATAAAGTACAGTTACGACGTTCATACACACCATTACGCCGTGGTGTTCAAGGTGGAGTGAGTTGTGAAACTATTCCACATTGTTTTAAATGAAGGCCAAACTTGTAACTCAATATTCGCCTCCGCGATCAGATCGTAGAAACTTTATTTTCTTGTTACGATGATTTTCCACTTCACTTCGAAATTCTTTGAACTTTTCAAATGTTTCAAACTTGTGTTTCATTAAGTAGATATACCCATATCTTCTCAAATCATCTATGAAGGTTAGAAAATGACGATACCCGCCGCGAGCCTCAACACTCATTGGACCGCATACATTGGTATGTATTATTTCCAATAAGTCAGTGGCTCGCTCCATTGTTCCAGAGAATGGAGTCTTAGTCATCTTGCCC
The DNA here is from genome assembly GCF_002162155.2 of Triticum dicoccoides. Lineage (NCBI taxonomy): Eukaryota > Viridiplantae > Streptophyta > Magnoliopsida > Poales > Poaceae > Triticum > Triticum dicoccoides. The sequence continues at coordinate 120,545,909 of NC_041386.1, read as the reverse complement.
ATGAGGCATGGTTCGCAAGCATCAAATGATTCATAATCAAGTGATTCCAAAAGTTCATCCGCATGCAGTTTCTTCATGCGCTTTACACCAATATGACCTAAATGGCAGTGCCACAAATATGTTGCACTATCATTATCAACTTTGCATCTTTTGGCAATAATATTATGAATATGTGTATCACCACGATCGAGATTCAACAAAAATAGACCACTCTTCAAGGGTGCCTGACCATAAAATATATTACTCATATAAATAGAACAACCATTATTCTCTAATTTAAACGAATAACCGTCTCACATCAAACAAGATCCAGATATAATGTTCATGCTCAACGCAGGCACCAAATAACAATTATTCAGGTCTGAAACTAATCCCGAAGGTAGATGTAGAGGTAGCGTGCCGACATGATCACATCGACCTTGGAACCATTCCTGATGTGCATCATCACCTCGTCCTTAGCCAATCTTCGTTTAATCCATAGCCCCTGTTTTGAGTTGCAAATATGAGCAACAGAACCAGTATCAAATACCCAGGCGCTACTACGAGCATTAGTAAGGTACACATCAGTAACATGTATATCGAATATACCTTTGTTCACTTTGCCATCCTTCTTATCCGCCAAAGACTTGGGGCAGTTCCGCTTCTAGTGACCAGTCCCTTTGCAGTAGAAAGACTCAGTTTCAGGCTTGGGTCTAGACTTGGGCTTCTTCCCGGGAGTGACAACTTGCTTGCCATTCTTCTTGAAGTTCCCCTTCTTTCCCTTGCCCCTTTTCTTGAAATTAGTGGTCCTGTTAACCATCAACACTTGATGCTCTTTCTTGATTTCTACCTTTGTAGCTTTGAGCATAGCGAAGAGCTAGGGAATTGTCTTATCCATCCCTTGCATATTATAGTTCATCACGAAGCCTTTGTAGCTAGGTGGCAGTGATTGAAGAACTCTGTCAATAACACTATCATCATCTGGAAGATTAACTCCTAGCTGAGTCAAGTTGTTATGATACCCAGACATTCTGAGTATGTGTTCACTGACATAACTGTTCTCCTCCATCTTGCAGCTATAGAACTTGTTGGAGACTTCATATCTCTCAACTCGGGCATTTGCTTGAAATATTAACTTCAACTCCTGGAACATATCATATGGTCCATGACCTCAAAACGTCTTTGAAGTCCCGATTATAAGCCGTAGAGCATGGCACACTGAACTATAGAGTAGTCATCAGACCACGTCTGCAGACGTTCAAAGTGTCTTCATTAGCGGGGGGGCTTTCACCTAGCGGTGCATCAAGGGAATTTCTTCTGTGCAGTAATGAGGATAATCCTCAAGTTATGGACCCAGTCCGTGTAGTTGCTACCATCATCTTTCAACTTAGCTTTCTCTAGGAACACATTAAAATTCAAGGGAACGGTAGCACGGGCCATTGATCTACAACATAGATATGCAAAAACTATCAGCACTAAGTTCATGATAAAATTAGTTCAATTAATCATATTACTTGAGAACTCTCACTTAGATAGACATCCCTCGAGTCATCTAAATGATCACGTGATCCATATCAACTAAACCATGTCCGATCATCACGAGAGATGGAGTAGTTTTCAATGGTGAACATCTCTATGTTGATCATATCTACTATATGATTCACATTCGACCTTTTGGTCTCCAGTGTTCCGAGGCCATGTCTGTACATGCTAGGCTCGTCAAGTTTAACCTGAGTATTCCACACGTGCAAAACTGTCGCAACGATGCATACTTAATTAGGGAGAACACTTATACCTTGAAATTTTAGTGAGGGATCATCTTATAATGCTACCATCGTACTAAGCAAAATAAGATGCATAAAAGATAAACATCACATGCAATCAAAATATGTGACATGATATGGCCATCATCATCTTGTGCCTTTGATTTCCATCTCCAAAGCACCATCATGATTCCATTGTCAACGGCTTGACACCTTGATCTCCATCGTGGCGTCATTGTCATCTCGCCAACTATTTCTTCTACAACTATCACTAACGCATAGTGATAAAATAAAGCAATTACATGGCGATTGCATTTCATGCAATAAAGCGACAACCATAAGGCTCCTGCCAGTTGCCGATAACTTTTAAAAAACATGATCATCTCATATAATAACATATATCACATCATGTCTTGACCATATCACATCACAACATGCCTTGCAGAAACAAGTTAGACATCATCTACTTTGTTGTTGCAAGTTTTACATGGCTGCTACGGGCTTCTAGCAAGAACCGTTCTTACCTATGCATCAAAACCACAACGGTTATTTATCAAGTTTGCTGTTTTAACCAACAAGGACTGGCGGTAGTCAAATTCGATTCAACTAAAGTTGGAGAAACAGACACCCGCCGGCCACCTTTATGCAAAACTAGTTGCATGTCTATCGGTGGAACCGGTCTCATGAACGTGGTCATGTAAGATTGGTCTGGGCTGCTTCACCCAACAATATTGTTGAATAAAAATAAGACATTGGCGGTAAGCAGTATGACAATCACCACCCACAACTCTTTGTGTTCTACTTGTGCATATCATCTACGCATAGACCTGGCTCGGATGCCCCTATTGGGAAACGTAGCATGCAATTTCAAGAAATTTCCTACGCTCACGCAAGATCTATCTAGGAGATGCATAGAAACGAGAGGGGGAGAGTGTGTCCACGTACCCTCGTAGACTGAAAGCGGAAGCGTTGGCTTAATGTGGTTGATGTAGTCGAACGTCTTCTCGATCCAACCTATGAAGCACCGAACGTACGACACCTCCGAATTCTGCACACGTTCAGCTCAATGATGTCCCTCGAACTCTTGATCCATCAAAGTGTCGAGGGAGAGTTCCGTCAGCACGACGGCATGGTGACGGTGATGGTGAAGTGATCCACGCAGGGCTTCGCCAAAGCACTATGTGAATATGACCGGATGCGTAAACTATGAGGGGTGCTACCTCTTGAGCACTGCGTTGGTTTGATACATCTCTAACGTATGTATAATTTTTGATTGCTCCATGCTATATTATCTACTGTTTTGGGCAATATTGGGCTTTATTTTCCACTTTTATATTATTTTTGGGACTAACCTATTAACCGGAGGCCCAGCCCAGGTTTGCTGTTTTATGCCTATTTTAGTGTTTCGAAGAAAAGGAATATCAAATAGAGTCGAAACGGAACGAAATCAACTGGAGAATTTATTTTTGGAAGGAAACCGGATAGACTTGGACCCTATGTCAGAAGATGAAGGAGGAGCTCATGAGGGTAGGGGGCGCGCCCACCGCCCTGGGGTGCGCCCCCTGCCTCTTGGCCACCCCTTCGGTCCACCGACATACTCCTTTCACCCATATATACCCACGTATCCTAAAACTTCCAGAACAGAGAATAGATCGGGAGTTCCGCCGCCAGAAGCCTTTGTAGCCACCGAAAACCAATCGAGACCCGTTCCGGCACCCTACCGAAGGGGGAATCCCTCTCCGGTGGCCATCTTCATCATCCCGGTGCTCTCCATGACGAGGAGGGAGTAGTTCTCCCTCGGGGCTGAGGGTATGTACCAGTAGCTATGTGTTTGATCTCTCTCTCTTGTGTTCTTGAGATGATCCGATCTTGATGTATCGCGAGCTTTGCTACTATATTTGGATCCTATGATGTTTCTTCCCCCTCTACTCTCTTGTAATAAATTGAGTTTCCCCTTTGAAGTAATCTTATCGGATTGAGTCTTTAAAGATTTGAGAACACTTGATGTATGTCTTGCCGTGAGTATCTGTGGTGAAAATGGGATACCACGTGATTCACTTGATGTATGTTTTGGTGATCAACTTGCGGGTTCTGCCCATGAACCTATGCGTAGGGGTTGGCACACGTTTTCGTCGTGATTCTCTGGTAGAAACTTTGGGGCACTCTTTCAGGTCCTTTGTGTTGGTTGAATAGATGAATCTGAGATTGTGTGATGCATATCGTATAATCATACCCACGGATACTTGAGGTGACATTGGAGTATCTAGGTGACATTAGGGTTTTGGTTGATTTGTGTCTTAAGGTGTTATTCTAGTACGAACTCTAGGGCTGTTTGTGACACTTATAGGAATAGCCCAACGGATTGATTGGAAAGAATAACTTTGAGGTGGTTTCGTACCCTACCATAATCTCTTCGTTTGTTCTCCACTATTAGTGACTTTGGAGTGACTCTTTGTTGCATGTTGAGGGATAGTTATGTGATCCAATTATGTTAGTATTGTTGAGAGGACTTGCACTAGTGAAAGTATGAACCATAGGCCTTGTTTCCACACATTGCAATACCGTTTACGCTCACTTTTATCATTAGTTACCTTGCTGTTTTTATAATTTCAGATTACAAATACTATTATCTACTATCCATATACCACTTGTTTCACCATCTCTTAGCCGAACTAGTGCACCTATACAATTTACCATTGTATTGGGTGTGTTGGGGACACCACAGACTCTTTGTTATTTGGTTGTAGGGTTGCTTGAGAGAGACTATCTTCATCCTACGCCTCCCATGGATTGATAAACCTTAGGTCATCCACTTGAGGGAAATTTGCTACTGTCCTACAAACCTCTACACTTGGAGGCCCAACAACGTCTACAAGAAGAAGGTTGTGTAGTAGACATCATGGTTTTCCCTTGAAGAGGAAAGGGTGATGCAACAAAGTAGCGTAAGTATTTCCCTCAGTTTTTGAGAACCAAGGTATCAATCCAGTAGGAGACTACACGCAAGTCCCTCGTACCTACACAAACAAATAAGAACCTCACAACCAATGCGATAAAGGGGTTGTCAATCCCTTCACGGTCAGTTACGAGAGTGAGGTCTGATAGAGATAACAAGATAAATATTTTTGGTATTTTTATGATATAGATTGGAAAATAAAGATTGCAAAATAAAGTAGATTGGAAACTTATATGATAAAAGATAGACCCGGGGGCCATAGGTTTCACTAGTGGCTTCTCTCAAGATAGCATAAGTATTACGGTGGGTGAACAAATTACTGTCGAGCAATTGATAGAAAAGTGAATAATTATGAGAATATCTAGGCATGATCATGTATATAGGCATCACGTCTACGACAAGTAGACCAAAACGATTTTGCATCAACTACTATTACTCCACACATCGACCGCTATCCAGCATGCATCTAGAGTATTAAGTTCATAAGAACAGAGTAATGCATTAGGAAAGATGACATGATGTAGAGGGATAAACTCAAGCAATATGATATAAACCCCATCTTTTTATCCTCGATAGCAACAATACAATACGTGCCTTGCTGCCCCTGCTGTCACTGGGAAAGGACACCGCAAGATTGAACCCAAAGCTAAGCACTTCTCCCATTGCAAGAAAGATCAATCTAGTAAGCCAAACCAAACTGATAATTTGAAGAGACTTGCAAAGATAGCCAATCATACATAAAAGATTTCAGACAAGAATCAAATATTGTTCATAGTTAAACTTGATCATAAACCCATAATTCATCTGATCTCGACAAACACACCACAAAAAGAGTTACATCAAATATATCTCCAAGAGGATCGAGGAGAACATTGTATTGAGATCCAAACAGAGAGAAGAAGCCATCTAGCTAATAACTATGGACCCAAAGGTCTGTGGTAAACTACTCACACATCATCGGAGAGGCTATGATGTTGATGTAGAAGCCCTCCATGATCGATTCCCCCTCGGCGGAGCTCCGAAAAAGGCACCAAGATGGGATCTCTTGGGTACAGAAGGTTGCGGCAGTGGAAATATGGTTTCATGATGCTCCTAGATGTTTTCAGGGTATATGGATATATATAGGAGGAAGAAGTAGGTCGGTGGAGCTGTGAGGGGCCCACGAGGGTGGGGGCGTGCCCAGGGGGCAGGCGCACCTCCCTACCTCGTGGCCGCCTCGTTTCTTTCTTGACGTCTAATCCAAGTGCCCTAGATCACGTTTGTTCCAAAAATAACTCTTCCAAAGGTTTCATTCCGTTTGGATTCCGTTTGATATTCCTTTTTTGTGAAACACTGAAATAGGCAAAAAAATAGCAATTTACACTGGGCCTTGGGTTAGTAGGTTAGTCCCCAAAATAATATAAAAGTGTATAATAAAGCCCATTAAACATCCAAAACAGATAATATAATAGCATGGAACAATCAAAAATTATAGATACATTGGAGACGTATCAGCGGGCCGCCACACACGGCTTGGAACAATTGATGTGTGTTAGAGGCGCCCCTACTTGGGCTCCTAGTAGGATCCCCCCCTTCCTTTTATCGGAGGGGGAAAGGGGGAAGGAGAGAGACATGGAGAAGGAAAGAGGGCACCTCCCCCCTAGTCCAATTTGGACTCCTCCCTTGTGGGGGGGGCGCGCCACCCCTATGTGGGCTGGTGTGCCTCCCTCCTATGGCCCGTATGGCCCATATCTTCCCCTGGGGGGTTCCGGTAACCCCCCCGGTACTCCGATATGTACCCGATTCATTCCGAAATACTTCCGGTGCCCGAATACTATCATCCAATATATCAATCTTTACATCTCGACCATTTCGGGACTCCTCGTCATGTCCGTGATCTCATCCAGGACTCTGAACAACATTCGGTCACCAAATCACATAACTCATATAATACAAATCATCATCGAACGTTAAGCATGCGAACCCTACGGGTTCGAAAACTATGTAGACATGACCAAGACACCACTCTGGTCAATAACCAATAGCAGAACCTGGATGCTCATATTGGTTCCTACATATTCAACGCAAATCTTTATCGGTCAAACCTTAATGACAATATACGTCATTACCTTTGTCATTGTTGTGTTACTTTCCCGAGATTCGATCGTCGGTATCTTCATACCTAGTTCAATCTCGTTACCGGCAAGTCAATTTACTCGTTCCATAATGCATCATCCCGCAACTAACTCATTAGTCACATTGCTTGCAAGGCTTATCATGATGTGCATTACCGAGAGGGCCCAGAGATACCTCTCTGATACTCGGAGTGACAAATCCTAATCTCGATCTATGCCAAACCAACAAAAACCTTCGGATATACATGTAGAGCATCTTTATAATCACCCAGTTACGTTGTGACATTTGATAGCACACAAGGTATTCCTCCGGTATTCGGGAGTTGCATAACCTCATAGTTGAAGGAATATGTATAAGTCATGAAGAAAGCAATAGCAATAAAACTTAACGATCATTATGCTAAGCTAACAGATGGATCTTGTCCATTACATCATTCTCCTAATGATGTAATCCCGTTTATCAAATGACAACTCATGTCTATGGTTAGGAAACTTAACCATCTTTGATTAATGAGCTAGTCTAGTAGAGGCTTACTAGGGACACTGTGTTTTGTCTATGTATTCACACATGTATCAAGTTTCTGGTTAATAAAATTCTATCATGAATAATAAACATTTATCATGATATAATGAAATATAAATAACAACTTTATTATTGCCTCAAGGGCATATTTCCTTTAGACATTTGACCATTATTTGGGCCTAGGGGAAGGCATTGGGAAGTAATAAGTACATGATGGGTTGCTAAAGTGACAGAAGCTTAAACCCTAGTTTATGCATTGCTTTGTAAGGGGCTGATTTGGATCCATATGTTTCATGTTATGGTTAGGTTTACCCTAATACTTCTTTCATAGTTGCGGATGCTTGCGAGAGGGGTTAATCATAAGTGGGAGGCTTGTCCAATGAAGGGTAGCACCCAAGCACCGGTCCAACCACATATCAAATTATCAAAGTAACGAACGCGAATCATATGAGCATGATGAAAACTAGCTTGACGACAATTCCCATGTGTCCTCGGGAGCGCTTTGCTTTTATATAAGAGTTTGTCCAGGCTTGTCCTTTCCTCCAAAAAGGATTTGGCCACCTTGCTGCACCTTGTTTACTTTTATTACTTGTTACCCGTTACGATTTATCTTATCACAAAACTATATGTTACCGATAATTTCAGTGCTTGCAGAGAATACCTTGCTGAAAACCGCTTGTCATTTCCTTCTGCTCCTCGTTGGGTTCGACACTCTTACTTATCGAAAGGACTACGATAGATCCCCTATATTTGTGGGTCATCACCCACACCTTTATGAAGGAGTAGATGGTGTTATTAGACGTTGTGTAACTGAGCATGAACAGGGACAGATCCTACGCAAGTGCTACTCTGAGTCTTACAGAGGACACCATGCTGGAGATAGAACTGCACACAAGGTATTGCAATCCAATTTTTATTGGCCTACTCTCTTCAAGGATGCTTGTAAGTTTGTCTTGTCTTGTGATGAATGCCAAAGAATTGGTAATATTAGTAGACGTCAGGAAATGCCTATGAATTATTCACTTGTTATTGAACCATTTGATGTTTGGGGCTTTGATTATATGGGACCTTTTCCTTCCTCTAATGGGTACACACATATCTTAGTTGTTGTTGATTACGTTACTAAGTGGGTAGAAGCTATTCCAACTAGTAGTGTTGATCATAACACTTCTATAAAGATGCTTAAAGAAGTTATTTTTCCGAGGTTTGGAGTCCTTAGATATTTAATGATTGATGGGGGTTCACATTTTATTCATGGTGCTTTCCGTAAAATGCTTTATAAATATGATGTCAACCATAGAATGGCATCTCCATTTCATCCTCAGTCTAGTGGTCAAGTAGAATTGAGCAATAGAGAGATTAAATTGATTTTGCAAAAGACTGTTAATAGATCTAGAAAGAGTTGGTCTAAGAAACTTGATGGTGCATTGTGGCCTTATAGAACTGCTTATAATAATCCTATGGGTATGTCTCAATATAAAATGGTTTATGGAAAAGCATGTCACTTACCTCTTGAACTAGAACATAAGGCATATTGGGCTATTAGAGAGCTCAATTGTGATTTCAAACTTGCTAGTGAGAAGAGGTTATTTGACATTAGCTCACTTGATGAATGGAGAACCCAAGCCTATGAGAATGCCAAGTTGTTTAAAGAAGAAGTTAAAATATGACATGACAAAAGGATTCAAAAGCGTGTGCTTAATGTAGGTGATCATGTTTTGCTATACAACTCTCGTTTAGGATTTTTTGCAGGAAAACTTCTCTCTAAATGGGAAGGTCCTTACATTATCGAGGAAGTCTATCATTCTGGTGCCATAAAAATCAACAACGCAGAAGGCACAAATCCGAAGGTGGTAAACGGTCAAAGAATCAAGCATTATATCTCAGGTACTCCCATAAATGTTGAGACCAATATAATTAATACCGTAACATCGGAGGAGTACATAAGGGACACTTTCCAGAATGTTTCAGACTCTGAAAAAGAATAGGTATGTGGTACGGTAAGTAAACTGACTCCAAAATGTTTCCAGTAGCAATTTTCTCCGTTTTGGAATATTTAAAAATTAGGGAAATTAAAAGTACTCCAAAAGAGACACGAGGCCACCACAAGGGTGGAGGGCATGCCCTACCCCCTGGGCGCCCCCCTGTCCCTGTGGCCACCTCATGTGCCCTCCGGACTCTGTTTTCTTGCACAATACTTCTTGTGGTTGGTAAAAATTCATTATATAATCTCCCGAAGGTTTTGACCACCGTACCACGACAATATCTCATGTTTTTTATTTCGAGCTGTTTTTCTAACAGATCTAAATCACCATGACGTCTCCAAGCGCCCCTAAGGACAAGTTGTTCGAGAAGGTCACCAACCCTACCTTGTGGAGGTGCTGCGAGACCCTCAAGCCATTGAGATGTGTGAGGGGGTGCTGCACATCCGTGATGTGGAGGGGCCGAAGAAGACCGGAAGCGTGGAGACAAGACTCGAAGTAATGGAGCAACAAGTTTTCAAGTGTCAAGGGATGGTGGAATGTGGACTCAACGCTAATCACATGGTGATCACGGAGTTCACCACAATCACAAGCTGGATGCCAAGAACATTGAGGAGGCCATCTTCAAGCTTCATGAGAAAATCGAGCACCTCCAAGCCCAGATCTATGACCTGCAAAACCAAGACTGTGAGTATGAATACAGATTTAAGAGGATGAGTTTGGCTGCAGATTTGAGGATCCCGGAGACTGGTTCATATTTCTATGATGGTGATCCTATGCCTTGGAACATGGATGACAAGCCTTCATCATCAACAACTCCATCATCACCACCTCCAAAGAGAGAGACATAAATACATGGGTATGGGCACTCCCCTTGGCAACTGCCAAGCTTGGGGGGAGGTGCCCTGGTATCGTATCACATCACACTTTTACCTTTATCATTTTTCTTAGTTCGATCCTTTTGGTTATATCTTGATCTAGTAGAATAAAGTTTTAGTATGATCTAGCTTTGAGTTTTGTTTTGATCTCTATCTATGTAATCAAGTCTAAGTTATATATAATAAAGACTAGTTTTGAGTTGAGGGCATTTTTATCTTGCTATGACCTTGAGGGAATAAAATTAAAGAAAGGAATAAAAATAAATAAAAGAGCATATATTGATATTATGGAGAGTAATGACTTCACACATGAAGAGTATGATGAATAAAAGTTGTTGAGAGTTGACAAACATTGTTTTGGTCATCATTGCAATTAATAGGAAGTAATAAAGAAAGAGATGATTCACATATAAATATACTATCTTGGACATCTTTTGTAATTGTGAGCACTCATTAAAATATTACATGCTAAAAAGTTGATGTTGGACAAGAAAGACAACATAATGGGTTATGTTTTCTTATATCCAAATAGAAGTTATATTGTCATGGATCCTCCAACATGTTGAGCTTGCCTTTCTCCCTCATGCTAGCCAAATTCTTTGCACCAAGTAGAGATACTACTTGTGCTTCCAAACATCCCTTAAACCAGTTTTGCCACGAGAGTCCACCATAGCTACCTATGGATTGAGTAAGATCCTTCGAGTATGGACAAGGAAGAAAATAAGTTTTATATGAACTTGTGAGATGGAAGAAATAAAAGCGACGGACTGCACAATAAAGGTCTTTATCACAAGCAACAATATGAAATGACATTCTTTTGCATTAAGATTTTGTGCATCCAACCATAAAAGTGCATGAGAACCTCTGCCTTCCTCTGCGAAGGGCCTATCTATTACTTTTACCTTCTACCCTTATACAAGAGTTATGGTGATCATCACCTTTCCTTTTTACACTTTCTTCCTTTGGCAAGCACTATATGTTGGAGAGATCCGGA
>NC_041386.1:120534262-120534578 GCF_002162155.2 Triticum dicoccoides | reverse complement strand
CCTCTGCGAAGGGCCTATCTTTTACTTTTATCTTCTACCCATATACAAGAGTCATGGTGATCATCACCTTTCGTTTTTACACCTTTTCCTTTGGCAAGCACTATATGTTGGAGAGATCCGGATATATATATATATATATATATATATATATATATATATATATATATATATATATATATATATATATATATATATCCACTCAGATGTAGGTTTTCATAAAGTATTATTGTTGACATTACCCTTGAGGTAAAAAGTTGAGAGGCGAAACTATAAGCCCCTATCTTTCTCTGTGTTCGATTGAAGCTTTGGACCCATA
>NC_041386.1:120531704-120534140 GCF_002162155.2 Triticum dicoccoides | reverse complement strand
ATATATATCCACTCGGATGTAGGTTTTCATAAAGTATTATTTTTGACATTACCCTTGAGGTAAAAGGTTGGGAGGCGAAACTATAAGCCCTATGTTTCTCTGTGTCCTATTGAAACTTTGAACCCATAAGTATCGCGTGAGTGTCATCAATTGTGAAATATTAAATGATAGTTGAGTGTGTGGACTTGCTAAAAAGCTCTTATATTGGCTCTTTCCGATGTTATGATAAATTGCAATTGCTCCAATGACTGGGATCATAGTTTCTTAGTTTTCAATGAAGTTTCTGATTCATACTTTACCCTATGAATGAATTGTTACTTTATCATAAGAAATTATATGGCATTATATGTTGTTGTTCTAAAGATGATCATGATGCCCTCATGTCCAAATTTTATTTTATCGACACCTCTATCTCTAAACATGTGGACATATTTTTTGATATTGGCTTTCGCTTGAGGACAAGTGAGGTCTAAGCTTGGGGGAGTTGATACGTCCATTTTGCATCATGCTTTTATATTGACATTTATTGCATTATGTGCTGTTATTACACATTATATCATAATACTTATGCCTTTTCTCTCTTATTTTACAAGGTTAACATGAAGAGGGAGAATGCTGGCAGCTGGAATTCTGGACTGGAAAAGGAGCAAATATTAGAGACCTATTCTGCACAACTCCAAAAGTCATGAAACTTCATGGAGAATATTTTTGGAATATATAAAAAATATTGGGCGAAGAAAGCACCAGAGGGGGCCACCTGCCAGCCACAAGGGTGGAGGGCGCGCCCTACCCCCTGGGCACGCGCCCCGTCCTTGTGGGCCCCCTGGCAGGCCTCTAATGCCCATCTTCTGCTATATGGTGTGTTTTGACCTAGAAAAATCAGAAGGAAGCTTTCGGGATGAAGCGCCGCCGTCTCAAAGTAGAACCTGGGCAGAACCAATCTAGGGCTCCGACTGAGCTGTTCTGCCAGGGAAACACCCCTCCGGGAGGGGGAAATCGAAGCCATCATCATCACCAACGATCCTCTTATCAAGAGGGGGTCAATATCCATAAACATCTTCACCAGCACCATCTCCTCTCAAACCCTAGTTCATCTCTTATATATGATCTTTGTCTCAAAACCTTAGATTGGTACCTGTGGGTTGCTAGTAGTGTTGATTACTCCTTGTAGTTAATGCTAGTTGGTTTATCCGGTGGAAGGTTATATTTTCAGATCCTTAATGATAATTAATACTCCTCTGATCTTGATCATGAATATGTTTTGTGAGTAGTTATGTTTGTTCCTGAGGACATGGGAGAAGTCTTGTTATAAGTAAACATGTGAATTTGGTATTCGTTCGATATTTTGATGAGACGTATGTTATCTCTCCTCTAGTGGTGTTATGTGAACGTTGACTACATGACACTTCACCATGATTTGGGCCTAGGGGGAGGCATTGGGAACTAATAAGTAAATTATGGGTTGCTAGAGTGACAGAAGCTTAAACCCTAGTTTATGCGTTGCTTCGTAAGGGGCTGATTTGGATCCATATGTTTCATGCTATGGTTAGGTTTACCTTAATTCTTCTTTCGTACTTGCGGATGCTTGCGAGAGGGGTTAATCATAAGTGGAAGGTTTATCCAAGGAAGGGAAGAACCCAAGCACTGGTCCACCCACATATCATATTATCAAAGTAACGAACGTGAATCATATGAGCATGATGAAAACTAACTTGACAACAATTCTCATGTGTGCTTTGCTTTATATAAGACTTCGTCCAGGTTTGTCCTTTGCTACAAAAAGGATTGGGCCACCTTGCTGCACCTTGTTTACTTTTGTTATTTGTTATGAATTATCTTATCACGCAACTATCCTTTACCAATAATTTTAGTGCTTGCAGAGAATACCTTGTTAAAAACCGCTTGTCATCACTACAAAAAAAAGACACATCCGTGACATTTTGGGCCGAACGAAAAAAATTTATGTCATACATATGACACTTCTATGACGATAATTGTGACAAAACCCGGTATCATCATAGATGTGGTGGGCTCCTACTTCTATGACAAAAAATCATGATAGAAAATGGGCTTTTCGTCCTGGGCGGGCCGGAGACGTAGCTGCATGACATTCTTTGGGCCGTCCATGATGGAAAAAACCATGGTAGAAGCGAGGGCGAGGAAAATTTCGAGGAGTTCCCAGTTACGGTGGGAGGTCGGGGGCCAAGCGATGCGCGTTTCTCTCGTACACGTACGCGCGTGTGTGCGAGGCGTTGTCTCTAACTGAACCCGAGCGAGGCGTTGGGCTCTAACTGAACCCGAGCGATTGCACTGGAGGCTACGCGTTACTGAACCCGAGCGATCGATCGATGGCTGTTAACTGAACCCGATCGAGCGATTCCTTCGCTACTGCTGCTAACTGAAGCCAATCGATGCTACTTCTGGATGAACAGTGAG
>NC_041386.1:120520445-120531255 GCF_002162155.2 Triticum dicoccoides | reverse complement strand
TAGGACCCCGATCGATCGAGCCGGTTGGGGCTGGATGAAGAGGACCCCGTGGAGGGCTGGATGAACAGGACCACCCCATGGAGGGTAGGATGAACAGTAGACGGTGGAGGGCAGGATGAACAGTAGCCCGTGGAGGGGTGGTTGAACAGGAGCCCGTGGAGAAGGCTGGTTGAACAGTAGCCGGTGGAGTAGCGCGCGGTGGAGGCTGGATGAACAGGAGCCCGTGGATGAACAGTTGCAGGTGGAGGCTGGAGGAGGTCGACGGTGGATGAACAGTAGCTCGTGGAGGCTGGAGGGGGTCGACGGTGGAGATGAACAGTATCCCGTGGAGTCCCGTTTTGCGGTACGCCACACCCCACCCGATGAACAAGACCCCGTTTCGACCGTAGCGCTCCAACACAAGTCCGTTTCGTCCGTTTTGCGGTACGCCACACCCCTCCCGATCAACAGGACCCCCATTTCGACCGTAGGAGGTCCGTTTCCTCCGTTTTGCGGTACGCTAGACCCCTCCCGATGAACAGGATCCCATTTCGAACGTGGCCGGTTGAACACAAGGTCGTTTCCTTCGTTCTGCAGTACGCCAGGCCTCGTTTCCACCGCATGTTCCGTCTAAGCCCTCCCGATGAACACGACACATTCCGTTGCCTCCCCATGAACATGACGCATTCCGTTGCCTCCCCATGAACACGACGACGACGTTGTTTCTCCGTTCCGACTCAGCTATGTACATGAGCCCTGGCCGTATGTATGGGCGAGTAGGCGTTCGAGACCCCGCCCGTCTGTACGCATACGTGGCCGTATTTTCTTTCTTGCACCCTGGTCGCCTCTACTACGACACGTGCACGCCTCTACATCGACCAGTATATATGTACGTACACGTTCGTGACCATAATGACAACGCTACGTACGCTTCGACCAGGTGGGTCCTGACTGGCAGGCACTTCCTTGCGTGCGAAGATGTAGCTGGTGGGTCCTAGCAGTCAGGGGGGTGAAATACGGTGGCCCGTCTGGTGGGTCCCGCTGTCAGGTGGAGGACTAATTATTTTGCACGTAATAAGGAGGCACTTCCTTGCTGCGGCCGTGGACCAAGCTGTCAGCCTCTCCACGTACAGTCCATATCCGATGGAAGCTGTTCCTTGACCACGTTTACCACGCCGTGCCGAGAGCACCAGGGCAGTGGACGACGGCGAGGCCTAGGAAGGGGACGACATGGAGCCGGGGAAGACGCGGCAGTGGATGCCCACGCGTACAGGAGTACGAGGGTTCACTGGTTTGCTGCGGTGTGAGGCTGCCGTCGCCGCAAAATAACAGGGGGTGTGGGTGAGTAGAAGGATGGCCCGGCCAGCCGTGGGAGTAGTAGGGGGCGGTGAGGCCTCCGTCGCATCGCATCCGACCACGGGAGGCAGGAGCACGAGGCACGACCGGCGCTGGTTTGGGCGGCTGGACCAAGAAGACCAAAGGTTGAAGAAGCACTACGGCCGTTGGATGGACATCGTACGGTCACTGGAGCTAGAATCATGCATATTGACTAAGTTGACAAAGCCCTCCGTCCCCGTCAACTTAGTAGGCCCACAAGTCAGCCTGCCACTATATTGGGTCCCAGCTAACAGGGGGAGTATTCATTTTTTTGTGCGTAATAAGGAGGCACTTCCTTGCGTGCGAAGATATAGCTGGTGGGTCCGAGCTGTCAGCGGCGGTAACATTTTTTTCACGAAATACAGAGGCCCTTTCGGTGGGTCCCTGATGTCAGGTGGTGGAATCATTATTTTGCGCATAATAAGGAGGCATTTCCTTGCGTGCGGCTGTGGACCCAGCTGTCGGCCACTCCACGTAAAGTCCACTTCAGATGCATGTCGGTTGTTGACCACGTTGACCAGGCCGCGCCGAGAGCACCAGGGCGGTGGACGACGGCGAGGCCTAGGAAGGGGACGACACGGAGGAAGGGAAGACTCGGCAGTTGTTTCCCACGCGAAGGGGAGTACGACTGTACGAGGGTTTACTGGTTCGTCTGCCATCACCGGAGAATAACAGCAGGTGTGGGTGAGTAGAGGGATGGCTAGGCAAGCGATGGGAGTACGGTCGGGCGATGAGGCCTGCGCGGCAGCACAGCCGGCCGCGAGGAGGAGGGAGCAGGCAGTCCTGCCGGCGCTTGTTTGAGCAGCTGGAGCAGGAAGAGCAGAGATAGAAGAAGCGCGACGGCCGTTGGATGGACATCCAACAGTCAGTGCTTGTGCGTCAACCTTTTTTTAGGAAAGCCTCAAATCTGTGGAAAACAGCATACAGCCCATCTGCCATTATTTCTAATAATTTACATCCCATTTTCTAATTCTTAAGGTTTTTTTGGAGCCCATATTCTTTTTGTTAGCATTACAGCCCATATTGTGGCAATGGTTAAAAAATTATATGAAATTTTGCATATTTCGGTGCGGTCCAAAGAGTTTTTAATCCCGAAATTTCGACTCACATTCAAACTGATTTTTAAAAATAAATGTATATCAATATAAAATCCAACAAATTCTCCATGCATAAATTAATGTAATTTAAAATCTTGAAATGAAAAAAAAAATATTTGAAACTAATTGCCGGTTTGATGTGTTTTAAAAATGTACAACCCATTTCTCATTATGGAGGGGCCATTTTCTCGGCCAGCCGAATGAAAGCTCTCCTCGTCTTGAAAGATTGGCAGCCCAACAGGCCTGACAAAGCGACTTACTTGGAAAATCACAAAAAAACTGGGATGTGGCCGTGGACCCAGCTGTCAGCCTCTCCATGTACAGTACTCTTCCGATGGAATTCGTTCCTTGACCACGTTGACGACGCCGCGCGGAGAGCACCACGGCGGTGGACGACGGCGAGGCCTAGGAAGGGGACGACGCAGCAGCGGAAGCCCGCACGAAGAGGACTACGAGGGTTCACTGGTTCGGCTGCGGTGTGAGGCTGCCGTCGCTGTAGGGCCTGGCCAGTGGTGGGAATAGTAGGGGGCGGTGAGGCCTCTGCGGCAGCACAGCCGGCCACGGGAGGCAGGAGCATGCGGCACGACCGGCGCTGCTTTGGGTGGCTGGAGCAAGAAGACTAGAGGTTGAAGAAGCACTACGGCCGTTGCATGGACATCGTACGGTCACTGGAGCTAGAATCATTCATATTGACTAAGTTGACAAAGCCCTTCATCCCCGTCAACTTAATAGGCCCACAAGTCAGCCTCCCAGCAAGGTGGGTCCCAGCTAGCCGAGGAGTATTCATTTTTTTGTGCGTAATAAGGAGGCACTTCCGGTGGGTCCGAGATGACAGCGAGGGGAACATTTTTTCGCGAAATATGATGGACCGTCCGGTGGGTCCCAGTAGTCATGGGGAAACGATTTTTTTCACAAAATACTGGTGGCCCGTCCGGTGGGTCCCCGCTGTCAGGTGGAGGAATAATTTTTTCCGCGTAATAAGGAGGCACTTCCTTGCGACTGTCGTGGACCTAGCTGTCAGCCTCTCCACATACAGTACTCTTCCAATGGAGGTCGGTCGTTGACCACATTGACCATGCCGCGCCGAGAGCGCCACGGCGGTGGACAACGGCGAGGCCTAGGAAGGGCACGACACGGAGCCGTGCAAGACGCGGTAGTGGATGCCCACACAGAGAGGAGTACGAGCGTTCACTGGTTCGGCTATGGTGTGAGGCTGCCATCGCCGCAGAATAACAGGGGGTGTGGGTGAGCGGAGGGATGGCCTGGCCAGTGGTGGGAGTAGTATGGGGGCGGTGAGGCCTCCGCGGTAGCACAGCCGGCAATGGGAGGCAGGAGCAGGCGGCACGACCGGTGCTGCTTTGGGCGGCTGGAGCAAGAAGACCAGAGGTTGAAGAAGCACTATGGCCGTTGGATGGACATCATACGGTCACTTTAGTATTGACTAAGTTGACAAAGCTCTCCATCCCTGTCAACTTAGTAGGCCCACAAGTCAGCCCAACAATATGGTGGGTCCCAGCTAGCAGCGGAGTATTCATTTTTTTGGGCGTAATAAGGAGGCACTTCCTTGCGTGCGAGGATATAGCTGGTGGGTCCGACCTGTCAGCGGGGGGAACGTTTTTTTCGCGAAATACAGAGGCCCTTCCTGTGGGTCCTAGCTGTCAGGTGGAGGAATCATTATTTTGCGCGTAATAAGGAGGCATTTCCTTGCGTGCGGCCGTGGACCCAGCTGTCAGCCTCTCCATGTACAGTCCACTTCCGATGTATGTCGTTCATTGACCACGTTGACCAGACCGTGCCGAGAGCACTAGGGCGGTGGACGACGGCGAGGCCTAGGAAGGGAACGACATGGAGCCAGGGAATACTCGGCAGTTGTTTCTCACGCGGAGGAGTACGAGGGTTTACTGGTTCGTCTGCCGTCACCGGAGAATAACATCATGTGTGGGTGAGTAGAGGGATGGCTAGGCCAGCGATGGGAGTACGGTGGGGCCGTGAGTACTGCGCGACAGCATAGCCGGCCGCAGGAGGAGGAGCAGGCAGTCCCGCCGGTGCTTGTTTGAGCGGCTTGAGCATGAAGAGCAGAGATTGAAGAAGCACGACAGCCGTTGGATGGACATCCAACAGTCACTCTCTCGTGTGTTGACTAAGTTGACAGGGCGTTGCGTGTGCGTCAACCTTTTTTTTATGAAAGCATACGCGTCAACCTGTAGTATGCGCACAAGTCAGCCTCAAATCTGTGGAAAACAGCATACAACCCATCTGCCGTTATTTCTAATAATGTACAACCCATTTGCTAATTCTTAAAAAAAATTGGAGCCCATCTTCTCTTTGTTAGCATCACACCCCATATTGTGGCCACGGTTAAAAAGTATACAAAATTTTGCATATTTCGGTGCGGTCAACTGTTTTTAATTCAGAAATATCGATTCACATTCAAACTATTTTGAAAAATAATTTATATAAATATAAAATCCAAATAATTGTCCATGCATAAAAATCAATGGAATTTAAGATCTTGTAATGAAAAAAATTGAAACTAATTCCCGGTTTGATGTGTTTTAAAAATGTACAGCCCATTTCTGGGTAAACCGGATGTAACTCTCCCAGTCTTGAAAGATTTGCAGCCCAGCAGGGCCGATAAAGCAAGTAGGCCTTGTTTGGGTATTTCTTAAAAAAAATAGAACTGGGCTAGCCCTCTTCAGCAATAAAAAAACACAACTGGGCTCTGTTGGAAATATGCCCTAGAGGCAATAATAAATTGATTATTATTATATTTCCTTGTTCATGATAATCGTTTATTATCCATGCTAGAATTGTATTGATAGGAAACTCAGATACATGCGTGGATACATAGACAACACCATGTCCCTAGTAAGCCTCTAGTTGACTAGCTCGTTAATCAATAGATGGTTACGGTTTCCTGACCATGGACATTGGATGTCGTTGATAACGGGATCACATCATTAGGAGAATGATGTGATGGACAAGACCCAATCCTAAGCCTAGCACAAGATCATGTAGTTCGTATGCTAAAGCTTTTCTAATGTCAAGTATCATTTCCTTAGACCATGAGATTGTGCAACTCCCGGATACCGTAGGAGTGCTTTGGGTGTGCCAAACGTCACAACGTAACTGGGTGGCTATAAAGGTACACTACGGGTATCTCTGAAAGTGTCTGTTGGGTCGGCACGAATCGAGATTGGGATTTTGTCACTCCGTGTAAACGGAGAGGTATCTCTGGGCCCACTCGGTAGGACATCATCATAATGTGCACAATGTGACCAAGGGGTTGATCACGGGATGATGTGTTACGGAACGAGTAAAGAGACTTGCCGGTAACGAGATTGAACAAGGTATCGGTATACCGACGATCGAATCTCGGGCAAGTACCATACCGCTAGACAAAGGGAATTGTATACGGGATCGATTGAGTCCTTGACATCGTGGTTCATCCGATGAGATCATCGTGGAACATGTGGGAGCCAACATGGGTATCCAGATCCCGCTGTTGGTTATTGACCGGAGAACATCTCGGTCATGACTACATGTCTCCCGAACCCGTAGGGTCTACACACTTAAGGTTCGATGACGCTAGGGTTATAAAGGAAGTTTGTATGTGGTTACCGAATGTTGTTCGGAGTCCCGGATGAGATCCCGGACGTCACGAGGAGTTCCGTAATGGTCCGGAGGTAAAGATTTATATATAGGAAGTCCTGTTTCGGCCATCGGGACAAGTTTCGGGGTCATCGGTATTGTACTGGGACCACCGGAAGGGTCCCGGGGGCCCACCGGGTGGGGCCACCTGCCCCGGGGGGGCACATGGGCTGTAGGGGGTGCGCCTTGGCCTACATGGGCCAAGGGCACCAGCCCCAAGAGGCCCATGCGCCTAGGGAACCCTAGAGGGAAGAGTCCTCAAGGGGGAAGGCACCTCCGAGGTGCCTTGGGGAGGATGGACTCCTCCCCCCCTCTTGGCCGCACCCCTTTCTTGGAGTAAGGGGAAAGGCTGCGCCTCCCCCCTCTCCCCTGCCCCTATATATAGTGGAGGGGAGGGAGGGCATCCATACCTGAGCCCTTGGCGCCTCCCTCCCTCCCGTGACACCTCCTCCTCTCCCGTAGGTGCTTGGCGAAGCCCTGCAGGATTGCCACGCTCCTCCATCACCACCACGCCGTTGTGCTGCTGCTGGATGGAGTCTTCCTCAACCTCTCCCTCTCTCCTTGCTGGATCAAGGCGTGGGAGACATCGTCGAGCTGTACGTGTGTTGAACGCGGAGGTGCCGTCCGTTCGGCACTAGGATCATCGGTGATCTGAATCACGATGAGTACGACTCCATCAACCCCGTTCACTTGAACGCTTCCGCTTAGCGATCTACAAGGGTATGTAGATGCACTCCCCTTTCTACTCGTTGCTGGTCTCTCCATAGATAGATCTTGGTGTTACGTAGGAAATTTTTTGAATTTCTGCTACGTTCCCCTACAGGCTCATGATGTGGTACACATAAATAAAACCCTGGCTAGACGGGCCACAGCCCCCGCACAGCCCCGTTGTTACCCTGATCCGTCGCTAAAACTAGTATAAATAACAACTGCTTGTTCCTCAAAAAAACTACGCGACTTGTTGGGTCCCTGGTGTCAGCCGCTCGTAGTGTAATTCTCTCGTTTATTGACTACGTTGATAATGGCGTGAGCCCAAGATGTCCAACCATTAGGAGGAACCATATTTTCGGGCTTGTACTATAGAGGCACTTGCTTGCGTACTGCCATGACGCTGGTGGGTCCCTACTGTCATCCTCTCCACGTACAGTCATCTCCTTGTTCCTCTCAGTTGTTGACAATGTTGACAACGCAAGAGGGCGGCGCACCGCGCACGGCGAGCGAACCAAGGCCGCAAGGCGGAGGACGATGGCGAGGCCTCGGACGGAATGAACAGCAGCCGTTGAAGATGCGCCGGTCCAGTCGCAGGTGGAGGGGAGTACAAGGGTTGACTGGTTCGGGCGCGGGTGCGTATTGGGGCTGACGTCGCAGGAGAATAACAGGACGTGTGGGGGAATAGAGGGAGGGACTGGCCAACATTGGAGGGTACATACGGTAGGGCGGCGGAGGCGCAACCAGCCATGGGAGGTGGGAGCAGGCGGAGCCGACGGGGTGGTTTGGTTTGGGCGATTGGAGGAAGAAGAAGACAAGAGATAGAAGATATACGATAGATGTTGGATGTCAATCCAACGGCTGGTAGGTAGAATCGTTTGTTGACTGGCTAGTAAGTCGACACCACCTTGTATAGGCTATTTCCTCGCGGGTCCCAAATGTCAGAATCCAAATCTGTCACGGTCATGCAGCCTTTCCTATGAAAATTTACAGCCCATTTGATGTGCTAGTTTGAAATAAGTTTGTGGGTGCTGGTGGGGGCTAATCACTTGGCTTCTGTAATACACAGTGAGCTCAAGCAGCCGGCGAGAGTGATGTTAGTTCCCTTGGTTTGGATTTGTTACAATATTTCACTCTAAATTAAACGAATGGCAAGCCATTTTCCTTGTTTCAAAGAAAATATGACAGTCACAGCCGAGTTGAAAACGGCAGGAACATCTAACTCTAGGTTACAAACTATACAAAAGCACGAGGGTTAATTGTTCATCAGGTTTACAAAAAAACAGATTGAAAAGGGCAACAACATCTAACTCCAGCACTATTTTCGGCAGTCACAGTCAAATGGATCGGTCAGGTCCATAGAATGAACATCCTGGGTCGTAAAATTTACTGGATTATGACCACAATATGTTGTAAATAGAAGCCCGGCACATTCAGAAGCTCTTTTGCCCACCTGAAACTCCTTTTTTTGCTCTTCGACGTACCCATCCGTCAAAACCATGCTGCTGATAAACTTAAGCCTGATGGACAATAGTAACCTCGCATTCAGTAGGAAGAATGTGACAAATCTTGTGTTTGCACGGTTGGCTACATATCGTTCTAGCGTTATTGTCTTCAATCGAATCTCATGAGAAGTGAGAAAATCCCGATGCTTACGAATCCACCGTTTGGTTATAACTTTCTTACCCCGTCCTGTTACCTAAATAGACATGAAGATTGAAAACAGTTAAGGTCTAAAAGAAGAGTGTCGAAAGAGCAACAGCTGAACAGTTAATTCTAGTACACTATATGCGGGCTTCCAATGTGCGTGAAATTATCACCTTTATATCCAACTTCTCCAGACATGGAAAGCATTGCAGCAAGCCAATAATCTTGTTCAGATCAAAACTATTCATTTGGATATATAAGATCTTGACAGAATCCAACACCATTGATAGGCCATCCATGGAGAAACTCTTCATTGAGCATAGAACATAATATTAGTACAAAATGTGTACTCCAAGATGATATATAAATTATGCGCAGAAATTTAAAATGCAGCTTATGGTTACAAGTCTAGATGATAATATAAATTACCTGAAGAACTGTGGAGCCAAACACCATATTGAAATGAGCACAAAGATCTTGTATTACACCCAAGGTCTCCAGTTTAGGCGCAGAGAGGACGATTATTTGCAACGGTGAATAACTAGAATCAAGGATCAACCTTTGAAGTGAAGGGGCATCTTGGATGATGAGCTGCCTTCCGTCAAAAGAAATTCCAATTCTTACAAGGTTAGGTGACTTTATTTGGAGACAACTGATTCTAACTGTGAAAACAAGCACCAAGCACTCCAGCGCAGGGCAACTGGAGTGGATGATGCCGTGCAATGAGGCCTTCGATATACGAACCCGCACAAGTGAAAGTTTCTTGAGAAATGGGAGTCGAAGGTTTAGTACCAGATTGTCTGGTAGGTAGCACTGCGCAAAGGTGGCGGTGTGGAGAGAGGACGAAAACCCCAAGAGGGACATCGGTGCTGAGGGCACAAGTTCATGGCGTTCGGTATGTGGTATGTGATTTCCAGGGGAATAGTAGAACTCAAGCAGCTGTAGTTCTGTGAATTCAGGGGATTCCGGCCAGGCGTCCACCATGCAGGGCATGGTATGCTTGCTCAGGTAGCATGACGGGATGCAGAGGCTTTGAACGGATCCCTGGTGGGAGGAGATGATGGCTCTGGGGATTTCAAAATCATTGAAGAGAGATAGCTGACGATAGTCGAGATTAAGGGGAACGGCGCGCCATAGAGGGCGCCACCGAATTGAGAGGACTTGGGTGCGGCAGCAATCCTTTGGTGGGGAGAAGCAAGATGATCTCCCCAAGGATGGCATCCGGGAGATCGCTGATGCGGTCCACCCGAGATTCTACGGGTTCCTGGGATCCGGTGGGGGCGGGGTCGTCGCTTCTCCCCGCGCTGCCGGGTGCGGGATCTACAACAGGCGTCGCCACTGGCGGGAGCCTCATCTTCTTGGCGCTGGGGTCAGCCGACTCCATTTTCCTCGAGGGCGTCGCGTCGCGCTCACGGATTTGAGCAGAGTAACGAATGACGAGCCTAGTTGTAGTGCGAGCGAAGAAGAAGCGGAGCTGGGGGTTTTCTATAGGAGTGAGGAAGAAGGGGAGCTGGGGTTTTCTGTAGGAGTGAGGTGAGGAATTTGGGGGTACAAGTGGAGCGAGCTGACGTGAGGTGGGTGGGAGCGAGGAGGAAGAAGAACACCCAGGTTTTTGAATTGATTTTACTATTTACTAGTGTGGATGGACTGTTTTTTCTTGGGACCCGAGAAACAATTACTACTAGTACAGTGGAGGCACTCTAGAGCTACCCAGAAAAACAATTACTACTAGTACAGTGGAGACACTCTACCGCTTCTAGCTCCTCCTAGGTCATTGAAACATCTCCCTCTACTGAATGTCGTTATACTTTTGTTTACCGACATGCGGTCCATGCAGCTCACGGGCCCAAATGCCATCCACCAAATTAGAAGGCAGTATGCATGCGGAGAGTCACCCCAGTTGTAGCGCGGCAGTAACGAGCCATCGTAAGACAAAACCCCACCTCCCCGTAGTCTAAGTTTGACGGATGAAGCAACCATCATTTCACTCTTCGCTGAATCCCCTTCTCCCTCACCGTCTTCAAGAAAGGCAACACTTGCATCTGCCACTGTTCTTCTCTCCGAACGAAGGGAAGGTAAGCGGATCCGTGATGTTGGTATATTTTCGTTCAAAGGAAAAAAAGAACTTTTGCAAAGCAGTAACCGATCCTCACTCTCTTTTTTGTTTCATTGTCATTGCGATTGTGTTTTCCTTTCAGTGGACTCCTAGTATTCGTCAGTTTCATGATGGACCAAGGAGAACCAGGCAAAGATCTGCCGATATTGGAGCAGACGCGGGAGGCTGATCCCCACGAGACAAAGAGCTCCAAGAAGATGGAGGCAACCACCGAGGCGACCCCAGATACTGAGAT
>NC_041386.1:120508275-120520103 GCF_002162155.2 Triticum dicoccoides | reverse complement strand
CCCCCGCTGAGCTGCCCAAGGTGATTTCCTTCTTTGCCGATCTCGATTGTGGTTTTTCATCTAAGTATGTGGTGATTTTTTTAGAAAAGGAAGTATGTGGTGAGTAATAATGCAAAATTTTATTAGCTTCGATTCCATGGTATACGTAGTGGTTTAAATAACTTGTGTTTCTTATATTGAAAAGTAATTCAGAATTTATTTTTGTTTCAAATAGAGCCCTGATGCAGACAAGGATTGTGTGGTTGTACATGTCACTCGCTATGAGGCGGACGACCTGAATATACGCACTGGGAAAACAGAGGTCTTAGGCTGTTGGATCCTGGAAGCCATTTGCGGTAATACCAATGAAGAGTTGTATTCCAGCCTCACTGTTGTCAGGCATGTTGTCCAGGGTGTACTGAAGCACAAGAAGTTCAAAGCTACTCCTTCGTTTGTGAGGAATACTATTCTTGTCAAGCTTGCGCAGGAAGATGATGTGGCATGCCTCCACAAACAAGTTTATCAGTGGCAAGGCCACAAGGTTGTCTTCATGAAGGTTCACAGGATTGAGCTGTTGCGGGACGTCCTCGATGATGTTCATGGCAAGGTTCGTCTTGTGTCCAGCCCAAATTAGATCGAGGCATGAAATAGTTGCCCCAGCTAGTGTTTAATAGTAGTTTGGATTGTGTCTAATTATCTGAACCTTGCCTGTTATCGATCCCTCTGGGGCTAGTACTCTGTTTGAATCCGTCTATGGGAACTGCTGCTACTTTTGTGTGCCCGTGAATCATGTGAGAACCATTGTAATTGTTGCCGAAACAGATGCGTCCTCACTAGTTTTTTCCATGAATATGGCATGGTAAGACATAAGTTGTCACGGTTTATCATACGATCAGTGTGTGTTTTGATGAAATATAGCACTCATTCGAGAACCATGCGCCGACGTATACATAAGTACTTGTAAACACTGTTGGTGCTACCCCACTTGTAAGCAGTTGTGCAAAACACGGCACATTGGCTCAGCTCGCTTCAACACTAGGCTATCAACCAGCTAACAATTAACAATCTGCTGTCTGACATATAAGAAACTATGTGTTGACACACGAACACGTCACGTGTACCCTCGACGCCGGGGGTGATGCACCGCAGCTCACGTCGAAGGAGACCCGACTGACAGCGCGATACGCAAGACAGTCGACGGGTGCTTTTGCGGACCCGAAAACCCCACACCCCCGGGAGGGACCCCGTCAGGGAGTGCGGCGGCTATGGGCTGCCCTAGGTCGATTCGCTCGCCCCTAGAGCCTCGGAATTCGCAGCTCTCAAACACGAAGAACAGCAAAGAACGAGAGAGAAAAATAGTGGAGAGATAAAACGTAGATGAAAAAGTAGCATATTGATTTGTTCGATTGTGTGTTGTTCAATCGGCCATCACCCCCAACATATATAAGAGGCGTCTGGACTTCCCGTACAAGCAAAGAAATTATCTAGGCTTTCCTTACAAGAAAATTACATCAATTCACGTCCAAAACCCTAGTCAAATTCGGACTGGTTTATCCGAACTTTCCAAAACTGTTTGGTTTAAACTGGTTGCACCTTGCGGGTCTTTTTTGCGGTGGTAAACGATCTCGGATGAAAACAAGCCCAAAAGCAATCTTGACCGTTTCGACGATACGAACAACTTTCATATTGAAGGTTTTTTGATCAGAGATCATCTTGAGGGTCAGACCGGTCTCGCAACACAGGCTATTTCCTCGCGCTACCCATCAGACATGTGTCTGGTGGGGCGCGCCACATCTTGCCTCGTGACAGGGTTGCACTCCGATTGCTCTAACTTTTGCATACGAACTCGGATTTGAACGACTTTTATATCAAAATCGATCGTTTCGACGAGACGAAGACAAATCGTGTAGATCATTTTTTCAGTTGAGGTTGTCTTGGGGGTTAATCGGCTAAACTGTACTTTGAATATATGATCTTGGTACTTTGAGCATAGTTTCGGCCTTCGAGATGAAATCGGACGGCGATGACCCAAATTTCAAATATGTTCATATCAATAATACGGAACTCTTTCATGTAGATCACTTCTCCATTTGAGTTCATCTAGGTAATCATTTGAGCCCATCTTCAGCTTCTGGTTGGATTGGCCTTGACAGTTTCCTCCCCAGCAAGCTTTTTCCCGGCAAGCTTTTCATCCCCGGCAAGGTCTTCGCCCGGCAAGCTTTTCCCCTGGAAAGGTCTTCGCCTGGCAAGCTTTTCCCCCGGCAAGGTCTTCGCCCGGCAAGCTTTTCCCCCGGCAAGGTCTTCACCCGGCAAGCTTTTCTTCCGGCAATCTTTCCTCCCCGGCAAGCTTTCCACGCCGGCAAGCTTCTCCGCCGGCAAGGTTTTACCCCGGCAAGGTTTCATTCAGCCGGCAAAGGCCGAATACTTTCTCACTCAGGGCCGGCCCGCGAAGTGTTGTCTCTAACTTTTGCATATAAATCCAGATTCGTGATCATGCTAAAATCTGGTGTCAACACATGCCCCCCTGTTTTTCGGCAAAGCTTGTGTGCCGAAAAATAAGTTGTATTGTGTTTGTTCTAAGGACGATGTCAACACTCCATCGGCCATTTTCCTCAGGACGATATCGGCCATGTTTGTGCTAAGGGCGATAGTCATATATCGGCCACTGCCCACTTAGGCTTCTTGCCACACACTTGGGTGGTACTTCTTCAAGTACTTGCCATTGAGAGCTCGAGGTAACAGTGCCCCTTGTACGAATTCCGCCAAATAAGAGTTTTCGGGAACTATTCTTGCAATTCTAAAAGGACCTTCCCAACTCGGAGACCACTTCCCGAATTTTCTGTCTCTTGAACCAATCAGGAGAATTACTTTACAGACGAGATCGCCAACTTGAAAATTCTTCAACTTAACCTTCTTATTGTACGCCCTTGCTACCCTCAACTTGTCCCTCTCTATGGCCTTCAGAGCAGCCAAACGTTTATCGGCAACCTCATCAATATTGTCCATCATCAAGTTATAAAAGTCTACTGCCGATAAATCATTTTGTTTGGCTATTCTCAAAGCATTCAAATTCACTTCCACCGGTAAAACAGCCTCTTGACCGTATACTAGATCATATGGAGTCACCTTCGTAGCACCATGCCTTGAGATCCTATGTGCCCACAAAGCTTCAAACAACAACTCATGCCATCTCCTTGGATTATCCTCAATCTTCTTCTTGATGAGATTGATTAAAATTTTATTGCTAGATTCAGCTTGTCCATTGGCTTGGGCATAATATGGAGAGGAATTGAGCAATTTTATGTTATAAGATTCGGCAAATTCTCTAACTTGGTGTGACATGAAAGAGGAGCCTTGATCTGTAGTCAATGTTTGAGGAATGCCGAATCTATGAATAATGTGCTCGGTTATGAATTTAATCACCTCCGTATGTGTCATGTTCTTGAGAGGTACTGCTTCAGACCATTTAGTGAAATAATCGGTTGCCACCAATACGAACCGATGCCCCTTTGAGGAAGACGGATGAATTTGTCCAATAAAGTCTAAACCCCATCCTCTGAAAGGCCACGGCTTGATAATGGGATGTAACATAGCAGCAGGAGCCAACTGAATATCACCAAATTTTTTACAAGCTTCACACCCTTCGTAATATCTGAAGCAATCATTAATCATAGTCGGCCAATAAAATCCAGCACATCGTAGCAACAATTTCATCTTGAGAGCCGATTGATGAGTGCCACAAATACATTCATGGACCTCCCCCATAGCAACTCTCGCTTGGTCCTCGTCCAAGCACTTTAGAAGAACATCATCAACCGTTCGGCGATAGAGATCATCATCTCTCATTGTATACTTGAAAGCCATCCGCCGAACAGCCCTGTCCACCCTTCTACTAGGATCACACAAATAATCAACAATGGGTTTCCTCCAGTCTTGACTTTCTCCTGCATTGAATATTTCATTAGTGGCCGAAACGGTGGGCTCCGGTTCGGCCTCCCCTACATTGACAAGACTAGACATCGGCTTTTCAGAAATATGAAACACGCCATGATCAACATGGTAGCCGGATGCTGTTGTGCCAACTCATTTGCTTTCCAATTGTCATGTCTAGATATATGAGAAATGCTAAAACAATCCAAAGTAGAAATTATATCTAGACATTTATTAAGATAAACATTAAGTGATTCGTCCAAACACTGAAAGACTTTGGATATTTGCTGCACCACTAGTAATGAATCACCATAAGCCTCAATATGTGTAACACCTATAGCAAGCAACATCTCTAAACCGAATAACAATGCTTCATATTCGGCTTGATTATTTGTGCAAAAATATTCTAGGCGGCACGAGGCTTCAAAAACAGCACCATGAGGAGATATATAAACAATACCAACACCTTGGCCATTGCTACAAACTGAACCATCAAATTACAATCTCCATGGTACTACTGAAACAAGGTTCATATCAATATCATGCTTGTCATTAATCCGATGTTCAACAATGAAATTAGCAACAATTTGGCCTTTCATGGATTTTAGAGATTCATACGCCAAATCATATTCAATCAAAGCATAAGCCCACTTGCCAATTCTACCACTAAGAATTGGCCTATGCAACATGTATTTAATGACATCGGTCTAACAAGCTACTACGCAAGCACTCGGCACTAAATAATGTCTCAATTTTGTGCAAGCATAATATAAGCATAGACATAATTTTTCAATAAATGTATACCTTGTCTCGGCGTCCAATAAGCGCCTGCTCAAATATGTAATAGCATGCTCTTTTCTTTCGGTTTCTTGAGTCAAAACAGCACCAATAACTCCTTTTGCTGCAATGTAAAGCCTGAAGGGTTCCCTATGCTTGGGTGCTTTCATCACCGGAGGAGTGCACAAATAATTCTTGATCATATCAAATGCTTCTTGCTGTTTTGCCCCCCAAGTGAAATCAACATCATTCTTTAACCGAAGGATAGGAGTAAATCAACCTTCCCTGACAGATTAGCTATGAACCTCCTCAAGTAATTGACCTTGCCAAGGAACTTTTGCATATCTCTCTAGCATGTTG
The DNA here is from genome assembly GCF_002162155.2 of Triticum dicoccoides. Classification (NCBI taxonomy): domain Eukaryota; kingdom Viridiplantae; phylum Streptophyta; class Magnoliopsida; order Poales; family Poaceae; genus Triticum; species Triticum dicoccoides. The sequence goes on along the minus strand of NC_041386.1, from coordinate 120,515,057 downwards.
GAGCTTCCACTTTCTGTATGGCCTCTATCATTTTGGGATCAATCTCTATGCCATCTTCATGGATAATGAAGCCCAAAAACTTACCAGCTGACACACCGAATGCACACTTCAAAGGATTCATCTTTAGTCCATAGTTTTTCATTCTTTCAAAAGCTAAACGCAAATCGGCCAACTGAGATTCAAAAGCGTCCGATTTGACAACAATATCATCAATATACACTTCAAGTATGACACCGAGTAAATCATGAAAAATATAATTCATAGCCCTTTGATATGTGGCGCCAGCATTTTTTAATCCGAATGTCATCATTGTCCACTTGAATAAACCTAGAAAACCAGGGCAATGAAAAGTTGTCTTGGACATGTCCTCTTCGGCCATAAAAATCTGATTGTATCCGGCATTACCATCTAGAAAGCTAATAACTTTATGTCCAGAAGCATCATTAATAAGCATATCGGCTATTGGCATGGGATACTCATCTTTGGGTGTAGCCCTATTCAGATCTCTGAAGTCAATGCACACCCTCAACTTGCTGGATCCTTTCTTTTCCACTGGGACAATGTTAGAAATCCACTCGGCATACCTGCAAGGTCTAATAAAATTAGCTTTAAGCAAACGACCGATCTCTTGCTTGATCCGGTCATATGTTTTTGGATTAAACTTTCTGGCCGATTGTATGTATGGTCTAAAACCAGCCTTTATAGGTAACCGATGCTCCACTAGATCTTGGCTTAAACCTGGCATCTCATGATATTCCCATGCAAAGCAACAAACATATTCTTTCAATAGCTCGATCAACTTAGCTTTATGATCGGCTTTTAAATTTGCATTTACAAATGTCGGCCTAGGAGTTGAACCATCTCCTATATCTATCTCTTCTAATGGATCGGCCGATGTAAAACCTTGTCCTAATTTATCCATATCATCTAACTCTTCTATGGACTCATACATATCGTTCTCATTGGACCGATATTCTACAAGTCGCTTTTGTAACCACTCTGAGTTAAGATCCATTTAAACATATCATACCTTGGAGCCGATTGCATTCAGTCGGCTTTAAAGAGACAGGCACGAAACCATTCTTGGTTGCGCTGAGAAAATCAAACTCTGACAAGTCACATCCCGTCAAGCAAGTAGCATTTGGGTGTTTCCAATCCACTGATGCCTCGGCCAAAGCAACACAGGCCGAGTTATCCGCATGAATGGCTTCCACTTCATCATCAACCCACTGGATCAAAAACTAGTGCATAGTGGACGGCACTCACTGGTTTGCATGAACCCAATCACGGCCTAGTATGACATTGTAGTTACCTTGGACCTCAGCGACAAAGAATGCGGTAGCCAAAGTTTTACTTCCCACCGTGAGCTCCACATACATCACACCTTTGGCTTCAGTTTTCTCTTTGCCTTCAAATCCATTGAGCACCATGTTGGTCTTTATCAACTCTTCATCATGCAGCCCCAATTTTTTGAAGACCGAATACGACATAAGATTCACCACATCACCACCATCAACAAGCATCCAAGTGAGCGGTGATCCATTGATATGACCTCTGAGATACAACGGTTTCAGATGCGTTACTGGGTCTTTTGGCTTCTCGAATATTGCATTTTTAGGGCCAAAATCCAGCAGAGCCACCTCCCCTTCCTCATTGACAGAACGAAACTCAGCAGGTAAGTAATATACCATATTGATATCCATACCTTCATGAACCGGCGTAGACTCATAGTCCAACATATCATCCTCTTCTTCAAGTGCATCCACCGATTCTGAAATTTGTCCAAGTGAAGGAGAAGTAAGAAGTGTCGCAGACGATGTAATAGCTGTCGCATCGTCCTCCTTTGGTGGTGCAGGTGCTGCTGTGATAGGTGTAGAAGCAACTACATCTTGTATTTGCTTAGGCCTCCACACTTGTTTTGTAGGCACCATGGGCCGAGTGTCATTGAACAACTTATCCCTCTGCTTCTCGGCTTCTTGTTTTGTCATCTCTTGACTCCTTAACCTCTGTAATTTCCTCTTTTGTGTTTTTGTCAGCCCTGGAGGACACCACTTTGGCTGAGTGTATTTAGGATCTCTCATCTTTACTTGGCTGGTGTTTCCTTCGAGGTCATTAGCCGAGTACTTTGGCGCGATAGCAAGTATCGGCTTAGTCGGATCGTTATGCATAATCGGTTGTTGTATGGCGAATGTTTCGGAGCCCAAGATGAGTGAGTCGGTATTAGTTTTTTCCTTGCCTTTGCTTGACTCGACCATTGCAGCACTTGGCGATTTAACACGACACTCTTGCTTGCTGACCCTTTTTTGATTATCTTGCACTGGCCGATTGACACCATTGTTCAAACGGCCTCGTGTGGGATAAGAAAGTCTCTCATGAACGGGCCTCCTTTGTTCTGCCCAACCCGGATGAAAAGCATAAGGGGCCATTGGGGGCTGCCTCCATCCTCCCACTACTAGGAAAAGGGCTATAGATAGGATTGATACTAATGGCGCACCATGGAAGCAGTGCGCCACTACTATATACTAATGGCGCACCGGTTGGTGATGCGCCATTAGTGTGGAAGACACTAATGGCGCACCAGAAACAGGGTGCGCCACTAGTATTAATTTTTTTCCATTTTTCCATACAAACTAATGGCGCATCAGGTCGAAGTGCGCCATTAGTAGTTCTAACTAGTAATGGCGCACCAGGCAGACAGTGCGCCATTACTGTAAAAAAATTTATTCTTTTTTTTTGTTGCAAAACTACTAATGGCGCACCGTTTCACAGTGCGCCATTACTAGTTTAAACTAGTAATGGCGCACTATTACCCGGTGCGCCATTAGTATATATATTTATTTATTTTTTACTTTTTTGCAAAACTACTAATGGCGCAGCACCTGCAGGTGCGCCATTAGTAACCAGGGTTACTAATGGCGCATTTGCTGGTGGTGCGCCATTAGTAACCTGGGACCCCAACAAGATATTTTGGACAGCCCCACACCTTCCCACTCACTTTCCCCACTTCATTCCCTCCACCTCCTTCTCCAAGCTTTCGGCTGCCTCCTCCTCCTCACCTCACTTCCACCATAGATTCATCAAAATTAAGTGGAGAAATTACCTTTTTTTGATAGGTAAGTAAGGGGAAAGCTATCTTCATGATGTAGATCTACTTTTTTTCTCCCTAGCTCGCTCCAACAACGTGCACATGCACTTTTTGTGGCCTAGCTAGATCTATGTATGTTTGTGGTGTTGCATATATGTTTGTGTTTGAAGGTACCGGTATTTGAAATGCGATAGTTGCCAATATTTTGCTGGAATGTTTTGATTCATTTCTGTTTCGGCGAGAATTTTGGCACTATGCATTCTTTTTGGTCCTATTTTTAGGGAAGGTCATGCCAAACAATTTCTTGGTTCTAAAATATCGTTTTGCTCTACCCCGCAGGCGACCATGGTCCGCACGATGACTGAACGCATCGTGAATATGTTTTTGAGCTCCGCGAAGGCCGAGATGCTTCAAAAGAACGAGATGGAGATAAGATGCCCGTGTTGAAGATGCAAGTTGAAGAGCCTTATTGCGGACCCGGATTTCGGGAAGGTGCGGGACCACCTGCTCTTGCGTGGTTTCATGGATGGCTATCGGTGGCAAGGTGATGAAGATGACTATGAAGTCGTCCATGGGGGCCAGGCAAGAAATGTGGAAGGGCAACAAGACAAGTACCACCGCGGCGAGGGCGGGCGAGAAGACGAAGAATCTCTAGGACATGATCACGACGGTGATGCTGTACACAGTCATCATGTAGAAGATGCCGTACATGATGATGAGGAAGATCAAGACGAAGGGCATGATCATGGAGATGAAGATGTCGGAGCAGACGACGATGGAGGCTGGGTGCAGGACCCTCATATTCAAGAGCTGCTTCTCAAGCAGACGGATAACGCAAGAGCTGCCGCCCAAGAGAAAGCCAAGCTGGATCAAATGGAGATAGACACGGTTACTCTCCTGTATGAAGGATGGAGGCCCGAGGATACCCGCCTGAAAGTAACGCTCATGGCTCTGGAGATGAAGGTAAAACACAAAATGACCAACGCATGCTTCAACGAGAACATGTCATTCTGGCACGAACATCTTCCCAAGGGGAACAAGTGCCCGACCAGTTTCGAGGAGGCGAAGAAAATCATGTGTCCTCTGGATTTACTGCACGTGAAATACCATGTGTGCATGAACAATTGTATCATTTATCGGGACGAGCACGCGGAGTCTACCATATGTCCGGTGTGCGGCGTCACTCGATACAAGAAGAGGAAGAAAGCTCCTCGAAAATCAGTGTGGTACTTTCCGATCACGCCTCGTCTCCAGCGGTATTTCGCGGACCCTAAGGTAGCAAAGCTCCTGCGTTGGCACGCGGATAGGGAGGAGAAGAAGCGGGAAGATGACGGAAATGATCCGGAGATAAATAAAAAATACAAGATGCTGAGTCACCCTGAGGATGCGAGCCAGTGGCAAGCGTTGAACTTCGAATACCCAGAATTTGGGAAGGATCCAAGGAACATCGTGCTGGGCGCGAGCACCGATGGAGTCAATCCGTTTGGCAGCCAGAGAAGCACACATAGCACCTGGCATGTGTTTGTGTGGATGTACAACCTTCCCCACTGGTTGTGCATGAAGAGGAAGTACATTCACATGAGTATGCTAATTGAAGGGCCGAAACAACCAGGGAACGACATCAATCTGTATTTGGGGCTGCTGAAGGAGGATCTAGACACGCTGTGGAAAACGCCAGCCAATACGTGGGATGCCGCAGAGAAAGAATATTTCCCTATGAGAGCCGCACTGCTCACGACGGTGCACGACTATCTCGGTTATGGATATCTCGCGGGGCAGGTAGTCCACAGATTTTCTGGATGCGTAAGGTGCATGGATGACACAACGTATCGCCAGCTAGATAGAGATCCCGGGTCTTCGAAAACCGTGTTCATGAGGCGAAGCAGGACACAGAAAGTCATCGCAAAGGCAAAAAGGCCAAGAAGACCAGAAATGACTACCCTCCCGCGTGCTTCACTCTAAGTCAGGAGGAGATCGAGCAGTTTTTCACCTGCCTCCTAGGAGTAAAACTTCCTTACGGTTACGCGGGGAAGATAAGCAGATACCTAGACCCAGCGAAGCAGAAGTTCAGCGGGATGAAGTCTCATGACTGTCACGCGCTGATGACACAGATACTTCCAGTTGCAATCCGTGGGATCATGGACGCGCACGTCCGTGAAACGCTATTTGGCCTATGCAACTTTTTCGATGTCATCTCTCGGAAGTCGATTGGCGTGAGGCAACTCAGAAGGCTACAGGAAGAGATCGTGGTGATACTATGCAAGCTTGAGATGTACTTCCCGCCCGCATTCTTCGACGTTATGGTGCATCTGCTGGTCCATATCGTGGAGGATACATCCAAGTCGGGCCGACGTTCCTGCACAGCATGATGCCGTTCGAAAGGATGAATGGTGTCATCAAAGGATATGTTCGCAACATGTCACATCCAGAGGGAAGTATAGCCAGGGGCTTTCTGACCGAAGAGTGCATCTCCTACTGCACGAATTATCTAGGCATCGAGAACCCCGTTGGTCTGCCCGTCAACAGGCACCTCGGCAGGCTCGCTGGATGGGGTCACCGTGAGGGTCGCCGCGAAATGCATGTCGACTTCAAGGGTCGACTCGCCGACTTTGAAAGAGCAAACCTAGTCACGCTACAACACATAGACGTGGTCGATCCTTGGGTGGTAGAGCACAAAACCTTTATTGAGAAGACGTACAATGACCGAGGCCAACAGAGGACGGACGGAGATATACTCAAAGAGCACAACTCATGTTTCACGCGTTGGTTCAAGCAGAAGCTTTTGTTGTACCCTTTACATGAGGATTCTTCCGCGGAAGAACAACTCATATTCGCCTTGTCACAAGGCGCCGAGCACAACCTGATGACCTATGACGCGCACGATATCAACGGCTACACATTCTACACCGAGGACAAGTACATGAAGAGCGATGGTTATCAGAACTCCGGGGTAACGATGGAATCCTACACCGGTAACGACAAGGACAGATACTATGGAAGGATCGAGGAGATCTGGGAGCTGAGCTATGCTGGAGAGAAGGTCCCGATGTTCCGTGTCAGATGGGCCAAGAGCGTCCTAAAAGAAGACCGGTATTTCACCACCATGGTTATACCCGAAGCCAAATCCAAGACCGCGGGCGCAAACGTCACCGCGAAAAATGAGCCGTGGGTACTGGCTTCCCAAGTGGACCAATGCTTCTTCATTACCGACCCGTCAAAGCCCAGTCGTGTTGTCATGAGGAGAGGCAAAAGGAAGATCATTGGAATGGATGGAGTAGCCAATGAGCAAGACTTCGACAAGTACGGCGACCCGAAGATCGAACATGACGACAACGATGAAGTAGCAGCACACACCATAAGAAGAAGCAGGACCACCCTACCTAAAGGACGTCCGTTCCACAGAAGAACTCCATTTGCAAAAAAGAAGGGCAAGAAGATTGTGAACAGATAGCTAGCTAAGATCGATTGTATTTAAATCGTAGTCTTCATTTCTCGATTGTATTTCATGGGCACTTTTTGATATCATGAATATTTTTAAATTTCATGGGCACTTTTTGAATTCATGAGGACACTTGATCTCGATCCCCCTCTCGATCCCCCTCCATCTCGATCCCACCCGCACCCTCCCCCGCTAGCTCCACCACCGCCGACGACCCACCGCAACCCTCCCTCGCTCCACCACCGCCGACGAGCACCC
>NC_041386.1:120489565-120508007 GCF_002162155.2 Triticum dicoccoides | reverse complement strand
CCCCCGCACCCTCCCCCACTCCAGCGCCGCCGCCGATGATATTTTCAAGTAACAAATTTGAACATATTTTTTAAAAAATTATTACTGTTTTTATAAAAAAATATTACTGTTATGATTTAAACAAGTTTGAACATATTTAAACACAAATAAATATAAAAAACAGCATTTAAAATGCATAAAAAAATATAGTGGATCCTGGGAGTCGAACCCATGACCTCTTGGTGTGTGTGCTGCGTGCTGACTAGTCAGGATAGTGGGTGGGTTCTATTGTAGATAGGGTTAGGTTGTAGATATGGCTAGTGGGCTAGATTAAAACAAAATTCTAATGGCACATCGAGGGGTGGTGCGCCATTAGAATAGTCGTACTTATGGCGCACGAGGGGGTGGTGCGCCTTTAGAAAGCTTCCCCCCACACTAAATCCCCAATCTCTCTAATCTCTCCCCTGCCTCATCGATCTCACCCACTACCCCCCGTGTTCGCCGTCCCCCTCGCCGCCCCCCTCGCCTCATTCGCCGTCCCTGAGCAGCGTGGCCAGTCCGGACCAGGGAGGAGTGCCCCGACGGGCTAGGAAGCTGCTGCTACCAAGTGACTATCGGGCCGGGAGGACCGCCGCCGCGGATCGAGGAGGACCGCCACCGTAGATCGAGGACCGCCGCACCAGCAAGCCACCTGCCCCCAATCAAGAAAAAAGAGCAAAGGGTGAGCCAAGGGCCGCTGCCTCCGCCCACCAACCGCCGACGCCCCCTCGGGCCGCGCTTCGCCGCCACAGCTCCCCTACTTCATCGGCCTCCGGAGCATCCTGCCGCTCTCTCCACCCCGTCCCACTCCCTGCGGACTGATTGGGTCTCCTTCCTTCCAGGTATGAGCAAATAGGTTGGTCCGTCAGTTTCTCTCTGTTGTTAAAATCAATCGATCCCACCAGGGTAGGGAGGGGCCTTCACAATTTCAGGGCATGTCGGCACACTATTTAGTTTTAGATCCGCCCCTGCGAGTTGCGGCAACGTATCGTATGGCGTCATAGGTTACTGATTGCTGCTGTAAGATGAGCCATTGTGCAAGATTTTCCTGCAGCGCCATATCACACAGACGACCTCCCCTTGCACAAATCCAGGGATCTGATTGTCTGCATGTCGTACAGCCCTGCATCATGTTTAGCAAAGCCGTAAATTGCTGCATTCTGAATAGAAATAGCTTCCTCTCATTATTCTACCTAGGGAAATTTATCTCTGATTCTACCTAGTACTTGTTTACATTCCGCGGTCGGGGAAGAAATGTCGCAAGTGTTTACATGTAATTTCAACTCCTATTTCACTTACAGTAATTCATAATTAGTACAATTCCTTTCTTGTTCAAAATGAAGGGAGGAGATAGTTTGTCATCCCTTGTTCCGTTGATGCTTGCAAGCAAATACATAGTATAACTTACAATCAGCCGGCAGACTCTACCCCAATCCCATCTCCTCCCACCGGCAATCCCCATATCCTCGGCACCAGCCGGCGGCATGGTTCTTCGTGGAGCGCCACCGATGGTTCTTTATACAGATAGTGGAACTGCATGACCCATATTTGATTCTCATATTTGATTCCCTGAGATTGAACTGTACTAAGAATTTTTCCCATTGAAATTCAGTACTGTGAAATCTGAAGAAAATTTCAGTGACAAGTATCTTGTTGTCTCTTAATAAGAAATCTAAAGAGAATTGTATTGTGAAAGCATGGAACTACATTTTCTTTGTTTAGCTGTGTTGGATGGATGCCCAGGGCCTCTTTTGCTTCATGCAACAATATTCCAGTGAATTTGGATTAATGCAACAATATGAAACATGTAAGAAGTCCATAATGATAGATGTAACATGTAAGAAGTCCATAATTGATTAATGGATCTGTTAGTTTGATAGTTTTTTAGTGTTGCACCTTTTCCTTCTACAACTTGCAGATGTGCACACAGTTTTTTGTGTTCAGTTTAGGAGTTGGTCCTTGGGAAGCATAAATAAAACATTATTGGCAAGTGCAGTCTTGTTACTCCTAGGTATCTACAAATGAGTAGATGAATATTTGTTACTCCAAGAATGTGAACACTTGGTCCATATTCATTTGCAGTGAACATACATTTTCACTGTTCTTATATTATTTGCTTAATGTCAGATTATGCTATGAGGATATTAGTCTAAGCCCAGTCTTGGATGCATTGTTTTATCCTGCGGTGGTTAAACCGGTTTTGAAAATTATCTAGTTTGACCTGTACTTGTCCAGCTATCATAATCTATTCTTTGACCATGGCAGTAGCTGGCATTTTGTTATGATAATTTTAGTATATATCTTATTGTCCTTTGCTGATCTCGTTGTATTTTCAATTCACAGGCAACTCTCCGACGAAGTCTCCTCCAGGTAATATATGTCTCATGCTTTCTAAAGAGTACTAGTATACTGACTAAACTATCCACTTGCTATGCTTAGCTGCTCTGTTGTCTGAATCGTGACACTTTGCCAGCTGAAACTTGCCTATCACACTGTCGCTGCATTGCTCAACTGAAAACACAAATATTTGTAGTTTTTGCCAGTCATAATGCAACTAAGCATACTAGTCTCAACTAAGCATACTAGTTTTTTTGTAGTGAGACAGTAAGATAGTGAGACAGTAAGAAGGAAACTTCCCAGATTATGTAGAAAGAAAATACTTGGTTTGACAGCAAGTACCATGACATGAATCAAAAAACATATACAATGGGAAAAATAAAATTGCAGAAACCTGGGAGGTTCTGGTTTGCTGTATCTCCACCAGTTTGGGTTGGTGAATGTGGATGATTTTTTATCCTGTGAACTCATTGTACTGCTACAAGAATTTGGTGTCATCATGGTGTAATTTTATTAACATTCTGGTTTTGTTAGATAGTGGCTACACTAATCTAGAGTGATACAATTTTCCTTCCCATTTGGTATCATCATGTTCAGTGTATACAGTTATAACATCATGTGGGTTTTTTAAGTCTGTTTACAGCTCATGTGGGTTTTAACATCATGTGGGTTGGTGAATGTGGATGATTTTTTTATCCTGTGAACTTGAATGTTGCAATGTTGTTTTTTTCAGAGGCTACTGTCAAAAACTTGAGCTACTGTCTTGCAAAGATGATGATCATCTTGCTAGTTTGCTGGGTTTTGTCTCCGACCATTGTGTCGTGATGAATTTGCAGGTACCCCGAGTTGCCCTTGAGTTTGCTGGAATGTCGATTAACTTCTGTTCTGGCAAATTCGGGTACTCCATATGTCCTATTTTCAGCAAAGGTCATGCTAAAATTTTCCATGAATTTTAGCATGACTTTGCTAAAAATAGGACATATGGGGTACTTGCGACTAATGCATGGGCCGGGGTATCTTAGTACTTAGTTAAGTAGGATCAACTGCCTTGCCATTCTTGCTGCATTAAACCATAGGTTGCAATAGAGCCAAGTTATTAGGCCCAACTTAGAATTCTCCTTAGCATCGATAAACCCTAGATGATAAACCCAACATAGGTGGCAATAGAGCCAAGTGATTAGTGCCAAGTGATTAGGCCCAACCTAGGGTGCCTCGGCATCGATAAACCCTAAATGATGAAAACTTAACTTGGCTGCCCCGGATGCCTCGGTGTCGATGAGAACCTAAATGATGTACGCTTAGGCTTTTAGGGTGCCTCGGTGTCGACAAACCCTAAATGATGAAAGCTTAGGCTTTTAGGGTGCCTCGGTGTCGACAAACCCTAAATGATGAGACCATGATCTTGTTCCTTGACAATAACCAACTTTTTGACCAAACTATTTTCCTATTTAGAGCGAAACATGGCCCACAACGATGAGGCCGGTGGTTCAGGCGGCAAGCAATTCTGGGAGCTGTCCCAGGAGATGGAGGAACAACCTCACCGCTATGAGGACGCCGCGGAAGACACCGATCCTGATTACACAACCCCTAGTGGCGTCAGGGATGACACCACTAATGGTGCCGCCGAGGATGCCACCACTGATGATGGCGGCGCACACACAGATGGCCGAAGAAGCAAAGGAAGGACCGGCGCCCGAATGCGCTCCGCACCCTCAAGGAGGACTTCACTCAAGTGGACTCCAACGGGAATCCAACGGAGCCCAAACATATAGTCAAGGGGTACTCGGTTCAGCTCGGGTTCATTCTCCGGAGCACCGTCTCGATCAACACCGAGAACCTTAGGCATAAGGACCGAGGGAATTTGCGCAACCTCCTCTTCACGAAGCTGCACGAACGATACAAGTTCCCCGCCAAATTTGAAAACACATGCCTCTTAGGGAATAAAGTGAACAGTGCCGCCCTCACGAAGATGAGCACGGCCCTATCTACTCTGAGAAGCGTGGTGAAGAGAATGATTGATAAAGGTGATAGTTATGAGAAGATCAAGGCGAAATATCCTTTGATGAGCGAAGATGAGTACAAGGAGTTCAAGATCAAGTGCGAGAGCAGTGCAACCTCCGAATCAAGTCAGTGGGGGAAAGAAATGAGGGAGTTGAACTTAGGGGGACACAAACTCGGTCCCGGCGGTTACAGAGTGACGGAGCCTATATGGGACAAGGAGGACGCGGAGCGTGCCGAGCAAGGCTACCGCCCCGCTTCGAGAAATACAGCGGTGACAAGCAGACCAGGAACTATGTCAGGGCCCGGTACAAGGAGGACCCGATAACAAAGGAGCTTACCACGGATCCGAAGACCAGGGCGCTTGAGCTTCTTCTGGTAAGGAATACACCCCCGTGTAATTAGCTCCATATGGTTGCACTCTAACTAATCCCCAATATTTCTAAATGGTTCATGTTCCTTTCGCAGGACACTGAAAGCAGTAGCGCGGGGTCGTCTAAGACCTCCCCTTTCGACACCCCTTTAAATAGGGCGTTGAACGTAATGAGAAACAAGGATAAGCTCACTAAGCCGACGTCAGCTGGTCGTGTGGCCGGCAAAGGCTTGTCCACAAAATGGGGGTCATACTATACCGCTGGTGTGCGGAAGGAGAAAAAGACCAGCTCGGAAAGCCAGACGCGCGAGGTTGAAGAACTCAAGGCACAAGTGGCGCGGATTCCGGAGCTTGTCCAAGAGCAAGTGCAACAACAACTTGGAATGATGCTCAACGCCATGGTGCCTACGTTGATTCATGGGCTGACGACGTGGATTGCGGGCGGCCAACAAGGGCCTCCCGCGGTTCCCAGCTTCACGGCCAGCAACTCGCACAGCGCGCAGGCGGCGCCATTGGTGTCTCCGGCGGCGGCGCCATTGGTGTCTCCGGCGGAGGCGGTATTCATGTCTCCGGCGCCGGCATGGGCATTGGAGCTTAATGCACCCGGGTGTACACCGGCCGGCACCTCGCCAACAAGCGCCCCCTCCGTCAGTTGCACGCCCGCCGTTGGCGGTGCCTCGACATTAGCCGAGCTCGACGGCATCACGGTAACTAGGCCTCTCGGCCGATGACTTCATCTCCTTGCCTTTGACTGGGCATCCCTGATGCCCTGTACATGTTTTCGCAGGGCACCGCCGACATTCCTTGCACTCTTCTGCACTTCGTGGGCGCCGAGTTGGTCGATGTCTCCAAGGGCAGAATCGTTCAACCGGGCAACCCCATGTTCCACGGTAATCCGATGCCACCCACAATGTATAGGGTTGAAGTGGTTCGGGTGCTGCCAGGCTGCGACGAGCTATTACCTCCGATTCGACCCGCTGGGGCCGACGAAGAAGATGAGATGACCCTCAGCGCCTGCGTAAACTGGCCCCTGCTTTGGCCGAAGAGCTAGATTCGTCTGGGGGCGGGGGACACCACCCCACAGACAAGACCGCCAGTCGTGCTGGCGCCAAGCCATGGCAAGAACGCCGCAACGCTACCAGACCTGCCGGACATCCCTATGGCATAGGATCCGGACAGCCCTATGATACAGGATCCGGACGGCGACGACAACGACGACAGTACATTTACCAACGTTGATAAGTACTTTGCCAAACATGGGTACGTTGACAAGTTCTGCGGGCCTCTTTCTCAAGAACCCAACCAAGACCACCGCGATCTAGCTGGTAAGGCGAAGAAATCCAATTGCAACAGGCGTCGTCTGGCGTTCAGTTCTCAGGACACGCCTCCAGCTCCCGCCTTCACCGAGCCTCAGATAGCTGAGGTGCGAAATATTATCAGCCTCAACACGCTCAAGAAGGCGGTCTGTGAGTAGAACTCGGTCCCATTATAGGAGATCCAGAAGAAGGGACGGAAACGAAAGACTAACAAGGGCGCCAGTGCGAGCCAGCCGAAACCGAGTTCGATCCGTGCTCAGGACGGGCCACCTTCACCTAAGGATATCTCGAGGAGGGTGCATGTGGCGGGTAGGGCGATGCTACCGCCAAATATGCTGAATGCTGCAACCGGTGCTATGCGGAGTCTGCACGACAGTGTTCTTTCTTTGGAGAAGCGGCGTCTCAGAGAGAAGGATGTGGCATACCCGGTTTTCATGGCTAAGGTGCCAGAGGGCAAGGGCTTTGTGGATGGCGACATCGGGGGTACGATCGTCCTGCGGTTTGATTACATCTTTGCTATGTTTAACCTTCGTCCGCTGCACTACACCTTCGTTCGGCTGTTTTCACTAAGTATGGAGATGCGGATCATTAGAGACAAGACCCCGGACATCGTGATAGTCGACCCCTTCTACATGCGTGCCAAGCACTTGAGCAGCACTGGGGACCGCCAAGTTGAGAGTTCACACCTCGAAGGCGCCATTCTGGCAAACCCAGATAAGGATAACTTCCTTGTGGCTTACTTTCCCGAGTAAGTCATCCCTTAACCGTCCCGTAACATATGATTTCTTAGATTTCGATCGTTCTTTTTTTCTAACATTCTGTGTTCTGTGCAGTGACACACATTGCACACTCATCCTCTTAAGCCCGAAATATTCCATGGCCACGTATTTCGACCCGAACCGTAACTCCAACATAGACTACACAAATGTCAAGAAAGTTCTTGATGATGTTCTCCCCGGCTACACCAAATCTGGAGGCACCTTCACCAGGGCAGTTTGTAAGTACGGCAAGCACATGTTCTCACACAATACGAAGTTCTGCTGTGTCAAGCAGCCGCCTGGCGGTCAGAAGGATGCCTACTACGCCCTCCATCACATGCGGGCGATCGTAAGGGACCATCATCAACTTCTGCTACCAGATAATCTCAAAGATTGGGGCGCGAGCTTGTCGGTAGTCCAAGACGCGGACCTCAGACAAGAATTCTTTCGCATCCACTCGGAGTTTGCGGACATCATCCATCAAGATGCCCTTCATACCTCGGGGCAGTTCTTCCTCAGATATCAACCGTCCAACAGTGAGATAGATGAAATGCTACAAATGCAGGGTGACAACAACCACGATTTCATGACCATCACGACAGGCGGCGGCTTCATCCACGTTCCTGTCTGATGATTCGAGTTGACAGTAGTGATGTGTAGTTCTGAAACATTGATTGGCTCATGTTGTAATTATACTTTAATGAATTCGTATGTCTCTTTGGTTTGGACAGTCATTCAACTTAGATGTAATCGATGCTATTTATTAGCAGGACCATGAATCGTGCTATTAATGTCTTGCTTTTCTCTTCCGATCCTTTTGTTGCATACTTACATATTGCTTATGTATTGTCTGTTGTTTGGCTTGTGCATAGAGATACCGTCGTATGTTGTGTACAAGGGTAAGGTTCCCGGAGTCTACGACGACTGGGAGGAGTGTCGGAGACAGGTTCACCGTTTCAGCGGTAACAGTGACAATGGGTACACCACTAGGGCGGAGGCCGAATGTAGATACGCCCGCTACCTAGCGGGAGAGAGGAGGGAGCGTTGGAGGAACCGGATGAAGACCAGTTTTATTGCGATGATGCTCATCGTGATGACCACAACTCTCTTCTATGTGATTGTAGTTTAGATGATCGATATCGACTTGTAATGTGAAGGCAAACTCGATACTCGCGGTCTTGAGACTTGTAATGTTTTATCTTTTTTCAGTCTTTTGAATTCAGAGACTAATATGATGAATTGTATTCGGAGACTAATCTTCTATTGTATTCGATGAATCTGATGTTGCTGTGTGCTGCTGTCTATATTCTGTCCAATAATATATTTTGTAACCTGTGCAAAAATCAGAAAAGCAAAAAAAACCTAATATTCATACTAATGGCGCACCACACAAGACACTAATGGCGCACTGTGATCATCACACTAATGGCGCATTAACTGCTGGTGCGCCATTAGAATGCCAAAGCACATGAGTACATATGGCCCCCTGGGAGGCATTCTAATGGCGCACTGCAGGCTATACTAATGGCGCAATACGTGGTGTGCCATTAGAACACCAGATACTAATGGCGCACCGGTGGTGCGCCATTAGAATTTAATTCTGATGGCGTGATGCCAGTGGCGCACCAGTAGTGCGCCATTAGAAGGCAAATTCGGTGTGCCTTTTCCTAGTAGTGTCCATTGAAATTCCCCACGTAGTATGGCACATAGGGGGCTGGCGGCATCCATGGTCCTGGCGCCCATGACCCATATGGCCTTGCATGATGCTGAAATTCTTCCCGAGGAGGTGACCTTGAGCGCTTCCAATTTGATGACCGGTTAGAGCTAGAAGCGGCCGCATGATTGGCATACTTGGGCAACAACATATCAAAAGTTGGCTTGATTTTCTTGTGCTTCACTTTTTCCTCATTCCTCTTCCACTTGCCAACCTCTGGACTCTTGGGTTTCACAAATTTAACTCGAGTATTTTCTTGTACTTGCGGTTGCCCCTCGAGTGTAGGATTATTGATGGTGATTTTGATTGTCTCCTTGCCACAGGGTTGCTTGTCAAGCACAACCTGTCTCCCCAAGACCTTGTCGCCCTCCTTGTCTTTCCTGGGCTCACCAACAATGACATTAGCTTTATTAGCAGATTCGGCAACCTCCGGCCGAATGAGTAGCTTCTTTCCCTCCAAATCCATGGTATTCACTGGAAAAGGCTGTTTATCAACTTGCATCTTAGAAAAGTTCAATCGTCCGTCATTAATGGCCGATTGTATCTGCCGTCGAAAAACATTGCAATCATTAGTAGCATGAGAAAAAGAATTATGATACTTGCAGTAAGCGCGCCGTTTCAGCTCTTCAAACGGCGGTAATGTATGAGATATTCTAATAATCTTAGCCTGCAGCAAAGCGACAAATATTCTATCACACTTAGCAATGTTAAAAGTAAACTTCATCTCCTCATCACGATTCTTATGAATCGGTTTTAGATCATTGCAAGTAAAGGGTTTGGCCTTAGATGGCCAAACAAATTCAGTAGAAAAAACATCACCCTCATCGTCCGAGTGATCACTATCATATTCCACCATATTCATCTTTGGACGATCGGCTTTGTATCTATGCACTTCTTTGAGGTCTTTGGTTCGGCTTTCCTGAGCCAAAGCCCTTTGTAAGACTTGGTTGATATTTAAGAACTCGTAGCCTTCTAGCTTTTCTCTAATGGGAGTTCTCAAACCACTCAGCACTAGGTCCGCCAAGAACCTCTCGGTTATCACCAAACTAAAACACCGGTTTTTTGTTTCTCTGAATCTCTTGACGTAATCGGAGACTGATTCATCATGCTTCTGTTTAACCGATGTTAGATGTGACAACTTGAGTTCATTGTCGCTGCTATAAAAGTGATCATGAAACTTCTGCTCTAGCTGCGACCAAACCCGAATGGAACCATGGGGTAAAGAAGAAAACCATGAAAATGCGGTACCAGTTAATGATAAAGGAAATAAACGCACTTTCAATTCATTCAATGAGCCGGCCTCACCCAATTGTGCTAAATACTGACTAACATGCTCCCATGTGGTTTTTGTGCCTTCTCCATTAAACTTAACAAAATCTGGAATTTTATATCCTGGAGGGCACTGGATGGCATCAAAGTACTCGGGGTACGGCTTTTGGTAAATCCGATTCCGAGGTAACTCAACTCCAAAATTCTCTCGAAGCATCTTAGCCATCTCCTCTCTAAGATTAGCTAGACCATCATCCATAGTGGATGATGAAGCTTGTGGCAGTGGCATAGGAGGAGTAGGGTTACTAGCTGTAGGTAAGAATTGTGGCATGTATGTCGACCAATAATTTGGTAGTGGTCGAGTGATTGCAGCTGTAGGTAGGGTTTGGTTCGGCGTTGCCACCGAACCTGGCATGCTCATGATAGGACTAATGGGTGCAGCCACAATCTGATTTGTTTGGGTAGGATAATAAGCCATCGGCACGGGAGGCGCCGATGCAATAGGTAAAGCCAGATTAGGGTTTTGCACACTAGCAGCTACACCATCATTACCACTAGACGATTGAGATGTATTCTTCTGAGCATTAGTATTTTCTATGAAAGTTTGGTAGACTACATTGTTACCATCAGCAATACGACTTTCAATCTCAGCCCACTGCTCAGGAGAAAAGGAAGTACTTACAGAGGGTTTAACCTGCTCGGCTTGAAGAGGAGGGAACTTGATTTCTTCAATCGGAGCGATGTTGCCTTGGCGATCCTTCTTGAACTTTGCAAGGAACTCCTGCAAGTCCTTCTCCTTGCGCGCCTTCTTGTACTCCTCATAAACTGGCGATGATCGGCCGATATCTCGTCAAGACTGGGCTTAATGATGTTATCAGCGTCTACCTCAGATGGCTTGGGAATATCAGACATGGTGGATGATGACAATTGATCTTCGTTCCCCAGCGGAGTCGCCAAAAAGTGTGTTGACACACGAACATGTCACGTGTACCCTCGACGCCGGGGGTGATGCACCGCAGCTCACGTCGAAGGAGACCCGACCGGCAGTGTCGGAGTAAATGACCACGGGTAGCCTAGCCGGCTCCCCCTGGCCCTTCTAAAAAAATTACGAGCCGATCTGGCCCACAAGAATCCAAGACGTGGGGCCGCCTTCCCCTTGTCGGCTGTCTCCCAAGCCGACTATCGGAAGGCGGCCCGGCTTTAGCCCTCATGAAGAGACCCGCGGGAGGGCCGGCTCCAAGAAGCCGGCCACGAGAAGGCCGACTCCAAGAGGCCGGCTCCCACAAAGCGGTCAAGATCGTACCCTCAAAGTCTGCATCCACATAACGGCGATGTGGCGGGGCGTGGCTTTAAAGCCTGCCACCCCCGAATCCCGGAGCACGCCTGGCATAGTGCGCCGTACGGGGTGGCCATAACCCGTCCGGCGCGGCACTGTTGCCACGTTGACCCTGATGCCACCCACGATGGGCTGTCAGCGCGGCCCATGGGCGGTGGGCCCCTTCAGGTAGAGAGACACCTGAAGGAGGCCATGCCTCCCCCAGTCGGCCCAAGACAGGGCCGGCTCCCCGCAGCCGGCTTGCCTACTCCCTCGAAGGAGACGCCCCATTAAGGAGACAAGACGCGGTGAGGCTACAGCGATCGCCCGCTGGGCGGTGACACTGTAGCCACGCCCACCTCGGCGAAGCCCTCGTCACTAGGTGGAGGCAACAGTAACCAGCCACCGACAAGGCCCTGGACAATGGGGCCTGCCTGTCGACCAAGGAGCCGGTAGCCGGCGGGCCCCAGCAGCCGGCGCAGAAGCCGGCGAGTGTAGACACAGACGGCTGGGGCCCACGCCCAGCCGGATTACCATTGTACCCCCGGGGGGTGGGCCTATATAAACCCCCCGGGGCACCCATGCAAAGGGTTGATCTAAGCTAGTTTTAGACACCACATACAGAGGAGAAGAGAGCAAGCCGTGCCCTTCTTCCTCCTCTCGCCAAACAGCTCAAGGAGCATCTTGTAGCCACTCGTTCATCTAGTGATCATGAGGAGACCCCACAGAGTAGCAGTAGGGGTGTTATCTCCTCGAAGAGCCCCGAAGTTGGGTAAGATTCACCGGCGTGCATGTCTTCGCCTCATCCCGCTTCCAGGCACCGGCGACGTCTTACTGGCTCCCACAATGATAAGCCACCCGTTGGCATATGTCGCACCTACCACCCGACATTTGGCGCCCACCATGGGGCCAGGTGCACCGTCGTCCGGAGACCTGTTCTGGACGGGAACCCTCTTCCTCCCCAGCGAGCGTAGCCAGCCCGGCACGCCCGATGGCGCTTGCCACGACGCACTACAAGGCGTCGCCAACGTCTACGCAGCGAGCAGCCTCACCGATCTCCTTGACAAGACCCTCATCTCCGACGAGCTCGCCTCTGACGCGGGCACCGACCACCTCGTCAACCTCCTCGGCCAGCTCCACGTCTCCGGCGAGCTTGCTGTGGACTTGGAATCTATTGGCTCCATCGATCCGATGCCTGTCAACTCCGACACGGCCTCGCTTGACGCTTTCCCCACCAACGTCGCGATCTACCACGACCCGCTTCCCCGGGCCAGTGGCTGCGACGGTGCCACCACCGAGGTGATGGTCATCGGCCACGGTGGCGCTTCTGGCGAGAACGCCCTCGATGCCCCGCATGCAGCGGTCCACGACTTGTCCATCCCCCTCCCGGCGGATGCCGACGCCGAAGCACTGGAGGCTCGCCGCCTCGCCCTCCTCGCGGAGGGCCGGAAGTTGGCCTCCATGAGACGCCACACCGAGGCCCACCAACGCAAAGCCGACCGCGCCGCCTTTGGCACGCCGCCCCCGGGCGGGCCAAGCCGAGCCGACGTTGTCAGACAGCGGCGTGGCCCTTGCCGACACGCTAGGAGTCGACCGCCCAGTCTACGCCACTCCACTCGAGAACCTGCGCGCCGCCCAGGCGGCCGTAGACGAGCTAGACGGACTGGGGGCCGAAGAACTCCCCGACATGACCAGACGCATCCAGCAACTAATCGATGCAGCCGCACAGCGGCACGAAGCCGACGCCCGCGCGGAAAGCCCTTCCCCGCGCCGAGAGCACGGCGCGACGAGCCGGACGCCAACTGCGGGTAAAACCCGCGCGCGACACGAGAAAGAGCCGGCTGCCAGCCGAAGCCGAACCCGGATCTCCATCGAGCGAGACGCAGAAGGCAGTCCCTGGGCTGTGGAGCGGCGGGGCAACCCGCCTCCGCCTCCGCCTCGTGGGGAGAGATATCCCACCCCACCGCCTGTCGCGCATCTGACTCTCAGCGGCCGACTAGGTCACCGCGAGGGAGTCGGCGAGAACGACGCCCGCCATCGGATCGACCGCCTAGCGCGATCCCTGGCGCTAGAATAAGAAGACGATGTCGGCCCGCCTTGCTTCGGCCCCCGTATCCGCGACGAGCCTTTCCCCAAAGGGTTCTTGCTCCCAAGAGACACGCCCACGTACAACGGCTCCGTGAAGCCGGAAGATTGGTTAATCGACTACTCCACAGCGGTTCGCATAGCAAACGGCTATAGGCGCGTTGCCGTGAAGTACGTGCCCCTCATGCTGCAGGGCACGGCGCGGACTTGGCTCAATAGCCTCAGGCCCTACAGCATCAACAGCTAGCTAGACTCCACAGAAGCCTTCGTCCACAACTTCACCAGCAGCTACAAGCGGGCCCCCAAGCCCAGACAGCTCTCCTTGTGCGTACAAGGCCTTGCCGAGTCCACTCGCGACTACTTCACGCGTTGGGCCGAGCTCCGCAATTCTTGCGAAGGGGTGCATGAGGTGCAAGCCATAGAATACTTCACCGCCGGATGCCGAGATGGCACCCTCCTGAAGCACAAGCTCCTCTGCGACGAGCCGACTACCCTCGACGAGCTTCTGGTCATAGCGGACAAGTACGCCACTGCCGACTCCTCAATGAAGACTGAACTCCGGGTAGACGCGTCCGGGAAGGTACTCAACCCGGCACCCAAGACGCCGGCTGGGGACTCCGACCGACGCCCGTACCAGAACGACCACAAGCGCAAGGGCCCCGTGCCGCTCTCCACCAGTCGGCAGGTGGCCACAGTCGAGGACAAGCAGCCCGAAGGGCGGCCCGCACCCAAGAAGAAGAAGGGCGGCAGGCCGGCTTGGCAGCCGACCTTCTCCTACGAGCAAACTCTCGACGCCCCATGCAAGTTCCACAGCGGCGCGAAGCCGTCCAACCACACAACCCGGAAGTGCCACTGGCTCACCCGAATCTCCAAAGGCGAAGGGCTCGTGCCGCCTCCGCCTGCTGGTCCGCCGCCTCCGGCTCCGCAGCTGCCGACCGCTCGGCCAGCAGTCGGAGCTGTGCACGATGAGTTCCCCGATGAGCATGCCGCCTATGTCATCTTTACAAGCCAGCCCGAAGGCCGGCGTAGCAGACGCCGAGAGCACCAGGAAGTCAACGTGGTCGCTACCAACCCCGCCGAGCACATGCACTGGTTAGAAAAGCCTATCAGCTGGAGCCAGGCTGACCACCCAGAGGTGATGCCATCTCCCAGCTCTTATGCGTTGGTTTTGGATGCCACCCTTGCAATGGACAGACGCGCCGCCTGTTTCTCCCGCGTGCTGATAGACGGCGGGAGCAGCATCAACATCCTGTACCGTGACACCCTGGAGAAGCTGGACGTCAAGACGAAGCAACTCATGCCTACTCGGACTGTGTTCCATGGCATTGTACCTGGCCTGTCATGCGCTCCCATTGGCAAGATCAAGATTGATGTTCTCTTTGGGGACAAGGATCATTTCCGCCGAGAAGCGGTCTAGTTTGAAGTGGTGGACCTGGAGAGCCCCTACCACGCATTGCTTGGCCGTCCTGCCTTGGCCAGGTTCATGGATGTTCCCCACTATGCTTACCTCAAGATGAAGATGCCGAGCGCCAAGGGCATCCTCACCGTAGCCGGCGATTACAAGAAGTCTTCCGAGTGCGCTGCAGCCAGCAGCCGGCTGGCCGAGTCCCTTGTGATTGCCGAAGAAAAGAAGATGTTGGACCGAGTCGTGGCCATGGCCGGCAAACAGCCGGCCCTGTCCCCCGATCCCAAGGAGTGTGATGCCCAAGGATCTTTCCAGCCGGCCAAGGAGACGAAGAAGATACCTCTTGACCCCGAGCATCCAGAAAGGTTTGCCGTCATCGGGGCAAACCTAAACAACAAATAGGAAGGCGAGCTCGCCGATTTCCTCCCTGAGAATCGGGACATCTTTGCATGGTCCCCTAAGGACATGCCGAGTGTTCCGAAGGAATTCGCCGAGCACAAGCTACAGGTCCGAGAAGGCGCAAAACCAGTCAAACAACCCCTCCGCCGACTGTCGGAGGAGAAAAGAAGGATTGTGGGAGAGGAGATAGCCCGGCTTCTGGCAGCCGGTTAATTATGGAGGTTTTCTTTCCAGAGTGGCTCGCCAACCCGGTCCTCGTGCTAAAGAAGAACAACAAGTGGCGCATGTGCATAGACTACACGAGCCTCAACAAGGCCTGCCCCAAAGATCCCTTTGCCCTGCCAAGGATTGATCAAGTGATAGACTCCACGACCAGATGCGAGCTGTTGAGTTTCTTGGATGCTTACTCAGGATACCACCAGATAAAGCTAGATCCGGCTGACCGCCTGAAGACCGCCTTCATCACGCCATTCGAAGCTTTCTGCTACCTGACCATGACATTCGGCTTAAGAAATGCCGGTGCCACTTTTCAGCGTTGCATGCAGAAGTGCCTCCTCAAGCAGCTCGGCAGAAGTGCCCATGTCTACGTAGACGACATTGTGGTGAAGACGAAGAAGCGCGACACCTTGCTGGAGGACCTCAAGGAAACATTTGAGAACCTGCGCCGGTTCCAGATCAAGCTCAACCCCGAGAAATACGTGTTCGAAGTGCCAGCCGGCCAGCTCCTAGGCTTCCTGGTCTCTGAACGCGGCATCGAATGGAACCCAGTAAAGATCAAGGCCATTGAGAGAATGGTGATTCCCACCAAACTTCAAGACGTCCAGAAGTTCACCGGGTGCTTGGCCTCCCAGAACCGCTTCATCAGCCGGCTCGGAGAGAAAGCTCTCCCCCTCTACGCCTCATGAAGAAGACCACTCACTTCGAGTGGAACGACCAAGCCGACCAAGCTTTTCACGAGCTGAAGAAGATGCTGGCCACGCCGCCTATCCTGGCGGCGCCGACTGAGAAAGAGCCCATGCTCCTCTACATTGCTGCAACCAGCCGGGTGGTCAGCACCGTCATCGTAGTCCAGCGCCCAGAAGAGGGCCGAGCCCAGCCGGTCTAGAGGCCGGTGTACTATTTGAGCGAGGTGCTGTCTACCGCGAAGCAGAACTACCCGCATTACCAGAAGATGTGCTATGGTGTGTACTTCGCCACCAAGAAGCTGAAGCCCTACTTCCATGAGCACCCCATCACGGTCGTATGCACCGCCCCGCTTGCCGAGATCATAGGCAGCCAGGATGCATCCGCCCGGGTGGCAAAATGGGCCATCGAGCTGGCCCCCTACAGAATCTTCTACCAGCCTCGCACCGCCATCAAGTCCCAAGCATTGGCCGACTTCCTCGTCGACTGGGCCGAGACCCAGTACCTACCGCCAGCTCCCGACTCCACTCATTGGCGCATGCACTTTGACGGGTCCAAGATGCGCACCGGCTTGGGAGCCGGCGTCATCCTCACCTCTCCCAAAGGCCGCCGCCTCCAACAACGTGGCCGAGTACGAGGCGCTCATACACGGGCTTCGGCTTGCCAAAGAGCTCGGCATACGCCAGATCCTATGTTATGGCGACTCGGACTTGGTAGTCTAGCAATCATCCGGCGACTGGGACGCCAAGGAAGCAAATATGGCAAGCTACCGCCTCCTCGTTCAGCAGATCTGCGGGTACTTTGAAGGATGCGAGTTCCTCCACGTACCACGAGCCGACAACGAGCCAGCTGAAACCCTGGCTCGAATAGGCTCCACTCGGCAGGCAATACCGACCGGTGTCTCTCTGCAACGCCTCCTCAAGCCGTCTATCAAGCCGTCTCCAGAGTCCGATTCCATATTCATGCCGCCTGACCTCGACGCGGCCGGGTCCGACTCGAAGAACCAAGCAGGTGACCCGGGGACTTCGATAGTCGGCCCGGGGACGTCAGTAGGCGGCTCGGGGACTTCCGTAGTTACGCCAGACCCGGGGACAGCCACACCCGGCTCGGGGACTGCGTTAGTCGGCCCAAGGACTGCACCAACACAACAGGCGGCGGCCGACTCCAGCATTTCACCACCCAGCCCGCCCGCCCTGGTCGCAGTAGCCGTATTGGCAATAGAAGAAGTCACAGCTCCATCATGGGCTCAGTCCATCCTCAACTTCCTAATAAACCAAGATCTGCCGGCTGACGAAACAGAGGCAAGACAAGTCTAATGCCGAGCCGGAGCATACACAATCGTCAATAGAGAGCTTGTCAGGCGCAGTGTCACTGGAGTCTTCCAGCGATGCGTCGAGCAAGAGAAGGGCATTGCAATCCTCAGAGACATCCACCAAGGAGAATGCGGCCACCATGCGGCCTCAAGATCACTCCTCGCCAAAGCTTTCCGCCATGGGTTCCTTTGGCCGACGGCTTTGGATGACGCCAAGGAGTTAGTTAAACATTGCAAAGGGTGCCAAGTCTTCAGCTCCAAGCAACACATGCCGACTTCGGCACTCAAGACCATTCCCCTCACTTGGCCATTTGTCGTTTGGGGACTGGACATGGTGGGCCCATTCAACACGGCACGCGGCGGCATGACACATCTGCTTGTCGCCGTGGACAAATTCACCAAATGGATTGAGCCAAAGCCTATCAAGAAGCTGAATGGGCCGACTGCCGTGACATTCATCGCAGATATAACAACTCGCTACGGCGTGCCACACAACATCATCACCGACAACGGCACGAATTTCGCCAAGGGAGCTTTGGCACGTTTCTGTGCGACGCAGGGCATCCGATTGGACTTAGCATCTGTTTCGCACCCGCAGTCAAACGGCCAAGTCGAGCGAGCCAACGGCCTCATCCTTTCCGGCATCAAGCCCCGACTGGTCGTACCACTGGAATGTTCGGCCGACTGTTGGATCGATGAGCTACCGGCCGTCCTCTGGAGTCTGCGCACTACCCCAAACAAGTCAACCGGCTTCACTCCTTTCTTACTCGTGTATGGTGCCAAGGCGGTCATCCCAACTGACATCGAGTTCGACTCGCCTCGGGTAACCATGTACACAGAGGCGGAGGCCAAGGAAGCACGAGAAGACGGCGTCGACCTGCTGGAAGAAGGCCGGCTGTTAGCCCTCAGCCGGTCCGCCATCTACCAGCAGGGTTTGCGCCGCTATCGCAGCCGGAAGGTCAGACCAAGATCTTTCCAAGAAGGCGACCTCGTGCTCCGGCTGATCCAGCGAACAGCCGGCCAGCACAAGCTCTCAGCCCCTTGGGAAGGCCCCTTCATCATCAGCAGAGCGCTGGGAAATGACTCCTACTACCTGATCGACGCATAGAAGCCGAAGGCATGAAAGAGAGACGACTCCGGCAAAGAGTCGGAACGACCATGGAACGCCAACCTCCTCCGAAGATTTTACAGTTGAAATGCAGTATGTATCATGCTAACTTTTGTACTAAGTACGAGACAA
>NC_041386.1:120471323-120489424 GCF_002162155.2 Triticum dicoccoides | reverse complement strand
TAAATGAAGAGTATCATGCTTATGATCATGTCATTACATTCACTTTTTTCGTCCGGCACCGGGTTCGACTAGTCGGCCCGGGGACTGGCCGCCTTGAGCTATATTAGAAGTCCTATCCGCGGTCAGACAAGTAGTGTGCCGGCACCCAAGCCTTCTCTTGCCAAAAGTTGCAGTTCAAAGAACCAGCTGTCCGGCTGGCAGGAGTTAAAGGCAGGAAAGGACGCCCACATGAAAAACGGCTAGGGACTAACGGGCTAATATAACAAAAGCCGGTTTTTCTCCCACCACCGACCGACTACCAGAGTAGCCGGCCGGCCGGCTTCCATTCACCTCGCTTCAATCTAAGAAAGCTCGAGTACTTGCCTTCCCCCAAAAAATATAGCCAAGTTCTTCCCTAGCCGAGGCTGCCGAGCAGCTGCCGGTTGGGAAGGCAGCAGCCAGGGGAAGGCGGCAAAGGAAACAACCTAAAGATAAAAAGCATACGCGAATGGAAGCCAAACACACACACGATCATATTTACACAAAAGGCCTTCGAAAGGCCAGCATTCAACATAGTTTGAATACACCCCCAGTGGGTGGAACTGCGCAAGTTTAACAAAAATTGTTCAAAGAGTAACAAGCAGGAAAAGCGAGGACGGCAGATTAAGCCAAGGGAGCGACTGGCGAGTCGGGCAGGTCGGTAGAGATGGCAGTGCCGGCTGGAGGAGTGGTCGGCTGGCGAACCTCGGCATGATCACCACCTCCCGAAGAGGGCGCGCTAGCACACGCCTCGTTGCTGGAGGCACGGTCAGGCTGGGGCTGGCTGGCCGCTTCACCGGTCGGCTCGACGTCTTCGCCTTCCTCTCCTTCGTCGTCTTCACCTTCATCGCTGGAAGCGATCTCCTCCGCCGAGTCCTCACCCGCTGCCGGGTCCAGCCCGAACCATTCCTCCGGCTGGGCAACGCCGTCGTCATTTATCTCAGGAGCAAAGACGCTGATATTAGTGCATTCGGCGATCGTCGAGGCATGCTGAGCGATAGCCGGCCGCACCTCCTCTATCTCCTCGTCAGCCTCCAGCCGCCAGGTGCGTAGCTGGTCCAGGTTCAGCCCGGGATACCAGGCTCGGACGAACTCCAGCGCCCGCCCAACTCCAAGCCGGGCTGCCGATGCCTTCCAGGCCTCGAAGCGGCCAACCGCAACCTCCAACCAGTCGGCAGTCCAACTCAGGGTGCGGGGAATCGTTTCGCCTGGCCAGAGGGCGGCAAACACCTGCGCCCCGGCGCGCTGGAGGCGGCGGAGCATGCGGTGAGCCGGCTCAGCCGGGCTTGGACCACCAAGAGTTGCTCCTCAAGAGTCCGGCTCACGTCCGGCGCGATTTCAGCCCCCGCCTGCCGGCGCGCCTCGCGGTGGGCCTCGATGGTCTGGGTGGCAAAGACGGAGTAGCTAGGGAAGTAGTCTGCACAAAGAACAAAAGCAGCACAAGTCAGAACACAAATCAGGGGGCAAGGGGCAAGCAAGGAGTGAGGAAGGCGGCTTGCCATCGATCAGATCCTCAACCCGACTGAAGCCCTCGCTCAGCGCTTGTTTTGCCTCAGCCCAGCCCGCCGCTTCGGTCTCGAACTCAGCTTTGAGGGCGTCCTCGCTGTCCTGCGCCTTCTTCAGGGCCGCCTTGTGGCTCTCCTCCTGGTCGGCCAACTTCTTAACCAGGCGGTCATGCTCCAGGACCAAGGCGCTGTACTCGGCTTCCTTGGCGCGAAGGGCGGCCTGGGCCCCGCTGAGCTGCCCCCTCAAGTCGGCATTGGCTCCTGCAAGCATGAAGACAAAGGAAAAATCAACAAGGGAGAAGTTGTCAGAGAAGATCCGACCCGACTGCTCAGCAGTAGGCCCGAATCTCGGGGACTACACCCAGTGGGTGCGCTGACGCGTCCTGACAGGAGATGAACGAGACAAAGCACGCACTCCGGCTATTGGTCAGGTCCTTGGTTTTCCGGCCTAGCTCCTGAGCCTGAGAGTTGAAGGCGGCAGCGCGGAGGTTATGGTATTCCTGGAAGATCAGACAGGATGCAAGGATAAGATAGCTATCAGCACCTAGTAAGTTCCAAGCCGCCTGCTCAGCAGCCGACTCGGAACTCGGGGACTACACCCAGTGGGTGCGCTGACGTGCCCCCACGGAAGAAATCAAAAAAGCAAAACAACCAAGGCCAAAAGGCTCACCCGGATGACGGCCAGCGTCGTGAGGAACTCTTGGGTATATCGCTGCAGCAAAGCGGCCTGGGCTTGAAGCCGGTTCTGGACCTCCTGGGCCATCGCGTTCATCTCGGCTGTCCCCCCGCTGGGCGTCCACTCGGACGTGCTGGCGCTGGCCGCCTCTAGGGCCTCCGCCGTTTGGCTGGCCCCCGCAGCTCGGTGCGGCTCCAGCGCGGAGGTACCTCCCCCTGCGCGCCGGCGAAATGCCGGCTGCACCTCAAGGCCGGCCCCTGCCTCCGGCTCGCCCCCGGCCGGCTGCTCTGGCGCCGCGGCTGGTTGGCCGCTTTGCCCCGCTCCAGTCGGCGCTGTTTGTGGCGCCTCCTCCACGAAGACCACGTGCTCCTCCCTCCTCTCCATCACCGGCGGGTCTTGGTAGACCTCCTCCGACGGGGGCACGGGGATGTCGGGGGCCACAGCGCGGAGGGGAACGACGAGAAGCGGAGGCTGGTTGTGCGAGGCCTCCGCTTCCGTCTCCGCGGCTGCCGCCTCCACCCGGGCCTTGGCCGCCGCGTCGGCCTGCTCCTTTGCCGCCTGGGCGGTCCTTCGCTCCGCCTCCTCCCGCTCCTCCCGCGCCTCCCGTGCATTCCGCTCCGTGGCCTCCATGAGGTCGGCGCGGGGATCCACGCGGCAGGAGCCTGAGGACCCTCCAGTCGGCCCGACTACGGAGCCGCCAGGACCTTGCTCGAGGGAAAGCGGTGCCCTGCCCGGCGAGCAAAGAAAGGTTTAGAAGAGCCTCAATCGAAGAGGACAACAAAAATACAAGACGTTTGACGACTTACGCCGAGATTGCCTGTGGCTGTTTCACCGCCTTGCGGAAGCGGGCCACCTTCACGGCCGCCTCATCCCGCTTGGTCGCCGCCGTGGAACCCTTGGATTTCTTCGGCCGGCTGCCGAAGTAGGTCGACACGGCCCGGCATTTTTGCGCGCCGCCACGGGCAGCCGGCGCGGCAGATGGGCCCGCGCCTTGATGATCAAGCGTCGGTTGGCGGTGCGGGGCGGCTTCGACCTCATCATCGTCCGCCCAGTCCTCGAGGCCGGCCCCGAGCCCCGCGCCTCCTGCCTCGTCGCCTTCCCCCATGATGGCATATTCCATGGCGGCCGCTCCCAGGTCCGGATCATCGACGTCGTCCACCGTGCGGTCGGGGAGGAGCTGGCGCTCCACCCCTGCGGCCCCGGCCGTTGGCGGAAGAAGAGGGTTCTGCTGAGGGCAAACCAATTCATCAGAAGTCGGCCATCATGAGGCCGGCTACAAAAAGGAAGAAAAGAAGAAAAACTTACGGCAGGCGGAGGGTTGGCGCGAGAATACGGCCCTTTGCCGTATCGCCAATCCTCGGCGAGCTTGCTGTTGGAGATGTAGTTCACCATGTAAGACACCTCGGCATGAGGCATCTCCCTGGTGCTCAGCCGGCACTGGTCGAAGCGGCCGCTCATCTAGCAAATCATGTGAGGCCGGCCTTGGAGCGGAAGTACTTGGCGCTCCACGAAGGCGGCCACCAGGTCGGCTTCGGTCAGGCCCTCCGACTCGATCATCACCCGGAGCCGGGAGACGGTTGCGTTCCCGGCCTGAGACAATGACCTGGCCCGGTAGCTCCACGAGGGTTGCCTCCCAGCCGACGGGTCGGCTACATAAGCCGGCAGGTTGACGAAGTCGCCTTGCTGGGCGACGTTCTTCACATAAAAATAGGACTTCTGCCAGAGCTTCACCGACTGGATCAGCGGGATGGGCGGGAATGGATTGTTCTCGCCCGTCCGCCTCATGGCAATGAAGGCTCCGCAGGGGGCGGGCACGCCCGCAACAACGGTGCCGAGCTTGCTCTGAAAGAATTCTCCCCAGAGCTCGAGAGTGGGGAGAACCCCCAGAAAGCCCTCACATAGGGTGACGAAAGCCGACAACAGCATCACCGCGTTGGGCGTGAGGTGATGCGGCTGGAGGTGGTAAAATTCAAGAAAAGCGCGAAGGAATCCGCTCGCCGGGAGGCCGAAGCCGCGCAGGCAGTGCGAGCGGAAGATTACCCGCTCGCCCTCCTCCGGTGCCGGCGAAATCTCCCTCGCCGGCGCATGACGAACCAGCACGTAGTTCTCGCGCGGCAGATGCCGCGTCCAGTGGAGGAACTCAACGTGGTCCTTGTGGACGTTGGAGCCATCCCACGAGCTCGACAACGCCATGGGAGCGACGCGGTGAGGAACAAGGCGATGCGACGGCGGAGACGCGCACGACCCCGCTACGGCGGGACCAAAGGAACCGAGAGGTCCAACGGCGGAGCGGCACGGCAATGGGTCGCTGCAGCGGCGAAGGGAAGAAGAAGGAAGGTGAGAAGGGGCGGAGCGAGGGAGAGCGTGCGAAGCTCTGCCGCTCCCTCTCCTCCCCCTACTTATAGACCCGCGCGGCGGAGCCGAGGAGGCGTGGTGTGGGGGAACGTGGGATCAACTGCGCCCACTCCCCCACATCCCACGATTATTGCGCCCTGATGGCGTAATAAAACCGCCGCGGGAAGGCGAGCGGTCCGTTGTGGGCCGCAGAAGATCCGTGCTCGGGCCGAGGCCTAGGAGTGGCGGGCCCGGGCCTGCTGTGGCGTCCCATCGCGCGCGTGCATTGGCAGGTTTTCCTTGCCACGTGGTCCGCGGGATGGCGTGCGGTCAGCTCGCAGGCCGACCCACGTTCCCGCCTACAAGAAACGGAGTTTTCTGAAGACGGCGCGCATATGCAAAGCCAGCTCCTCAGGATAGGAAGCTGACCAAGCTTCTCGTCCCTTTGTCAGCCTCGAAGCTCGATCAGCTTTGGGGACTACTGTCGGAGTAAATGACCACGGGTAGCCTAGCCGGCTCCCCCTGGCCCTTCTGAAAAAATTACGAGCCGATCCGGCCCCCAAGAATCCAAGACGTGGGGCCGCCTTCCCCTTGCCGGCTGTCTCCCAGGCCGACTATCGGAAGGCGGCCTGGCTTTAGCCCTCATGAAGAAAGCCGCGGGAGGGCCGTCTCCAAGAAGCCGGCCACGAGAAGGCCGACTCCAAGAGGCCAACTCCCACAAGGCGGTCAAGATCGTACCCTCGAAGTCTGCATCCACATAACGGCGATGTGGCGGGGCGTGGCTACAGTAAAGCCTGCCACCCCCGAATCCTGGAGCATGCCTGGCATAGTGCACCGTACGGGGTGGCCATGACCCGTCCGGCGCGGTACTGTTGCCACGTTGACCCTGATGCCACCCACGATGGGCTGTCAGCGCGGCCCACGGGCGGTGGGCCCCTTCAGGTAGAGAGACACCCGAAGGAGGCCATGCCTCCCCCAGTCGGCCCAAGACAGGGCCGGCTCCCCGCAGCCGGCTTGCCTCCTCCCTCGAAGGAGACGCCCCATTAAGGAGACAAAACGCGGTGAGGCTACAGCTATCGTCCGCCGGGCGGCGGCACTGTAGCCACGCCCACGTCGGCGAAGCCCTCGTCACCAGGTTCAGGCAACAGTAACCAGCCACCGACAAGGCCCTGGACAGTGGGGCCTGCCTGTTGACCAAGGAGCCGGTAGCCGGCGGGCCCCAGCAGCCGGCGCAGAAGCCGGCGAGCGTAGACACAGACGGCTGGGGCCCATCCCCAGCCGGATTACCATTGTACCCCCGGGGGTGGGCCTATATAAACCCCCCGGGGCACCCATGCAAAGCGTTGATCTGAGCTAGTTTTAGACACCACATAGAGAGGAGAAGAAAGCGAGCCGTGCCCTTCTTCCTCCTCTCGCCAAACAGCTGAAGGAGCATCTTGTAGCCACTCGTTCATCTAGTGATCATGCGGAGACCCGGCAGAGCAGCAGTAGGGGTGTTATCTCCTCGGAGAGCCCCGAAGCTGGGTAAGATTCGCCGGCGTGCATGTCTTCGCCTCATCCCGCTTCCAAGCACGGGCGACGTCTTACTGGCTCCCACAATGATAAGCCACCCGTTGGCATATGTCGCACCTACCACCCGACAGACAGCGCGATATGCAAGACAGTCGACGGGTGCTTTTGCGGACCCAAAACCCCCCACACCCCCGGGAGGGACCCCGTCAGGGAGTGCAGCGGCTATGGGCTGCCCTAGGTCAATTCGCTCGCCCCTAGAGCCTCGGAATTCGCAGCTCTCAAACACGAAGAACAACGAAGAACGAGAGAGAAAAACGGTGGAGAGATAAAACGTAGATGAAAAAGTAGTATATTGATTTATTCGATTGTGTGTTGTTCAATCGGCCATCACCCCCAACATATATAAGAGGCGGCTGGACTTCCCGTACAAGAAAAGAAATTATCTAGGCTTTCCTTACAAGAAAATTACATCAATTCACATCGAAAACCCTAGTCAAATTCGCACTGGTTTATCCGAACTTTCCAAAACTGTTCAGTTTAAACTGGCTACACCTTGCGGGTCTTTTTTGCGGTGGTAAACAATCTCGGATGAAAACAAGCCCAAAAGCAATCTTGACCGTTTGGACGAGAAGAACAAGTTTCATGTTGAAGGTTTTTTGATCAGAGATCATCTTGAGGGTCAGATCGGTCTCGCAACACAGGCTATTTCCTCGCGCTACCCATCAGACATGTGTCTGGTGGGGCGCACCACATCTTGCCTCGTGATAGGGTTGCACTCCGATTGCTATAACTTTTGCATAGGAACTCGGATTTGAACGATTTTTATATCAAAATCGATCGTTTCGACGAGACGAAGACAACCCGTGTAGATCATTTTTTTCATTTGAGGTTGTCTTGGGGGCTTAATCGGCTAAACTGTACTTTGAATATAAGATCTTGGTACTTTGAGCATAGTTTCGGCCTTCGAGATGAAATCGG
Organism: Triticum dicoccoides; assembly: GCF_002162155.2. Taxonomy (NCBI): domain Eukaryota; kingdom Viridiplantae; phylum Streptophyta; class Magnoliopsida; order Poales; family Poaceae; genus Triticum; species Triticum dicoccoides. The sequence goes on along the minus strand of NC_041386.1, from coordinate 120,482,401 downwards.
ACGGCGATGACCCAAATTTCAAAGATGTTCATATCAATAATACGGAACTCTTTCATGTAGATCATTTCTCCATTTGAGTTCATCTAGATAATCATTTGAGCCCATCTTCAGCTTCTGGTTGGATTGGCCTTGACAGTTTCCACCCCAGCAAGCTTTTTCCCGGCAAGCTTTTCAGCCCCGGCAAGGTCTTTGCCCGGCAAGCTTTTCCCCCGGCAAGGTCTTCGCCTGGCAAGCTTTTCCCCCGGCAAGGTCTTCGCCCGGCAAGCTTTTCCCCCGGCAAGGTCTTCGCCCGGCAAGCTTTTCTTCGGGCAATCTTTCCTCCCCGGCAAGCTTTCCACGCCGGCAAGCTTCTCCGATGGCAAGGTTTTACCCTGGCAAGGTTTCATTCAGCCGGCAAAGGCCGAATACTTTCTCACTCAGGGCCGGCCCACGAAGTGTTGTCTCTAACTTTTGCATATAAATCCAGATTCGTGACCATGCCAAAATCTGGTGTCAACACTATGTATCTTGTTACAGTGGTTCATGCAGTTAATTGAGGCCACAATGTAATAAATTCCAAACGTTCACACGCTAGTCCAGCGCTCATGTGGAACACTCACATTAAACTCGTCTTCATAAAAAACTTGAAAAGCATAAGTTAAGCAATTTTATACACCTCAATGATTCATAGAACATAACAAACATATACTAGTTCACAGCAAAAGACAAAGTTGTGAGATGGTTTACAAATCAGGAAAAAACAAGCAAGGCTTCTCTCTGAGCAAAGGGCCTCCCTGCAGGCTTAAATTTTCTGGAGTTCACTCTGGTTTTTTTCTTGTTGCCACAATATAGGTTCTCTCATTCCAGAATAACCAATTATAATTGTGATATCAACTGGAATGCTGAAATGAACCATGCAGTGTACCAGCCAGCTGAAATGCTTGTGCATTCCACTAAATTTAAGCACCGCTATTTGCAGAAATAAGCAGACCACAATGCCTCTTGTCCGTGCACCTGTCCAAAAAACCGCCGTGCAGCCATGCCAGCTAGTCCTTGGTCCATGGATGAACTGGTAGAAAGTGCATTCCGGACTAGGATGCAGTTGTTTTCGCTCGTCCCTGCACTAGAATCAGGAAGTAAAACGTACGAATCAGCTTCTTTTAGATTGCGTTGGTCATTCTACCTTAGTTACTACCAATGTAGGGATACCTTGAAGACGGGAGGTTAGACGACGACAGCGAGGGATAGCCATCTCATTTTGCGCAGTTGTACTAAAACTGAGGTGTGTGCTTTTGATTGCGCGGATAGAAACGATACGGAGACAGACATCCCAAAACGATATGGAGACAGACATCCCTGTTTGCACAAATAAGATATACGGTTAGTTAAACAGTGACAGATATTACTACTTTCCCCCGTTTCCTCTTAGAACCAAGTCCTAGATTCATGCTACAGCTTTCCCACTTTCTTCCCTGTTTGAACCAATGCTTTGAGTCGACTATATGAAATAGCTTTACTTCTAATCTACTACTACTATAATGCGGCAGTTTTGAAATCGGATTTACCACTCCATCTTCGGTTCTCCCACCCAAACAAGCATTGGCTCAAAATCCACCGTTCATTTCCCCTCTCATACATATCACTGCCGTCCATCAAACAAAGGATGACATGATCTGACGGCTAAGAGCTGCAGGATTCACTCCCGCTCCTTGTGCACATGGCCGACTCTGCTCTCCAAGTAAACAAATAAAGAAGTCCCTGTTGAATCTGGATTGCACCTACTGAAGTTGAGAAATGTCTAGAAACTGCTGCCACCTCCTCACATGCAAGTACGACAAGTTGGCAAATAGCTAGCACATTTTGGTTCCCCATTGTCACCTGGGAAATAAACACTCTACTACTAACTTATTTTCTTAGATTACTGTAAAAATGGATTTTTTTTAGATGCCGCTATACTGCAAAGTTTACACTGTTCACATAACATAACATTGCATGGCTGATGCTAGCTAAAGTTTTATTCTGCTTCATCGAGAAATGTAATATTTTTATTATTCGCAGAAAAAGTGTAATATTTTATTTCAGTCATACATAAGCTATACCTCAAGCTAATACAGGACATGAGTGTCTGTCAGACCTAAATGACTTATTTAGTTGCACAAAATAGTCCATAAACATGCATGTAAACTGTCAAACAACTCTGGAACTATACATCAGTGGAACCCAGGAAACATCATATAATAAAACTACAACTTTTATCTTATAATCAAATTCTTACTTGGAACTCAGTTTGATTTGTGCAAGTGATTTGCTTCTTATTTCAGAATAGTCCTTAGATCATGCAAATAAACACACTATGATATCTACTCAAGATACGAGTACCCATTTCTCTCTCTAAAACAGAAGGTATATGAGTATCTATCATACAGAACATACGTGCAAAGCACGTGCCTTAGTAGAAGTCTAGGTGGCTTTGGAACAATGAACGGAAGTAGAAAAGGATCCACACGCAGGGAGCTGGGGCAGTAGAGCAAGGCAGGTTTCAAAGGAATATATACCTCAGGGTCGTCGGCATGTCGCAAAGACGGTGTCGGGAGGCCGCATCTTGGCCACAATACCGCAAGGAGGAAGAAGAGGTCGGAGGCCCTCCCGAGCCGGCGCTCTCTCAGAGAGAATGGCACGGCCACCGATCGGGACGCGCAGGCAGCCATTGGTCTCCTCCCTCCCCCCGACGACAGCGCGAACGATGCACCTACACCCCTGCCCCGGTCGAGGTTGTCCGGCCGGATTTGTGACCAGCCGTGAGCTGAGAGAGAGTGTGGCCACCTATGTGTTGCTTAGATCTGGAGAGCATGAGAGAGTGAACGAGAGGAACCCTAGTAAAGCAAGCGCTAAGGCTCCTGCTTTTATATATAGTGGAGTGATTTTGTTGTACCAGCTTCAAAAAAATGCGCTCCTGCATGTACCCGCGAGTGGGTGTGAGAGAACTAGTGCGTGCGTGCACCGCTTCTCTTCGTGAGAGTACAATATACTATGCCCAAAGAACGTTTGCCGCAAGAGTAATAGTACAAGTGCATGATGTGTGAGCTAAAATAAAATGTGCGTGCTGTCTTTTGTTTTTTAGAAGTTCTGAGGGTAGGGTGTGAAGAGCACATATGTGCGTGACGTCTACCTGCAGATAGACGGTGGGTGCAATGTGCGAGTCTGCGAGAGGACTCGGGAGAGTCGTGACTCGTGAGGGTGCGTGTGCGTGAGAGAGAGGGGGCACGTATCAATGCAATGCATGTGTCCGTAAATCATTATCCGACAAATGTTCGCCACAAGCCTTTTCCTGATGAACGCCGTAAGGACCATTAGATCGGCATTCGATAGTGTCAGTTTTGCCATGTCATTTAACAGAACAACCACTCCTCCTACACATAAATCTTCCACGTGAGTGTTAGCAACTGCCGTATGCTCCCTCTGTTCCGAAATGCAGTGCATATAACTTATTGAAAATTCGAACCTCGCAAACTTTTACTGAGTTTTCGTGTACCAAATTGCACATGTAGAATACCATGTATGTATCATTTCATTCATCTTCGAGAGGTAACTATAAAGTTGGGAGAGGAGTGTACAAAGAAAGACCATCGTATCACCCGCAGCAATTTCAAGCATCCTTTAGTGTCGAGGAATATCATAGGAACTCTATATGATATGATTTTTATAGGATTTTTTACTTTAGAGCCAATTGGTTCATAGGAATAGATTCATATACTCCACATTTCAAAGGAAATAAACATGATATCATTTCTATAGCTTTAGAGCCACTTGGTTCATATGAATGGATTCCTATACTCCCTTAATTTCAAAGGAAAATAAACATTAGCGTATATTCAATAGAAAAGTTACTATGATATGAACCAAATTACATCTCTTTTCTAATCCCTCCTCATAGGAATTGAGAAACATGTCATCTCTATATTCAATAGAAAAGTTCCTACGATGTGAACCAAATGACATCTCTTTTCCAATCCCTACTCATAGGAATTGAGATGCTCCATGTCATCTCTTTCCCTACAACTTCCATGTATACATCTTCTATTCCTAAATAGATAGTACAACCCACTAGTAGTTTTTTTCCAAAATATGCAACTATGGCACAAGAACTATATAGTGTGCCAATAACTTTGAAAGATGGTCGCTGGATGAAGCTAACCCGACAGTGCAGAGATAGGCAAATCCGAGCACTACTGGCCGTTGGATATCATCAACATTCCACCAGATCTGCCACATGTATAATTTAGAAGACTCCGTGGTTGAACTTAAGCATAATGCACAAACCGCAAAACACAAGCACTTCTCCTTTGTTCTAGAATCTTCTGTATCATAATTGATTATTTTTTTCTAAATGAATTGCCATTATTTGTTTTTTACTTTATGATTTACTCCCTCCGTTCCAAAATAGATGACCCAACTTTGCACTAACTTTGTACAAAGTTAGTGCAAAGTTGGGTAATCTATTTTGGAACGGAGGGAGTACAATGCACAACCCCATGAATCTTAACATTTTTATAAAACTTATTGATTTTGAATGAGATGAACTATAAGAACTAAACGAACATCTACATCATGCATATATGACTCAAAGCTTTACATCCTATAGTGTGTATTTATTCATAATTTGGTTTCAAAATCTCATGTGTTCAATACATGTGTACCTTACTAGTTTTGAGTAGAGTAGCAAATTTCATGCGGCCCCAGGTATATCAAAATGCAGGGCCCATGCATCATTGCCTTTCAGTCGAACCTACATCCACAATTTTTTGTACATACTATATCTCCACTGGTCCCCGAACCCAACATTCTGCCTCGTTCCCGTAAAACCAAGCGGCCCACACATATTTAGGTGTCGTCTTGAACCCGTTTACTATGACGTGGCCCCGCACACCGTAGTACTCCTACAAACCCTACCGCCGCACTCATCATCGGTTTTCTTCAAGAGGACGAGGGAGAAGCAGGTTTGTAGTGGAGGCGCTTTCAAAAAAGGATCTGTAGTGGAGACCCCTACCCTAGGGTGCCCTAGGTAGCTGCCGCACGCATCATTTTTTTCTCTTTTCTTTATGCTCTTGTGCCCTAGAGTGAAATGATGGTTGCTTCGTCCATCTAGCTTAATGCGGGAAAGGTGGGGCTTTGTGATTTGACCCCTCGTTGCTCATTTTCTACTACTGGGGCGCTACGACCAGGGTGCCTCCAATTCCAACGGCTACTCCGAACTGTAATTTGGTGCATCGCACGTGGAACAAGATGGTGGATGAGCCACATGTCGGCCAAAGGGGTCCTGTTAAGTGTGTCGCCATTTCGTGTGCGGACTGACCCTGCTTGAGTTGCTACGCCAACATGACAGGAGCAGCCTACCACTTGGTTTTGCTCCTTGGTGAATCCCGACTATATTGATCTAAAAAGATACATGCTGAACTACCCTCGCCGTCTCGGTTTTTTTAGGCATCTCGGTTTATAGGGCTTGCACGTAGTTCTAGGTCATCCATTTGACTAACTAAATATGAGTTACTATGTCACAAAAAGTATATCATTGGATTCTTAAGCGGATGTAGTTGTATTTAAAAGTCGTGGGCGGGGCTTTTCCTGCGCGGTAGGTGGCGGGGCAGTTCCGCCTAGTCGGTTCGACAGAGATGCGAGAAGACGAGGGAGTAGGCTCCTGCAAACATAGGGTTGTGTGATTTGACAGCGAGTTACTTCTGGATAGGTGGGGCCCCGTGATTTGACTTGCCATTATCATTTTAACTACGGCGCTACGACCGGCGTGAGTCTCTCAGATTCCTGACCACCTCCATACAGGTGCCTCTCCCAATGCTCCACCATGTAGTAGAGGCTGCCTCTTGCATGAGAGCCCACTTCTCCACTTTTTCCTTGCCTCTATTTCCTCCACATATGCAAAAATGCCATGTAAAGCGCACTATTGTACTCACTTTTACTTGCTCCTACAGGTGCTTAAGCTTGCTACATAGGCATAAAGTTTGATGTGGCAAGTTAATCAAGAAGAGAGAGACTAGTTTGGTGACCCTAAGAAGAAACGGTGCTAAGCACGTGTACCTAGGTGAAAAGACAATTTTGAGTCTATAGCTAATTAAATGAAGCAAACTTAGCAACACCATTTCATTGGAAGAGGTCACTCCTTGGCAAATGCAATAAATACACGCGCTTAGCACCGTTTCTTCCTTGAGTACGAAGAAAGAGATAGAGAGGAGTAAAAAAGTACACTTATGGCCAACCTTGTTGTAGTATGAGTGACTAAGTGATGACTATGTATGACATGCCAACATCAGATAGCCTAACACACTGTGCTAAATCTCCAAGGGCGCAACCGCGCGAGCGACGCGACGGTCGTGGTAGGCGCGACCATGATACGGGCTGCTGGCAGCCCTTGGACCTGAGATCAAACGGTCGCATGCTAAGTTGCTGAAAATTTGCAAAATAACCCTCCAGGATAGGATATTCACCCATAGGTCTAGAATCACGCCATGCAACCGTTTGATCTCAGATCCAAGGGCTCTCGGAAGCCCGTATCATGGGAGAATGGAAAGCAACTACCCTGCCGTTCGCACGCTGGCAGTTCGCTCCTACTCGTCCCCGCACGTCCTTCAATACTACGGCGGTTCGCTCCTAGTCGTCCCGTCCATTCACATTACGGAAGTTCCACTAATCCTAACCCTCCTCCCAAATCCATGGTGTCCCAAATCTCCACGACCGGCGATGAGTACAAGGTTAGAACCATCACCGGCGATGAGTTCGACGTCATCTACACCCGTTCTTCTGCGATAGTGAAAGGATGCCTTTCTCGCTTCAGCCGCATGTTCGAAAACTCAGATGATGAGTGGGTCGCTGGGCTAGATGTTGAGTACACCACAGTCCTGGGACGAGAGAAGGATCTAAAGGACGAAGAGAGGAAGAAGCCCACCGTGATCCAGGTTTGCGTACATAACGTTTGCTTGGTCTACCACATACGCCATGCCGACATTGAGTGCCAGGATTTTAAGAACTTCCTCAAGGACAAAACAGTGAAATTCGTTATTGTAGACTTTGGTAACGACAAAGAAGTCCTACGTCGGATAGGCCTCGTTGTAGGCAACACCTTCGACCTCCAGAAGAATCGGCTGGTGTCCTCCCGTCAGCCTTCAATGCTGACCCTGGCAGGAGCCATGGTTCATCCTTCGTACGGTAAACTGGAGAAACCTCATTACACGTTTCATCGTCATGCATGGCAACGGAATGTACTAGATATAGACCACATCCACTACGCTGCAATGGATGGCTACCTTTGCTTCAATATCTACAAGGGTCGGATGAAGAGCAACAACCAAGTGTGCGGTTCAAGCAAAGAAGTATCGCCCAAGAGGAAGAGGGACAAGGACGAAGTCGAGGACGTGGGCGAGGACTCCGAGTAAGGTGGCAGTGTTGTTGCTCATGGTGGTTCTAATGCAGTGTCTACCGGAATAGTTGCAAAGTTTAATTTCAGGTGTGCTTAATTTAATTTGAGGGGTGTGTTGTGCTGAGCCCCCAGCAGAACTATGTTATGTTTCTTCTCGTTACTTTAACTCTTCAGTACGTACATACTAGTATTTCTTACATTTCATCTTTTAGTTGGTATAGTACTACCACTCGTTTCTTCACATTATATACATACAATATATATGGCCAACATCATATAGCCAGCAGTTTAGTTGTCAAAGAATTTCAGGGTGCTTGGTTTTTTCAAAGAATTCCAGGATGCTTAGAGGGTGCTTGGATCCAAGGGACGTATTTTAGTCTGACTAAAAATAGTCTCTTTAAGAGGCTAAAGTTCCAAGCACCTATGACTAAAGAGGGGCTAAAACTAGTCTTGAGACTAAAAAAATTTAGTCAGGGGTACCCCTACTAAAATGTCGATTAGTCCTCTCTCTACTCATTTAACTCCTCTGCTTTAACACAGGCGAGTTCTGGATTGGAGGGTTTGGAGGATGATAAATGCTCATTAACTTGATTTTAGCCTTTTTAGTATTTGGATCCAAGCATGGGTGAGGCTAGCATGTTTTAGTCCCACTACTTTTAGTCATGGGACTAAAACGTATCCAAGCACCCTCTTAGTTTTATTTGAGGGGTGGGTTGTGCTGGACACCATTATTGTGACTAGCCTTTTTAATAGTACTATATGCATAATTTGGCGACGAACGCTCTCTATATGTACCACCTTTTTTATTTCAATTTTTGCTCCATGGCGCAATCCATCGATAGTACTACTGTACAAAAGTATACATTTTTAAAAGGCTAGAGTATTGTTCATCACATATATAGCTAGTTAAATTCTCAACCTAGAACGATGTGCATGCCATGTAGGAAAACGATATGGAGGAAGTATAGTAAAAATGAGGTGATTTTACCGAGCGATCGGCGGGGGAGCATGGCCTGTCATGCGGTCCCACGTGTCATGATGTACCAAGGCGATGCGCGTGTCCCTCTTGAGGCAGAAGCAATACTAGTACATGGTTTGAGATGATGGCGAACCGAAGTGTGAAATAATGGTTGCTTCATCCGTCTGGGAAAGTGCGACATTGTGATTTGACGTCTCATTGCTCATTGCTACTACTGGGCCGGTACGAGTGGGGTGCGTCCCCCCTACTGTTCTGCACTGTTATTTGGTGCTTGACACGTCGACCCGGTTGCTATATGTCCCACATGTCGGCGACAGGAAGTACAGAATTCATGAAAGGGAGCGTCGACGGAGGAGTATACTACAGAATTCATGAAAGGGAGCGACTTAGTTTTGGAAAAATCTGTTTTTACGGAGTACGTACCCACTAGGGTTTATAGGGCTCATCTAAAAAACATTCGTTTTTCCATTTGATAAGTCTCAATTCTACTATACTAGTAGTAGTACCATTACATGTTGGATTTCGAGGTGCGTTAGATCACCCGACGCAAGCAGTGTCAAGAGGAAACTAACCAATGCATGTACAACTTCATGGAAATTTAGTTGTCATTCATGCATTTGTTTTAATTAATGCCTCGGTAAACATAACTTCTTGAGAAAAACGAGCGTACTAATTACTTGTGCAAATTACGAAATTAATTTGACCACTCACCGTCTACCTTGGTTGGAGAGATTCTGAAATTGAGCCATAAACTAGAAAGGAGGGAGTAGTAACTTTTGTCTCGATTACTATTTGTGGCCTTGTATAGATGCAAAATATATTTTTTATAGTGGCCTTGTATAAGTAAATGGAGGGAGTACTAACCAAAGTACGTACTAGGGACGAGGAGTAAACGGAGGGAGTAGTAAAATTTTCTCCTCGTGCTGCGAGCCACCGCGCGCGTGGACGAGGGAGCGGGCGTAAGGCGTACTAGTAAGCAAGCTTCACCTCATCCTGCGAGCCACCACGCCCATGGGCGGGGGAGACGGCGTACTAAGCAAGCTTCTCCTCATTCTGCGAGTAGACGGGACACATCAAAAGTACTCCAGTGTATAGAGCCTTGCCTCTAAGGTAGGCCCCACATGGTTTGCCTCTTTTTTTAATTTAACATAACGCGTCAAGTCGCAATTTGTTTGTTCACCCGTGGTAGACGATCCTCCCTCCACCAAGTGGACAACCAGTACATGTGCCAAATTACCACGTGGACTGCCTTTTTCATACAGAAATGAGACGGGAGTAAGTGCGCCGTGCGTGCACCTCTTCTCTCCGTGCACGTCCCCCACCTATGTGGGTGTGATTGAGAGAGATACAAACCTAGACATAATGCGTCGTCCATCCCCATGCCTCCGCCCAGTCCGACCACGAGTCACCACCACGCCCCACTCCTCCTCACCTTATCTCTCATCTTTCTCCCTCCATTTTTATATACAAGGGGACACTATCAAAATTACAATTTGCAGATATACAAGGCCACGAACACTAATCGATGCAATATTAATGGTGTTTGCCTCGTGGTACTAGCAAAGGAGGACATTAATTATCCCTTGCATGCATGCGGGAGTTTGTAAAAAATGCATCTTGGCGTTCCGTGCAATGCATGGGCATCTTGCTAGTCCATGAAAACAACACATGGAAAAATTCCACGGCTTGGGGCGGCAACTGGCTCCGTCGGGCGAGGGGAGGGAGGTGGATCAGCGAGCTGCATAGCTCATATCCGGCGGGCTACCCAGCCGGCTTGGATGTGGAATAACTACTCTTCGTAAGCCATTGTAAGAGTGGACAAAATGGTGGAGGAGATAGGGGAGCGGCCCGGTCATGAACGGACATGTGTCTAGAGTGGGTTTCTCGGCTTCCACACGGGCGGGTTTCACGGAGGCGTTTGAATGCGGCACGGAGGCGTGTTCAGCCTGGCGTGCCGCGAGTGGCACCCTCGACTCTGACCTAGGACACCGCACCGTTCTTCCACTAACATGTGGGCTCTTTGGGTGCATGTCATGCATGTCAGTGACCCAACGCAGGCAGCGCACAGCAGAGGAACCTTTGGTGGGCCAGGGCGGTCAGAAGCGGGCATTTCATAAACCGATGATTGTTCATTGAGTGTGACATCATCTTTTTCATGTAGATAAGCCTACTATGTTGATAGCCCGTTCGATACGTTGTGATTCATAAAGACCACTGGAAACATCAATGTTCTTCTTATCACAGATAAGATTAATTAATACCCGTAACAATCCATGTCCTTAACAAAGGGTGCCTGCACGTATAGGTTGAACGTGTGTCTTGCGTCGTGTGTTGTGTGCATGCAGGCATGCGGGTGTTGCGTGCGTGCAAGGGTACGTTTCAGTGTTGCATGCATGGGTGCGTACGTGCGCGTGTTCGTGAGTGCATGTGTACGTGTTAGTGTTGCACGCCAGCATGCATGCGTGTGTACGTGTCAGTGTTGCACGCCTACATGCATGTGTGTCTTGCGTGCGTGCATGTGTACGTGGGGGGTGAAGCTACACGTCAGTCGACTGACTTTTTCATCTCTGGTCTTTAGATTTTCCAGCCGTTGGATACGAAATCAAGGGCCTCCAGTTTATCATCAAACTCCACCCCCCTGAGCCGCCAGCCACCACCGGCCGAACCGCCGGCCCCGCCGCCCGCGGCCGGCCC
>NC_041386.1:120406233-120470741 GCF_002162155.2 Triticum dicoccoides | reverse complement strand
CTTTTTCTCCGGGGATCCCCACCCCACCGCCCAATGAACGCCCCCCAACCGCCGGTGACTGCCAACCAGAGGTCTCACGACTTCGAATACCCACCGACCACTAATTTATTACCATTTATGTCCTTCATATACGCGCTAACGGGTGGGCCCTATGGTAATGTGCGCTGCTGAATGTGGACCATTTGACTGGTCAATTGATCGTGTTATCAACAAATTACGGAGTTGTATGGTGAGCCAGTGACCGTATGATCACCCTAAAATGTACTCCTATTTTATTAACACAGTACAGACTCAAACTACCTTTTCTTTCTTTCATATATGGGCTGATAGGTGGGCCCCACGATTACGCGCCTCGATGGTGCAACACTAGTTGCGCCGCGTGGAACGTTTGACTGGTCAATTGCTTGTGTCATCAACAAAATACGGAGTTGTACGGGTGAGCCAGTGACCGTATAATCATGATATGTATTTGTTTAACACGGTACAGACGCAAGGGCTCATATATATGCGCAAGCACTCACCACTATAAGCGCACACACGTGAACCCTACCACTATGAGCACCTTCGAGAGAGTGGGCCAACATATATGATCTTGAGATTTTACGAAGTCACCTTTCATATTTGTTGAACCCTACCACTGAACGTACATCGCCGGAAAATACTGAAAATAACACAAGATAAATGCGAGCACCGGGACTTTGACCTTGGTGGGATCGAGAAACCACTGTCCTCTAACCATCCAACCACATGTTGGTTAGCATGACAAAATGTATGTGGTGACCGTGATGAGCTTATTCTAAAGTCTAGTGACCATATCGTGCGTTCGCTTCAAATACAATGAATGTAAGTGTCGTCAACAAAATACAGAGCACGCATCAAATGCAAAGTCCGTCAATGTCATCAACAAAATATGGAGACGTATCGTGAGCTAGATACCGTTGTACTATTGTATATGCTTATTTTCTTAGTGGCCGATTACGTGTGTGGTGTGGTGGGCACATCATTTCTAGTTGTGGTGGGTCAACATGAAGACTCATGGGTCGGTTCCATCCTGCGCCACATATAGGTTGGACCGAGACGTGTTATATGAAGACCCATGTGGAGGACTCGTCGTACAACACGAAGCTACCAGAGTCACGAAGGAGTCTATCCCCACTGGTGATAAGCCGACTATATATGATTTGTAACCCTAGGCCCTTAGTATGTTATACAAGCTTGGGGGCAAGTTCGTCGATAATATACACACACGCACAATGTCTGGTATTCACGTGTACTTTGTACACACCCCTATCACTAATATACAGTACCAGGAGTAGGCTCTTTCTTCAACTGCAATTGAATTCTAGCATGTGCATGTGTTTATTTCATATTATTGATCCATAGAGTGAGAGCGGTTTGAAATACAGGCAATGGATGCTTTTGCAATTCATATATAAACATTAATTAGTGCACTCCATGTTGTTAGTGTGAAGCACTTTATACATTTGTCACTTGCATGGATACATTCCAAATTGCTAGCTACGAAATAGAATACATGTCGAATTCAACATAAAGGGGGTTTCGAAGATTCGAATTCGTAGGAAGTGCATTCATCTATTTGAACCCGAGATAATGGAATTTGTAAATCAGATGTAAAAGGGGGCATCAATTTTTGTTGTGAGTTTGAACATGCTATATATATTCATACGCATATCTAACTTTTTTTGCAACCAAGGAGATTATATCTGGAACCATGCATGAACTGAGGTAAGTTGCATATTTTTCAATATATACTCGTGTACAATGTATATTCAAATGTACCCCCTCCATTCCAAAATAATCGTAGCTTTAGGATTTTCAAGAGTCAAGATTTGTGAAGTTTGACAAATCCTGAAAGTTCAATTCAAGAGAACCGAAAACGTTAAGGCCTTCTTTGGTTCATAGGATAGGAATTTTATAGGAATAGGAAAATCATAGAAGTGAGATGACATGCATGTCAATTCCTATAGAGAAAGAGATGTCATTTGGTGCATAGGATAGGATTTTTTTTCCATTGAGTCTAGGCTAATGTTTTTTTCCTCCAAAACATGAAGGATTGATTTCTATCCTACATAGGAATAGGAATCCATTCCTACAAACCAAAGGGCTTCAAAGGAATTTTTCCTTTGCAAATCCTATCCTATAGAATTCCTACAAAAATCCTACAAACCAAAGGAGGCCTAATGCTTCTGCTCCCAAATATTGAACGAAGCGCCAAATAGGCCTCTGGTCACCCGAAACCGCGCGAGACTAATGTTTTGGTGGTAGGAAATTACTGTCCTGACTCTGGCCCGTGTAGCCTATCGGCCCTATGTACAAAGGTCTAAACCGGGGTAGGTTTGTAACTTCACCAAGACGCCAGAGAAGCATTCATACGCCGTGTGCGCCTACCCATGCGCTCGGCCGAAATCTATCCCGCCCACATTTGGGACACCTGACATGACTGTCCTACCCCCAACCCGCAATATGTCCGAAATTTTAGATGGGGGGAAAGTTTGTAACTTTCCCCAAATTTCAAACAAGCGCGTCTCAAACCGAAACATTGTTCCCCCTTAGTTCCCCGCCTCCCTCCGTTACCCCATTCATACTCCATGGGCGCGAAAACGCCCTCTCCACCAGCCGCGAAACCCCAGCCTCCTCCGTCCTCCACCCCATAGCGGCCAATCCACCGCCGCCCTCCTCCATCACGCCGGAGCAGGTACCCCGACGTCGTCGTCCAACGCAACCGCAACCGCAACACCCTCAAGGACTTAGCAGCTGAAGCCGAGGCAGAGCTGCCTCCACGACGCCGACGCCGACGTGCGCCATACCAGAAACACTCCAACTACGTCGTCCTGTGCCTCACTGCTGTGGCTCCACTGTCGCAACTGTCCACCTCACCGGAGTTGTTCCCGCTACGCTGTCGTTCACTGCCTCGGATCTGCTTCCCCGCTGCCGACAGACGGCTACCGCACCACACTCAACAACTTGGACATGGGTTCGTCCAAGGCTGCACCGTCCTCCACAACTTCTGGTTTCCGGCGAACAACAAGAAGATCGTCGGAAAAACAGAAGGAGGACACATCACTGCTAGTAGAAAGAGGTACTCCTCTTCCCTTATTCGTGCAAATCTTACGTCTCTGCTCACACCGTATTCATCCCACGAAAGAAACTAGTTGAGCGCTTCTTACTGCATCTTCTTCGTGATACTAAATGCTCAAGGTTTCCTCCCTTTTACTATTTCACCTTTGCTAGAGGTCATTAGCCCGCCTGGATTTCAATTCAGGGTCAGTCGAACCACAATTAAAATAAGCAGCACCCACTTAGGCGCGCGGAGCACCTAGTCCGCCTGTTCCCCGGGGAAGTGGCACATCGATGTCTATCATAGGGGTGTGGGGCACAGGAGCTGCTTGCGCCCGATCTGGAGGTCAGTGGGGCTTGAATGGATGGCCGGGGGGCGATGCCAAGCACGGCGGTGTGGTGAGGTCGAGGGGAGGGCGTAGGCAGGGGAGGAATACTGGGTCGGTGGTCGCTGGCGTTTCAAGGAAGATCGTCAACACTGACTCGCTGGAGGTAGATGAAGGCGATATGCCCGTTCTTTGTACATCGGACGGTGCAGAAAAAATGGACTGACCTATTTGCTTTCAGTCAACTATTATTTTCATAGAATCCTATAGTAATTTAGTGTGCCATGCATATTGTAGAGCTATCATATGTCTCCCATCATTTATTTCTCACCGGCCTGCTATCTGCTACCTTTACATTGTACTAATTGTGCACACACTTCACCCATACTCACACTATTGTTTTTTATGCATGGGTATTTCAGACTCTGACGCAGTGTTGATGAATGCAGAAAAGAAAAGACAAAAGTCGCTCTAGTGTAATTCGAAGTTAAGCACTAAGCGTTCCAGCGCTCTAACGGGTGCAGTGTAAGCAGTTGGAGACAGTAAACTTAGCTCTGCAGTTGATGATCTCAATTGCCACACACAACCATCCCAGGTGCTTGCATTAACTTCGCACTGTCAATTGTGGTTGCATGTTGCATATGGTGTCTAGCTTGTATTGCTTCCAATTTGGTTAAATTGCATCTGCTTACTTTACACATTATACCTTTGATAATGACATGCCTTCCTGTTTTTGATACATACTACACATGTCCATTAACCATGTTCTTACATCAAACTAATGCTCTTTTGCATCCCTCGTCAATCACTTATGATGAGACAGTCACCCGGATGGGTTTCTGTGAGATGCCATACTCGTTTAAAGAGTGCAGTGTCATCCTCCCCACATGATTCTCAAGAAACAACAAGGCTAAATGAAGATAGTCAATGTAGCTCTCTAGTTGATCACCGCAATTCCCCCACACCACCATCACAGGTGCTTGCTCTTACTTGGCAGTGTGATATGTAGTGTTCGTCTTACATGAAAGTAGTGTTCGTCAGTATCATGCATCAATGAGTTCTGAAGAGCAAATTTTATTCCTTTTTCTTGTGGGTTTGACTTGACAAGGCAAAATCAAGAAAGAGGAAGGAAAAGAGTAAGGAAGGCGATGATGGTGGTCCTCTGCAGCAACGTAAACGGAGCATCTGTACCGATTCTCCTTGTACTGATAGTGCATTACAAGGTCCAAGTCTCCGCTCCCCTACTCCACCATCCAAGGTGCTTGCTCTAACTTGGCACTCCTTGTATTGATAGTGCATTACAAGGTCCAAGTCTCCGCTCCCCTACTCCACCATCCAAGGTGCTTGCTCTAACTTGGCAGTGTGATATCTGGTTGCATGTTCCATATGGTGTCCAGCTCGTATTGCTCCTAATTAGTGTAAACTGCATCTGCTTAGCTTACACATGATACATGTGAATATGACACGCTTTCCTGTTTTTGGTACATACTATATCTTTTGATAAGGCACTTTTCTTGTGTATCCCTCATCAATGCTCCTAATTTGTTAAATTGCATCTCCTTAGCTTACACATTATACATGTGAATATGACACGCCTTCCTGTTTTTGGTACATACTACATCTGCCTATCACACCATGTTCTTACATCAAACTACTGTTCTTGTGTATCCTGCGTCTATCGCTTATGATGAGACAGTCACGCGCGTGGGTTAATATGAGACGCAATACTCTTATAAAGAATACAATTTCATCCTCTCCGCATGATTCTCAAGAAACAGCAAGCCTAAATAAAGATATTGAACGTAGCCCTGTACCTGAAGACCGCACTTCCCCTACACCACCATCACAGGTGCTTGCTCTAACTTCGCAGTGTGATATGTGGTTGCATGTTGCATACGGCGTCTAGATTGTAATGCTTCTAATTAGGGTAAATTGCATCTGCTTAGTTTACACACTATACCTGTGAATATGACATGCCTTCCTATTTTTGGTACACACTACATCTATGTGTTAACCTTGTTCTTACATGAAACTACCTCTCTTCTGTATCCTGCATCAATCATTTACGATGAGTCACCTTTATTCATTGCATATTGCATATTATTTCTAGCCTGTTGCCATGTATTGCTTCTAATTTGGTCAAATACATTTGTTAGGGCACCCTTTTAATTTGGCAGAGTGATATTGGTTTCATCTTTCATATGGTTTCTAGCTTGCATCGTTTCTAACAAGTTCAAGCACCTTGTGCTTAGTTTACACTTTATACATCATACATGTCAATATGTCACGCCATCCCGTTTTTCATATATATTCCATCCTCCTATCATGCGGCTGCCTTACATGGAAGTAGTGTTCGTCAGTATCATGCATCAATGAGTTCTAAAGAGCAAATTTTATTCTTTTTTCTTGTGGGTTTGACTTGACAAGGCAAAATCAAGAAAGAGGAAGGAAAAGAGTAAGGAAGGCGATGATGGTGGTCCTCTGCAGTAACGTAAATGGAGCATCTGTACCGATTCTCCTTGTACTGATAGTGCATTACAAGGTCCAAGTCTCCGCTCCCCTACTCCACCATCCAAGGTGCTTGCTCTAACTTGGCAGTGTGATATCTGGTTGCATGTTGCATATGGTGTCTAGCTCGTATTGCTCCTAATTAGTGTAAACTGCATCTGCTTAGCTTACACATGATACATGTGAATATGACACGCTTTCTTGCTTTTGGTACATACTATATCTGTCTATCACACCATGTTCTTACATGAAACTACTCTTCTTGTGTATCCTACATCAGTCACTTATGATGGGACACCTTTAAGTTGGCAGTGTGATATTGGTTTGCGTCTTGAATATGATTTCTAGCATGTATTGCTTCTAGTTTGATGAACGCCACCTATGACGAGACAGTTTTAACTTGGCAGAGTGATATTGATTGCACCTTCCATATGGTGTCTTGCAGTGTTTCTAATTTGTTGAAGTGCCTTCTACTTAGTTACCACATCATAGGTGTGAATATGTCAAGCCGTCCATTTTTTCGTACATATTCCATCCTCGTATCATGACTTTGCCTTTCATCAGAGTAGTGTTCGTCAGTATCATGCATGAATGAGTTCTGAAGAGCGAATGATATTCCTTTTTCTTGTCGGTATGACCTCACAATGCAAAATCAATAAAGTTGAAGGAAATTGGCAAGGCATTGGATGATGGTGGTCCTTCCGAGCAACTAAAACGGAGGTTCTCTACAGATTCTACTCCGCCATCCTCCCAACAAGATTCGCAAGACAACGCAAGGCTAGACAATCAACGTAGCTATGTAGATGATGAGCACATCTCCCCTACTCCACCATCACAGGTGCTTGCTCTAACTTGGCACTATTAAATGTGGTTGTATGTTGCTTATGATGTCTAGCTTGTATTGCTTCTAACTTTGTTGAATTGCATCTGCTTACTTTACACATAATGCCTGTGAATATGACATGTGTTCCTGTTTCTACATCAGACTACTATTCTTGCATATCCCGCATCAGTCACTTAGGATAAGGCACCTTTAAGTCGCCACTATGATATTGGTTGTGTCTTGCATATGATTTCTAGCATGTACTGCTTCTAATTTGTTGAAATGCCATACAGTTTGAACTTGGCAGAGTGATATTGGTTGCATCTTTCATATGGTGTCTAGCTTGCAGTGCTTCTAATTTGTTGAAATGCCTTCTGCTTAGTTACCAAATCATAGGTGTGAATATGTCACACCATCCTGTTTTTCATACATATTCCATCCTCGCATCATGTGTTTGCCTTTCATCCGAGTAGTGTTCGTCAGTATCATGCATGAATGAGTTCTGAAGAGCGAATTTTATTCCTTTTTCTTATCGGTTTGACTTCACAATGCAAAATCATTACAGGTGAAGGAAATTAGTCTGGCAGTGGATGATGGTGGTCCTTCGGAGCAACTCAAACAGGGGGTCTCTACAGATTCTACTCCGCCATCCTCCCAACAAGATTCGCTAGACAACACAAGGCTGGACAGTCAATGTAGCTGTGTAGATGATGAGCACATCTCCCCTACTCCACCATCACAGGTGCTTGCTCTAAATTGACACTATTATATGTGGTTGCATGTTGCGTATGATGTCTAGCTTGTATTGCTTCTAACTTGAATTGCATCTGCTTACTTTACACATAATGCCTATGAATATGATATGTGTTCCTTTTTCTACAACATACGTGTACATGATGAGCACATCTCCCCTACTCCACCATAACAGGTGCTTGCTCTTACTTGGAACTGTTATACGTGGTTGTGTTTTCCATATGATGTCTAGTTTGTATTGCTTCTGATTATGTTGAATTGCATATGCGTAGCTTACAACTTATACCTGCAACGATCACTTACCCATAAGACACATTTAACTTGGGACTGTGATGTAGGTTGCATGTTGCATTGTCTTCTAGCTTGTACTGCTTCTAATTTCTCGAAATGGCTCTTACGATGAGACACTTTTTTACCTGATAGAGTGATATTGGTTGCATGTTCATATGGTGCCTAGCTTTCATTTCTTCTAATTTTGTTGAAATGCCTTCCGCTTACTGTTTTTTCATACATATTCCATCCTCCTATCGTACGTGTGAATATGAAATGCTGTCTTTTTTGTATATATTCCATCCTCCTATCCTGCGCTTGCCTTACATCAAAGTAGTGTTCGTCTGTATCATGCATCAACTAGTTATGCAGAGCTAATTTTATTCATCTTCTTGTGGTTTTGACTTCATAAGGCAATATCAGAAAATAGGAAGGAAAAGAGTAAGTTAGGGGATGTTGGTGGTCCTCCGCACCGACGCAAACAGAGACTCTCTAGATTTTCCACTGCTACTGCTAATGAAGTTGAAGTCCCAAGTCTACATGATGAGTTCATCTCCCATACTCCACCATCGCAGGTGCTTGCTCTAAGTTGACAGTGTGATAATTGGTTTCATGTTGCATATGTTTGTCTAGCCTGTATTTCTTCTATTTTGATTAAATTGTACCTGCTGAGTTTATACGTTATACATGCGCATATGACATGGCTTTCTGTGTCTAGAATACACTACATCTATCTATCATACCATGTTCTTACATCAAAGTACTGCTGTTGTGTATCCTGCATCAGTCACTCATGATTGGACGCTTTTAACATGGCAGTTTGATAGTGGTTGCATCTTGCATTGATTTCTATGTTGTACTGCTTCTAATTTTTTGAATTGCCACTTATGACAAGACACTTTTAACTTGGCAGAGTAATATTGGTTGCATCTTTCATATGGTGTCTAGCTTGCATTACTTCTATTTTCTTGAAAATCCTTCTGCTTAGTTTGCACATCGTAGCTATGAATATGCCATGCCGTCCTGTTTTTCTTACATATTCCATCCTCATACGATTGTCTTACATCAAAGTATTGCTTGTCTATATCATGCATCAATGAGTTCTGAAGAGTGATTTTATTCTTTTGTGTTGTGGGTACAGCTTGACATGGAAAAGTCAAAAAAGAGCAAGGAAAATAATATAGTAGGGAGTGCTGTTACTAGTCTTGTGAAATGGAAAAGGTTCTGCCGTTGAGATTTTGTTGGTACTTATAGTGCAGTAGAAGGTCCAAGTCCGCCGGCTAAATCTACAAACACAGTATCACCTGCTCCACCAGCTGCAGCATCCACTTCAACTGTACCAGCATCTCAACCAGTTACTTGTTCATTTGCTCCGGAACTGGCCAGTTCCCAAGCTGCCTTCACACCTAACACTACTTCTGAAGCACTACTGACACAACAGGACTTGGCAAGATCAGATGAACCTCATGAGCATCAACACCAAGACGGTACCTGACCGAGTCAAGTTGCAGTTGCATGCTCCTTTATATGTACTCTCACAGTTTGATGTACACTAACACTTTCCATATTTGTTGTTGAACTAGCACCACGGCGCAAGCGGAAATAGACATCAGGGATAATGCTTGACAGATTAACAAAATCTAAAGGAGGAAGAATGGAGATCCATTTTGAGGCAGGTTTAAAAAGGCCACGTGATGCTACAGAGTCAGCCAAGTTAGTATCAGAGGCAGCCGTTGCCGTTAGGTGTCATGCACGTATCCTCCCAACGTGGATCCAGTACAAGAATGAGAAAGACAATACCCAGTTTAACACCTTCCTTAACCATTTATCCGTAAGTAATGGTATTCATCGCAATTAGTAATATTGTCTTGCTCTGTCCCATACTTTCTAGCTTCCTCCTAATAAGACTCACATTCTTTTTTCAACAGATGAGGTTCAAGTTGGATCTGAAAGATGATACAACTAGACAAGCATGCACTCATGTTTTTCAGTCTGCTCTGCGACAGTATCGGTACCACCTTAGAAAATCTCACTTTGAAGGCAAGGCTAACAATGAAATCGCCCAAACATCTCCAGTGGAATATATTACAGATGAAGACTGGACAGCCCTCGTTAAACACTGGTCTGATCCAAAGTATCAGGTAGGCTATATGTATTTGATCAGACCACATATTGAACTTGTATTTATGTATGTGCCTTACAAGTGTATCTTCTTCTAGGCTAACTATTTGAAGAACAAAACCAACCGTTCTAAAGTGAAATTCCAACAGACCACAGGATCTCGTAGCTATATTGCACACTGCGAGGCTCTTGTAAATAGCTGCTACTTCCTTCCTCTTTTTGTGCCATATTACCGTATCTATATTGACTTGTTCCAAATACCGAGGAAATCCCGTGCGGACCAAAAAGAACCTGAACCGAATGCAGTGCAAATCTTCAAGGATTGCCACACCAGCAAGATGAAGGGCATGAGCACACCAGTTCAAGCTGTTGTAAGTCCTTACTCCTCCTGCCTTGAACTGATTGGTACTGTGATGTGTTCATTTAACTACTTGGTTTGCATCCAATGTCAGTTACTCGGTTCACTTTTATTCACAGTTGTCTTAACATATCATTTCACCTTACATGGTTTAAAAGATATGAAGGATATTCTTTTGGTCTTGATCTGTAATCTAGTTGTTATGTTCACGTGCGCACACAATGATAAAATAGCATGTTTGTTTTATATCTGTTTGCCCATCATATGAATGATGTCATACTATGTTCATCCTATTTTAAACCATGTCTCTTTATCCTTAGATGTCAATGAATGTGAGGAAATAGACAATACAGTAGGCATGCTACATGGACATATGTTCCGAAAGTGATTTTATTATGTAGTTGGCACTACAATACATGCTAATGTATTATAGTAGTTCACCAAAATAAGTTATGTATAAACGTTTAACCTACTTTGTTTGTTTTTATCTCATTAGTAACTTATCTGGTACACTAATCTACAAGTTCAAACTTTCAGGAAGCTATGGAACAAATGATTGAACAGCCACAACGACCTGAAGGTGACGAGGCTACTACAGGCACAATGTCACCTCTTGCTGCAGTGCGTCAGTATGTCTCCACTAACAGTGCAAAAAGCACCTTCCTGCGTAATTCTGGGTTGGTTGTCAAGGTAACCTCGTCCAAATCGCCTACTGAACAAAATCTTCCTGCTAGACAGAGTGATATATCTGTGCTCCAGACACAAGTCCAATCCCTAGTGGACGTTGTTTCGGAAACAAGAATAGTGGTTGAGAAATGTCGTCAAGATATGAATGGTTTTGAAACCAAACTATCAGACATTCGCTTCATTGTTCCAGAGCAATGGCAGAAAAAAGGTGGAGATCGTGCTCCTCCATCAGATTCTACAGCCTGAAACATTAGCACTCTGGTCAAATGATCTGTGCTTCTATACATCTGATGGTGCTTTTATCTGGAAGACTGTAAACTTTATGCCAATAGGCCTTTTGTTGTATGGTTGGAATTTATTTTGTTGTGATACAACATTTATGATGCTGCCTCAGGCTGCAGTAATTACGACGCTATTTTTGTATAGTGTAGGTTTATATTAGTAATGTATTCGGCCTAAAGCTTCGTAGGAGCCCAACATGCCAACATTCGTCGGGCCCATTCCAATTGGGCTAAAAATGATTACGGGCCGAAATTGGCATGTAGCCCACTAAAAATATTTGGGCCTAAATCAGCATAAGCTTTCATATTTTTCTGGTAGGCCTATGCCCATAGTGGGCCTTTAACAGGCCTAAACATAATTTGGGCCCTCAGTAAAAATAGGCCGTTTACAGGTGTAAATATCTCGAGCCCATAAAATACATGGGCCTTTAATAGACCGAAAGTGAGATTGGGCCCTGATTGTGCCAAATAACCCACTGGACTTTAACAGGCCAAAATTCGGACGGGCCGTTAATGCGCCGACCTAATACACGGGCCTTTAACAGGCTGGAACTTCGGTCGGGCTAGATTATCATCATTTTTATATGGGCTGTTAATGGGCCCGATATGACGTTGGGCCACATATGGCCCATGGTTTACGTCCGGCGTTAACAGACCGAAAATGACAACAGGCCGAAAGTGGCCCAAACCTATAGTGGGCCTCTAACAGGCCGAATGTTAGACATGGCTGAATATGACCCAAATCCTTCACGGCCGTTTATGGGCCAAAAGTTTTGATGGCCTGTAAATGGGCCCAAATGAAGCCGGGCCTTTAACAGGCCGGAAATACACCGGGCCATAATTCGGCCCAATTACTTAGCGGGCTCTTAACGGGCCAGAAGTGACCATGGGCTGCGTTGATGACAAGTTTAGGACAGGCTGTTGACGGGCCGATTTGACAGAGAATGTTGGGCCTTTAGCTAGGCCGGCCCATTATGGTCGGTAGAATCTAGTGGGCCTTTAGCTGGGCCTGCCCATTGTGGTCCCCAAAATCTTGTGGGCCTTTAGCCGGGCCGGCCCATTATGGTTTGCAAAATCGTGTGGGCCTTTAGCTGGGCCGGCCCATTATGGTCCGCTAAATTTTGTGGGCCTTTAGTTGGGTTGGCCCATTATGGCCCGCTAAATCTTATGGGCCTTCGGTTGGGCCAGCCCATTTAATCTTTATGGGCCACTTTTGGGCCGGTCCATGTGTCAACATATCATAGGCCCATCTCGACCGTTGGATGAGTGACACCTGTGCCAACACGGAGCTGACGCGTGGATCCGTCAGCCAATGAGAATTTGACACGTGGAAAATTGGCATTGGTCGTGGCTGTTAATGGGTTATCGGATCCAAAATCTGACCTGATAGCTTAACGGCGTTCCGTTACGGTGGATGCCACGTGTCGATCACCCATGACGAAAGCACTTCTGTGACGCGCGATTTATCGTCATGGAAGTGGACACTTCCGTGATGATAATTTGGGCAATGTCATGGAACACTTCTATGACAGCACAGGTATGACTATCTTGATTCTGTCATAAATTTGTCATGGATGTACATGCATGACAGAAAACGTGACCTACTGTGACAAACACGTATCATCACGGAAGTATATTTTTTTTGTAGTGCATTTCCTTCTGCTCCTCGTTGGGTTCGACACTCTTACTTATCGAAACGACTACGATAGATCCCCTATACTTGTGGGTCATCAAGGAGTGATACTTGATTACTCACAAGTATAGGGGATCAATCCTAGTCCTTTCAATAAGTAAGAGTGTCGAACCCAACAAGGAGCAGAAGGAATCGGTAAGCGGTTTTCAGCAAGGTATTCTCTGCAAGTGCTATAGGATAGTTTTGACAGATAATTTGATAGAAAAATAATTGATAGAAAGTAACAAGTAACCAAAGTAACAAGGTGTAGCAAGGTGGCCAATCCTTGATGTTGCTAAGGACAAGCCAGTGATACTTTTTGTAGTGATTAAAACACCCTTGAGGACATACCGGAATTTCATCCAGTTACTTTTACCATGATTCATGGACCTACGTTCATTGCCTTAATAAGTTGCTACATGGGTGTACCAAAGCTAAGGTGTTGTTCTTATTTGAAAAAACCATCTTAAATATGCTTACACCCTCCATGCAATCATTTGCAAATACAAGAGAAGTAACTAAGATAAATCTAATCATAGTATGAAACATATGGATTCGAAACTGCCCCTTACGGAATAATTCGTAAACTGGGGTTTAGGCTTCAGTCACTCCCACAACCCGTCATCTACAAACTAATTCCACAATGCCTTCCCCTAGGCCCAAACATGGTGAACTGATACGGCTCTTTGGTTGCCCTGATCTTTCACCATGCGCCAATAATTATACTAGCAGATGCAATCTTGCAAAAAAAGGAACGCAATGGAACTTGTTGGAATTGGAAGATATTGTGGATGTGTACGTGAAGGAGACTAGTAGTAGACTAGATGGATGGATGGATTATAGAAATCGAACAGTGGTAGAAGATGTACGTGGTAGTAGTAGTACTTGTACAGATGCATGGATTAAGATAATGGCGATTAGCAGTGGCGACGGCGGCGGAGAAATTAGCAGATGAATAATGAGAACTAGTAGAAGTAGAAGGAAATGAGGATTCATCCCTTGCAGAGAGCGAGAACCGAATTGATCTAGTACCCTAGCAATCCAAGTCGCTGGAACACACATGCAACCATCGAATCCTAAATAGGGATGCAAGAACACAGAGATGCATACATCATCAGATGTCTTTTCTGAGTATTTTTCCTTCCTCAACTAAAACCTCCCTTTACAAAGTGTTGCACCCCTTGCTCATATAGGTGGTGCCTAATACTTGGGCCAGGCCTGACCTGAACTAGGAAAGGATGAGAACTCCTGATGTATTACAAATTGTACGTAGCAAACAAAAAAGGAAACTACCAAATCTAAGAAAACTATGGAAAGCAAATAAAAAGGACACACATACATGCATATACTGGCATGTATGATTTCTAGGCCAAAACTAAATTTAACTTGATGGTGCAGCCTTCAAACTTTCATTCTGCTGGCCTAGGTAGAAGTAATCACAAGGTGTTCTGAACATGGGCTACACTTCCTCCCGAGGCACGATATGAGGAGCAATGGAACAAGCAAAAGAATTATTTGTGGTGATGTTGTTGCATTCAATCGGTAGAGCATATGACCATCTCCTTTCAGTAGCATATGGAACAGGCTTCACACCTAAGATCCCCCTCTGTTCTGTAACACACATAATCTTCTTATGACGTAGAGCGGGAACCATATACTTTTGCATCTTGTTTTCATAGCAAGTCTGACGATTGGAAGATATTTTACTTGACACTAATGGAGGAACGACAAGAGTACATAGGGTCACCATATCATGAACTGTCATGTAGTCAATGTTCACACGACACCACTAGTGGAAGAACAACATAACCTATCATCAAAACATTAAACGATGATCAACTTCGCTTGATTACTAGTAATAAAACTTCTCCCATGTCCTTAAGAACAAATAGAACAACTCAAAAATCACAATTGTGTTCATTATCAAAGCATATAAATATGTGTTTAACAATCTGAACATATAATCTTCCACCAAGTAAATCAACTCTAGCATCAAATATAAGATGTAATCACTACTACAGGATGCTGCTAACGCGACACTACAATCAAAGACATGTTGATGTCCTGGGAACATGGGTCCCGAGACTTGCCTGCATGTGGCCCACGGCGTGGCTCGACCAGCGGCCCTGTACGACCCATCTTCACCAGCAAACAATCAAGACCCTCGCGAGGGGCCAAGCCTCGCGAGGCGGACGACACAAGACCTCCTCAGGGGCAGCTTCACCAGGAAGGCTCGCGAGGGGCGGAGAGATCAAGGCACGAGACACCTCGCGAGGTTTCTGTGACGCAAGCCATGACAACTGGAGCCAGGTAGGCGCCAGGCGGGTGCCAGCGTGTGTAGTGTCCCTATTTCCTCTTTGGTGCTAAAGAGGCAAGCACATGCGAGGAGTCCCGAGGCATCAGGAAAATGTTTCCATATCGGTGCAACGAGACCAAGACCAGCAGGACGGCAGGACGGAAGTCACCATGGAACCCAAGACGGCGTCACCACCAGAGCCTTTGGAAGGCGAAGACCACCTTTAGTCAGGATAACTTGTACTAGTGGTCTCCCTTTTAATTTGGCTGTTGTGAGATCCCTTCCCGCTCAATATTTGGGAAGAGGACCAGGGCCTCCATAAATAGGACTATCCACCACCGTAAGAGAGGAGAGAGAAGTGAGAAGTGAGAAGCTCAGATTGGACTGGAGCCATTCCATCCATAACCTCACGCAAGTTCACCAAGCACAAGAACACCTCTCCTCGGGAGGCTGTTCTTCCCTTGTAACTGTTCATCCTCATCTCGAGAGGCAATCCACCACACCACACTGGAGTAGGGTATTACACCACATCGGTGGCCCGAACCAGTATTGTCGGGGGTTGGATGTGACATATGCCAACGGATGGCTTATCATGGTGGGAGCGAGTAGAATGTTGCCGGTGCCTGGAAGCGGGATAAGGTGTAGGCACGAACGCCGGTGTACTTTACCCTGGTTCGGGGCTCTCCTAGGAGATAACACCCCTAGTCCTGCTCTGCGGGGTCTCTGCATGATCACTAAGGCAAAGGGAGTACAAGGGCGCTCCTCGAGCTGTATGCTGGAGGTAGGAGAAGGCAGGGCTAGCTCTCTCTCCTCCCTCTATGATCTGGTCTAGTTCTAATGGGTGGAACCCTTTGCATGGGTGCCCTGGGAGGTTTATATAGGCCTACCCCCAGGGGTACAATGGTAAACTGACTGGGCGCAGGGCCCAGCCGTCAGTCTCTTCGCCTGCCGGCCTTTCTGCCGACTGCTGGGGCCTGCCGACTAGTCCGGTACGGAGATGATAGGCCGTACTCACCGCTTGCGGGTCTTGCCGGCTGCTAATTACTGTAGGCGTGCTTCTAATGACGCGGGCTTGGTCATGGGGTCGTGGCTATAGCCCCGCCGCCTGGCGGGTGATCACTGTAGCCACTCCCTGTCTTGTCTGGTTAATGGCGCGGGGGACCCGTGGGAGGGGCAGGCTGACTCCCGGGGGCCGACTCCCTACGGGTCCGACTGGTGGCGCTCTTGCCATCTTCTGGACTCCCGCTAACCGGTGAGTCCCGTCATCCATGGACCATACTGACAGGCCGTCGTGGGTGCAGGAATCCGCCCACTATTGCTGATGTCAGGGATGGCATGGCAATAGTGCCGCGCCAGACGGAGATCTCCGTTGGTACAGCATACTGTGGCCTAGACATCCCTTAGAAAAGGGGAGGGACTGGGCTTTACTGTTACCACTCCCCGTCCCATCCCCCTGATGAGGGCATGGGCTTCGTTGGTGCCTTGGGCCGACTCCCCGTGGCCGGCTTCTCTGGAAGCCACCAGGCGGGAGTCATCCGGTCTTGACCTCGCCTCTAGGACTAGGCCACATGCGGGTAGTCGACTGTTCCTTCAACCGGCCTCCAGAAGGCGGCTCTTCATCTGGAGTCTTGAGGGGCGCAGTAAGCCCCGATGTCTTGAAAGGTTATGGGCCTCGGGTTAGCCTACCCGTGGCCCATTACTCCGACAGTAGTCCCCGAAGCTGATGAGGCGTTGTGGATGATCAGCCGAAGAGCCTCAGCAGTTCTCCAAGTGCTTGAGGTGAAACCTCGTTCGACTTCTGCCGGACCGACTGGTAGGAGTCGGACTCGCCCAATTTGACTCGTCCAAAATTTTCGAACGCCCTAGCGGGATCCCAGTGGCGTGCTAGCTAAGCTTCCAGGCCGCCGCCCGTTTTGGGCCCGTCACGTGGCAACAAGCGGTCGGGCCAGTCTGGCCATCCTCATGCACGACGAGACATGCCTACAGGCGGGGCCCGCCACTACCGCGCCTCGTCGCGCGAGCGGATCCACTGCGGCCGAAGTGGACGGTTGAGGTTCTCGTGTAGTTACTGTGCGCAGTAACTTTGCATGATAAACGTGGGGGAGTGGGGTAGTGGGCGCAGTAGATCCCACAACCTCCCCCTCAGCTTCGCAGCCCATGAGGCTATAAGTAGGGGGTGGAGGGGGAGCGGCAGAGCACGCGCGCCCCTCCTCCTCATTGCTTCTTCTTCTTCTCCCTCTCGCCGCTGCGCCTCAAGCTATGTCGAGCGCTGCGGTGGTCCGTTCAAAATGAGCTCTTCCTCCGCCGCCACGCCCCCTGCGGTGCACTCCGGCACCTGGGACGGTTCGGAGGTCCACGACGATCACATCGATTTCCTCCGCAATATGCATCGGCTGCCCGGCGAGGACCTCGTGCGGGTTCGTCTCGCATGGAGGGGGGAAATCTCGCCGGCGCCGCAGGAGGGTGAGCGGGTCGTCTTCCGCTCGCACTGCCTACGCGGCCTTAGCCTACCGGCGAGCAGCTTCTTCCGCTCTTTTCTTGAATTCTACGGTCTCCAGCCGCACCACCTCACCCCCAACACGGTGGTGCTGCTGTCCGCCTTCGTCGCCTTGTGCGAAGGCTTCCTCGTTGTTCTCCCCACCATCGAGCTATGGGGGGAGTTCTTCTACTCCAAGCTCGGCACCTAAGCCGCGGGCGTGCCGGCTCAATGCGGCGCGTTCATCGCCGTGCGGAGGTCGGGGCTGACAACCCGTTTCCCTCCATCAAGCTGATAAAGTCGGTGAAGATGTGGCATCGGTCGTACTTCTACATGAAGAGCGTCTCCATGGAGGGCGACTGGGTCAATCTGCCGGCCTACGTAGCCGGCCCGCCGGCTGGGAGGCAGCCCAACTGGTCGTATCGGGCCAGGACACTGACGCCCGCAGGAGCCGGCGCCGTCGCGCGACTCCGAGTGCTGACGTGGTCGGAGGGCCTGACCGGGCCGGATTTGCTGGCCGCGTTCGTGGCGCGCCGAGTGCTCCCACTCCAAGGTCGCCCCACATGATTTGCCAGATGAGCGGGCATCGGGACCCGAGTCGGATGTGCACCAAGGAAATGCCTCATGAGGAGGTAGCCTATATGGTGAATTATCTTGCGAACTGCAACCTCAAAAAAGAGTGGCAGTTCGGCAAGGAGCCGTATTCACGCGCCACCCCTCCGCCTCTAGTGAGTCGTTTCTTTTTCTCTTTTTCTTTGACTCTCCTGACTTCTTTGTTGCCGAGTCCGTCTTGTCCGATCTGACCAGTCGGCTTTGGTCAGAACCCCCTCCTCCAGCCAACAGCCGGCACCGTGGGGCCGGACCACGAATTCCTCCCGGACCGGGCGGAGAGCGACGTTGACGACCCCGACTTGGGGGCAGCGGCCCTGGAGGACGACTCCGAGGGAGGAGGTGGCGCAGTGGGTGGCCCGATACTCGGGACCAGTCTCGAGGACTGGACTAACGATGACGAGGAGGTCGCCCCGCGCCACCAGCCAGGAGCCGGCCAACCGGGCGTGAGCTCGTCTGCCGCGCCGGACGCCCAAGGCGGCGCTAAGAAGCACAGGGACGGCCCGAGCCTGTTCGGCAGCCGACCGAAGAAGCCCAAGGGCTCGGCCGCGGCGACCAAGCGGGACAAATTGGCCACAAAGGCCAACCGCTTCCACAAGGAGGTGAAGACGCCGCAGCTGGTTTCTGCGTAAGTGCTACCTTACTTTGCGCCTTCACTTTTTCTTTGTTGACTCCGTCTGAAATTCCTTTTTACATTCTTGACTTTAGGGCCCCGCTCTCTCTTGAGAAGTTAGCCGCCGGCTCCGTCACGAAGTCGGTGGAGACCTCCTCCACCACCCGGCGGATTGATCCGGCCGCCGACCTCCGAGAGGCGATGGAGCAGAACGCGCGGGAGGTGCGCGAGGAGCGGGAAGCCACCCTCCTGAAGAAGGCAGAAGCTGACAAGGCGGAGGCCGCCACCCTGAAGAAGCTGTCAGAAGCCGAGGCCGCCGATGCGGAGAAGAAGCATGCTAAAGAAGCCGCACACCGCCAGTCGGCGGTGTTCGTCGTCCCTCTGAACTCTGCGCCGCCACCACCAGAGTTCACGGCACAGACTGGGGAAGTCGGCGACGAGAACCCGATCATGGAGAGGGACGGCGACGACATCGCCATGCCGTACGTAATCGTGCCGCCACCGCTGTCGTCCGGGAGCACGCCAGGCGGGTAGCCGGCGGACCCGCCGATGCCACCAACTGAAAACATGGTGGCGACGGGCCTGGCTCTCGTGGTCGGCACACCAACACGCCGCCGTCTCGCAACGGTGGCCTCGGCGC
The DNA here is from genome assembly GCF_002162155.2 of Triticum dicoccoides. Taxonomy (NCBI): domain Eukaryota; kingdom Viridiplantae; phylum Streptophyta; class Magnoliopsida; order Poales; family Poaceae; genus Triticum; species Triticum dicoccoides. Next base: position 120,451,230 of record NC_041386.1, on the reverse strand, counting down.
CGCGCCCGCTGGAGACCGGCGCCGCGAGCTCCACGATCCCGGACACCGAGGCGACGAGCGCTGCGCCCACTGGGTGGGTGCGGGGAGGCGGGACGGGCCCGTTGAACCGGGCGCTTATGGACGTCCAAGCCAAGCTCCGAGCCGAGGGTGATGCCATCAAGGAATGCGCCAAGGCGTATCTGGCATCGCGAGTAGCCATCCGGGTACGCGTCCGCCTTCTTTGTTTCTGTTTCTTGTTCTTCTTTGTGGGGGCGCGCCAGCGCACCCACTAGGTGTAGTCCCCGAGTTTCGGGCCGACTGCTGAGCAGGCGGCTCGGAACTCTAATCGGCGAGTTCCAAGTACCAACACTTTGTCTGAAATTTTGTCGCAGGATTACCACAATCTTCGCGTGGCCACCTTCAACGCCAATGTTGAGGAGCTGGCCAAGCGGACCGCCGACCTGTCGGACAGCCGGGGTGAGTCCTCTTCCTTCTTCGCGGGGGCGCGCTGGCGCACCCACAGGCTGTAGTCCCCGAGATTCGGGCCGACTGCTGAGCAGTCGGGCCGGATCTCCCCGGCGACCTTTCTTCCTTGTTGACGACTGAAACCTTTTCTTCTTCTTCTCCAGAAGCCAACGCCACCCTGCAGCAGCAGCTGGGCAAGGCCAACACCGCGCTGCGTGTCAAGGAGGAGGAGTGCGGCCAGCTGGCGGAGGAGCGCGACCGGCTGGCCACGCAGTTGGTGGAGCAGAAGGAGCTATTCAAGATGGCTCAGAAGTAGGCGGAGGACAAGGAGGCCGCCCTCCTTGTCGATTTCGCGTCCGAGCGCTCCTCCTGGACTGACAAGGAGGTGATGCTGGTCTCCGACTTCCATGAGATCGAAGATCTCGTCGACGGTGAGCTTCCCCTCATTTTCCTTTTCTAAGCTGTCGATTGCTAGTCGAGTCGACCTCTAGTCTTTAATCTTGTCCTTTGTTCTTCTGTCGTGGCAGACTTCTTCCCTGGCCACTCGGTCGCTGCCAACCAAGCCATCGAAGCGGATCACGAAGAGCGGAGGACGGACGGCGCACAGATCGCCGCTGACGCCCCCCGAACTCTTGGCGAGCAGATCCTGAGCATCGAGGCCCGCCTTCGGCCGGCTCACCGGATGCTACCTCGGCTTCAACGTGTCGGCGCCCGAGCGATTGCCGCCCTGTGGCCTATATGCAGGTACCGCGCACCCCAGTCGGACTGCCGACTGGCTGGAGGTAGCAGCTGGCCGCCTTGAGGCCTGGAAGGGCTCTTCGGCCCGGGCTGGAGCACGCCGGGCCTTAGAGTTCGTCAAGGCGTGGTATCCTGGGCTGAGTCTAGCCCAGCTAGCCACGTTTCGGCTAGAACCTCAGGCGGAGTTGGCGGTCGTGGAAGACAATCTCGTCAAATGCACAACATCGATCATCGAATACACCGACACCAGCGTCTTCGTCCTAGAGAGGACTGAGAACGGCGAGGAGGCGCTGCCGGAGTGGTTCGGGCTGAACCCAGACGACGGCGAGGACTCGGCGGAGGTGATTGACTCCAGTGGCGAGGAAGAGGGTGAGGCGGAAGAAGGAGACTAGGAGGAGGCGCCAGAGGTCGGAGCAGATGGCCAGCCCCAGCTCGACCGCGCCTCTAGCAACGAGCCGCGCCCAACCGAGCCAGCTGCTACCAGAGGCGACCAAGCGGAGACCAACCAGCCGGCCGCTCCGGAAACTGGCACCACCGACCCCTCCGGTCCTCCGAATCCGTCTGTAGTTTCCTAGGCTGCCACTTCATCTTTGCTTTTATCTGCTTAATAGTCTCGATGAACTTGTTAATTTGCACAATTGCACCCGCGGGGTGTATCTTGAACTTCTGTTTTGAAGATTCGGCCAAGGGCCTCTTCTATGTAAGTATTTTTCCGCGTTCTATCTCTTCTTGCCCATTGCTCTTTGGCTTTTTCCTTTGCCCCCTTCCCTTGGTTGCCGTCTTGCCAGTCGGACAGCCGCTCTGCGGACTATTGCTGGATCAAGTACTTAGCTTCTTTGGGAAGGCAAGTACTTAGCCATTTGAAGTCTTTTAACATGTTGTTTAGAAAACGGTGAGCCCGCTGCTCAAGACTCGGTTGTAAAAGGCTGGAAGCCGGCTTAAACTATGTACATGTTTTGAGTCCTTAGCCATTTTCCATGTGGACACCCATTCTACCTTACTCCTGCACACCAGACAGCCTCTCTGCGAGCTGCGACTTCTAACAGGAGACGGCTTAAGTGCCACACACTACTTGTCCGACTACAGGAAGCATTTCATAGTACAAGACGGCAAGTCCCTGGGCCGACTAGTCGAACCCGGTGCCAAGCGGCATAACAAAGAATAACATACTCATAGGCATAATTCTTATCATATAGATAAAAGAGGGCAGTCCCTGAGCTCTTCTCGGGGGGCCCGAAGTCTTCGTACTTTAATACAAAAGGTAGTGTGGTACATACTGCATTAACTGTAAAATCTTCGGAGGAGATTTGCATTCCATGGCCGCTCCGTCTCTTTGCCGGAGTCGTCCCTCTTGCGTGCTCGGGGCTTCTGAGCGTCGATCAGGTAGTAGGAGTCGTTGCCCAACACTTTGCTAATGATGAAAGGGCCTTCCCAAGGTGCTGAGAGCTTGTGCTGGCCGGTTGTTCGCTGGATCAGCCGGAGCACAAGGTCTCCTTGGAAAGATCTCGGCTTGACCTTTTGGTTGTAGTATCGGCGCAGGCTCTGCTGGTAGATGCTGGACCGGCTGAGTGCCAACAGCCGGCCCTCTTCCAGCAGATCGACGCCGTCTTGACGTGCTTCTTTTGCTTCCTCTTTGGTGTACATGGTGATTCAAGGGGAGTCGAATTCTATGTCCGGTGGGATGACGGCTTCGGCACCGTAGACAAGGAAGAAGGGCGTGAAGCCGGTTGACTTGTTTGGGGTTGTGCGTAGGCTCCAGAGGACGGCTGGCAACTCGTCAAGCCAGCAGCCGGCCGAGCGCTCTAGAGGCTCGACCAGTCGAGGCTTGATGCCGGACAGGATGAGGCCATTTGCTCGCTCTACCTGGCCGTTGGACTATGGATGGGCAACGGACGCTAAGTCCAGTCGGATGCCCTGCGTGGCGCAGAAACGGGCCAAGGCACCTTTGGCAAAGTTTGTGCCGTTGTCGGTGATGATGCTGTGCGGTATGCCGTTCCGAATTGTGATGTCGCAGATGAAAGTCACAGCAGTCGCACCATTCAACTTCTTGATTGGTTTTGCTTCTATCCACTTGGTGAACTTGTCCACTGCGACAAGTAAGTGAGTCAAGCCGCCTCATGCCGTCTTGAATGGTCCCACCATGTCCAGGCCCCAAACAGCAAAGGGCCGGGCAATGGGAATAGTCTTGAGTGCAGAAGCCGGTTGATGTGGCTTGGAGCGGAACTTCTGGCACCCTTTGCATTTTTGGACCAAGGCCTTGGCGTCCTCAAGAGCAGTCGGCCAGAAGAAACCATGGCGGAAGGCTTTGGCGACGAGTGCTCTTGAAGCCGCGTGGTGGCCACACTCGCCTTGATGGATGTCCTTGAGAATTGTGTGGCCTTGCTCCGGCTCCACGCAGCGTTGGTAGACACTAGTGACACTGCGCCTTACAACCTCTCTGTTGACTATGGTGTAGGCTGCCGCCCGGCGTTTCACTTGTCGAGCTAAGATCTCATCAGTTGGAAGCTCTTTGTTCACCAGGAATTTGAGGATGGGCTGGGCCCATGAAGGTGCTACAATTTCTGCAACAGTCATGACTGCGACTTGGACAAGGGCGGCTGGGCCGGGAGGCGGCGGGTTGGAGTCGGCAACTGCCTGCTGTGCCGGTGAAGTCCCTGGGCCGATTGGCGCAGTCCTCGGGCCGGGTTCTGAAGTTTCCGGGCCGACCGCCGCAGTACCCGGGCCGGGTGCGACTGTCACAACCCCCGCGCCACCTGCCAGAATGCCCGTGCCGTCTGCGGGGGCTCTCGAGTCGGATCCGACTGCTTCAGGAAAAGCAGGCACAAAGATGGAGTCTGACTCTGGCGATGGCTTGACAGACGGCTTGAGGAGGCGCTGAAGGGCGACGCCGGACGGTATTGCTTGACGGGTGGAGCCGATTCGAGCCAGGGCGTTTGCTTGGTCATTATCATTTCTTGGTACATGGAGAAATTCGCACCCCTCAAAATATCCACTGCGTTGCTGTACGAGGAAGCGGTAGCTCACCATGTTTGCGTCTTTGGCATCCCAATCGCCTGACGACTACTGGACCACCAAGTCGGATTCACCATAGCACAGGATCCGGCGAATGCCAAGCTCTTTGGCCAGCCAGAGCCCGTGAATGAGTGCCTCGTATTCGGCGACATTGTTGGAGGCGGCAAAATGAATTTGCAGCACATATTTGAGCTTGTCGCCTTTGGGAGAGGTGAGGACGATGCCGGCTCCCAAGCCGGTGCGCATCTTGGAGCCGTCAAAATGCATTCGCTAATGGCTGGAGTCGGGTGCTGGCGGCAGATACTGGGTCTCGGCCCAGTCGACGAGGAAGTCGGCCAGCGCTTGCGACTTGATGGCGGTGCGAGGCTGGTAGTAGATGGTGTAGGGGGCCAAATCTATGGCCCATTTGGCCACTCGGCCTGAAGCATCCCGGCTCCCGATGATCTCGGCTAGTGGAGCTGTGCAGACCATAGTGATTGGATGTTCTTGGAAGTAAGGCTTCAATTTCTTGGCGGCAAAGTGCACGCCGTAGCACATCTTCTGGTAGTGGGGGTAGTTTTGCTTGGAGGTCGACAGTACTTCACTCAAATAATATACTGGTCTCTGTACTGGTAGTGCCCTGCCTTCCTCCTTGCGCTCTACCACGATGACTATGCTGACTACTCGGCTGGTGGCGGCGATGTAGAGGAGCATGGGTTCCTTAGGAGTCGGAGCCGCCAGGACAGGTGGAGTAGTCAACATCTTCTTTAGTTGGAGAAAAGCTTCATCCACCTTGTGGTTCCACTCGAAAAAAGTGGTCTTCTTCATGAGTTGGTACAGGGGGGAGCCTTCTCGCCCAGCCGACTGATGAATCGGCTGATGGATGCCAAACAGCCGGTGAACTTTTGTACGTCCAGCAGTCGACCGGGTACTTCCATCCTCTCAATGGCCTTGATCTTCATAGGGTTGCATTCTATGCCGCGTTCAGAGACTAGGAAGCCAAGAAGCTGGCCAGCTGGTACTCCGAAGACGCATTTCTCCGGGTTAAGCTTGATTTGAAATCGGCACAAGTTCTCAAAGGTCTCCTTGAGGTCTTCCAGCAATGTTCCATGCTTCTTCGTCTTCTCCACCACATCGTCCATGTAAACGTGGGCGTTTCTGCCGAGTTGCTTGAGGAGGCACTTCTGCATGCAACGTTGGAAGGTGGCGCCGGCATTTCTCAAGCCGAACATCATGGTCAAGTAGCAGAAGGCTCCAAACGGCGTGATGAAGGCGGTCTTCAGTCTGTCGGCCGGGTTCAACTTGATCTAGTGATATCCTGAATTTGCATCCAAGAAACTCAACAACTCGCGTCCGGTTGTGGAGTCTATCACTTGGTCGATCCTTGGCAAAGCGAACGGGTCCTTGGTGCATGCTTTGTTGAGGCTAGTGTAATCAATACACATTCGCCATTGCTTGTTCTTCTTCAGTACCAGGACCGGGTTGGCTTGCCATTCTGGAAAGAACACCTCCATGATGAAGTCGGCTGCCAGCAGCCGGGCTATCTCTTCTCCAACAACTCTTATCTTCTCTTCTGACAAGCGGCGCAAGGGCTGCCTGACTGGCTTGGCATCGGATCGGACATGTAATTTGTGCTCGGAGAAATCCGTCGGGACACCTGGCATGTCTTTGGGGGACCATGCGAAGATATCCCGATTCTCACAGAGGAAATCGACGAGCTCGCCTTCCTATTTGCTGTCGAGGTTTGCACCTACGACAGCGTACCTCTCCAGGTGCTCCGGGTCCAAGGGTATCTTCTTCGTTTCTTTGGCTGGCTTGAACGAGCCCTCAACTTCCGACTCCTTGGGATCGGGCGACATCTCTGGCTGCTTGCTTGCCATCGCCACAACCCGGTCAAGGAGCCGCTTCTCAGCTGCGATCACGAGGGACTCGGCCAGCCGACTGCTCTCTGCTGCACAGGCAGATGACTTCTTGTAGTCGCCAGTTATGGTCAGAATCCCCATGGAACTCGTCATCTTCATCTTGAGGTAGGCATAGTGGGGGACAGCCATGAACTTGGCCAGGGCAGGTTGGCCAAGTAACGCATGGTATGGACTCTCAAGGTCCACCACCTCAAACCAAATTGACTCTCGGCGGAAATGATCTTTGTCTCCAAAGAGGACGTCAATCAGAATCTTGCCGATTGGTGAGAAGGAAAGGCCAGGAACTATGCCATGGAACACTGTCCGGCTGGACTGAAGCTGCCTCTGTCTGATTCCTAATTTCTCCATGGTATCCTTGTACAGGATGTTGATGTTGCTGCCGCCGTCTATCAGGACTCTGGAGAAGCGAGCAGCTCGCTTGTCCGTGGCAAAGGTAACGTCCAAAACCAAGGCATAGGAGCCAGGTTTGGGCATTACTTCCGGGTGGTCAGCTCTGCTCTAGCTGATGGGCTTCTCAGACCAATGCATGAACTCTGGTGTCTCAAATGCTATTGCATTCACCTCTTGCAGCCACAGTCGCCTGCTGCATCGATCATCGGCCACGCTGGTGAATACGACATATGTTCCATGCTCTTCTGGATACTCGTCTTGTATCGCGCCGACTGGTCTGACCGCCGGCTGCTAGGGGGGAGGAGGAGGCGGCTGCCCAGCAGGTGGGGGAGGCAAAAGGCCGTATCCCTTGGCGATCCTGGTGAGCCAGTGGCACTTCCGAGTGGTGTGCTTGGACGGCTTCGCGCCGCTATGGAATTTGCAGGGTCCATCCAAAGTCTGCTCATATGAGAAAGCCGGCAGCCAGTTGGGCTTGCCGCCCTTCTGACGTTTGGGCGGAGGTTGCTCTTCCGGCTGCTGGTCTTTGACTGTCGCCACTTGTCGGATGGTGGAAGCCGGCTGTGGGGCTTTTCTCTTGTGGTCATTCTGCTACTGACGTCGACTGGCGTCTCCAGCCGGGGTTCGAGGAGCCTGGGGAGCCACCTTGCCTGTCGCACTAACTTGGATCTCTGTCTTCATGGAGAAGTCTATTGTGGCATATTTGTCTGCTATGATCAGCAGCTCGTCGAGGGTCTTCGGCTCATCGCAGAGAAGCCTGTGCTTGAGGAGGGTGCCCTGTCGGCATCCTGCAGTGAACTACTCAATGGCCTGCACCTCGTCCATGCCCTCACAGGAGTTGCGGAGCGCGGCCCAGCGCGTGAGGTAGTCGCGAGTTGACTCGTTGGGGCCTTGTACGCACAAGGAGAGTTGGCGAGGTTTGGGTGGCCGCTTGTACGTGCTGGTGAAGTTGCGGATGAAGGCATCGGTGAAGTCGACCCAACTATTGATGTTGCGGGGCTTCAAGCTATTCAGCCATGTCCGGGCCGTGCCCTGGAGCATGAGCGGAACGTACTTCAAGGCAACACGCTTGTTGCCATTTGCTATGCTGACGGCCGTGGAGTAGTCAACTAGCCAGTCTTCCGGCTTCACGGAGCCAGTGTATTTGGGTGTGTCTCTTGGGCGTGTGAACCCTTTGGGGAAGGGCTCATCTCGATTGCGGGGGCCGAAACATGGCGGACCCAACTCATCTTCTTCTTTAAGCGCTAGGGATCGGTGGAGACGGTCGATCCGGTGGCGGGCGTCATTCTCTCCGACTCCCTCTCGGCGGCCAAGGCGGTCGCTGAGCGTCGGGTGATCAACAGGCGGCGGGGAGACTCGCCTTTCCCTGCGAGGGGGAGGAGGTGGACAGTCGTCCCATCGTTCCACTGCTCTTGGGTAGCCGTCTTGGTCATGCTCTATGGTAATGCGAGTCCGACTGCGGCTGGCAGCCGGCTCCTTGTCCTTTCTTCCACGGACGCCACTAGTCGGCGTCCGAGAGTCGCGCCTTGGTCTCGGCGAGGAGGCAGGTCGTCATTCTGCCGGTGCGGCGCATCAGTGCGGCAGCCGGCCTCGTTCTGCTCCGCAGCCGCGTCAAGGAGTCGCTAGACGCGCTCCGTCATCAAACGACGTTCTTCGCCCTCGAATTTATTTAGCTCGTCCGCCGCCGCCTGGGCGGCTTGGATGTTCTCCGCAGGCATGGCATAAACAGGGCAATTTGCCCCGAACAGGTTGGCGATAGCCACGCCGCGCTGGTGGACCGTGCCAAGGCGGCTAGGTCCAGCTGGAGCCGGCATGCCGCCCACAGCATGGTCCATCTCGCGCTGGTAGGCCTCTGATAGGCGTCTCATGCTGGCCAGCTTCTTGGCGCCTTCGACTAGCTGAAGGCGGCATGCCTCCAGCGTCTCTGCGTTGGCGTCTTCGGGAATGGGCCCTGCCAGGTCTTGCAGTGCCGCGCTGAGCGGGTCATAATCACCCCCGCCGGAGTGCTCGCCATGACTAATGACAAGCACTTACGTAACGGTGCTTCCTCCGCTCTGCGCGCAAGGGAGCGGCTCATCGTAGACCACCACATTGGTGGGGAACGTGTCAAGCGACGCGGTGTCGGCGTCGACCAACATCGGATCAGTGGAGCCTACGGACTCCAAGTCCCTAGCTGGCTCGCTGGCGATGTGGATTTGATCGAGGAGGCTCTCGGGGCCGCCTGTGCCCGCGTCGGATGCGGGCTCGTCGGAGAGGCGGACACTACCGACAAGATCGGCGAGGCAACTGGCCGCGCAGGCGATTTCAGCGCCATGCAGCGCGTCGGCGCAGACTCCGTCTAGCGTGCCGCGCTGGCTGCGCTCGCCAGGGAGGAAAAGGGTTCCCGTCCAAAACAGGTCTCCGGACGACGGTACACCTCGCCCCAAGGTGGGCGCCAAATGTCGGGGGTTGGATGCGACATATGCCAACGGATGGCTTATCATGGTGGGATCGAGTAGAACGTCACCGGTGCCCGGAAGCGGGATAAGGCGTAGACAAGAACGTCGGCGTACTTTACCCAGGTTCGGGGCTCTCCTAGGAGATAACACCCCTAGTCCTGCTCTGCGGGGTCTCCGCATGATCACTAAGGCAAAGGGAGTACAAGGACGCTCCTCGAGCTGTATGCTGGAGGTAGGAGAAGGCAGGGCTAGCTCTCTCCTCCCTCTATGATCTGGTCTAGTTCTAATGGGTGGAACCCTTTGTATGGGTGCCCTGGGCGGTTTATATAGGCCTACCCCCCAGGGGCACAATGGTAAACTGACTGGGCGCAGGGCCCAGCCGTTAGTCTCTTCACTTGCCGGCCTTTTTGCCGACTGCTGGGGCCCACCGACTGGTGGGCCCCGCCGACTGGTCCGGTACGGAGCCGACAGGGCATACCCGCCGCTTGCGGGTCTTGCCGGCTGCTGATTACTGTAGTTGTGCTTCTAATGATGCGGGCTTGGTCATGGGGTCATGGCTACAGCCCCACCGCCTGGCGGATGATCACTGTAGCCACTCCCTGTCTTGTCTGGTTAATGGCGCGGGGGGCCCCGTGGGAGGGGCAGGCCGACTCCCAGGGACTGGCTCCCTACGGGTCCGGCTGGTGGCGCTCTTGCCGTCTTCTGGACTCTCGCTGACCGGTGGGGCCCGTCATCCGTGGACCGTACTGACAGGCCGTCGTGGGTGCAGGACTCCGCCCACTGTTGCTGATGTTAGGGATGGCATGGCAATAGTGCCGCGCCAGACGGAGATCTCCGTTGGTACAGCGCATTGTGGCCTAGACATCCCTTGGAAAAGGGGAGGGAGTGGGCTTTACTGTTACCACTCCCCGTCCCATCCCCCTGATGAGGGCATGGCTTTGTTGGTGCCTTGGGCCGACTCCCCGTGGCCGGCTTCTCTGGAAGCCACCAGGCGGGAGTCGGCCGGTCTTGACCTCGCCTCTAGGACTAGGCCACATGCGGGTAGTCGACTGTTCCTTCAACCGCCTCCAGAAGGCGGCTCTTCACCTGGAGTCTTGAGGGGCGCAGTCAGCCCCGATGTCTTGAAAGGTTATGGGCCTCGGGTTAGCCTACTCGTGGCCCATTACTCCGACAAGTATAACTCTTGTGTCTCTTGTTCTTTGGGTTCGTCGAGCTAGGCCGTGAGATCATGATATGTGCGAGCTAGAGAGGGGGGAGAGATCTTCGCTCGCACCCCAGTGTTCGAACCTTAAGGGTTTTGCTGGAACCCGAAATCTGACATTTGGCGCGCTAGGTAGGGGTGCGTCGAAGCTTTCCTCTCGTCAATTCGCGCTTCACCACTCCACCAAGTTCATGGCCGACGATCGCCGGGACCGTGCTAAGCGCCGGGCTGCTCTCGCCACTCACGTTGCTCAGACAGCCCTGTTGGCGGGCCTCCCCGTTGTTCTCCGTCACCCGCCGCCAAGGCCTCTACCGGCCCGGCGGCAAACGAGCAGCAAGCCTCCTCACTACACCCCTCCATGAGGCGAGACAGCCGCACCGCCACCCCATCGCTAACTCCGGCCGGCTCATCGTCTCACGCTCACCGTGCACCCACGGACGTGCAGGCCGCACTGCTCATGGCTCGCGAGCTCCTGCTTTACCACCCAGTCGACGACCTCTACGAGGACTGGTTGGACCGCATCACCGAGCTCATCAGCACCGCGTGGGGCTCTCCTGCACCATCCCTCTCGTTGCCTCACCCGCCCCCGGCTGCGGGCGATGTGGCTCACGGAGCGCCTCCGCCCCCTCCGCATCAAGACGGCGACCCCGCACCAAGATGCATGGCTCATGGAGCGCCTGCGCCCCCTCCGCGTCAAAACGGCATCCTCACTACAAGATGTGCGGTCCCGCAGCATGATCCACCATGTCGTGTGCCCGCGCACGAAGAAAGAAGCTGCCAAGAGATTCTCGGTCCGCAAGAAAACGCTCCACCACTCCCAGCACCGCCACGTCAGGATCGCTTGCCGCGGCAGGGCCATGCGCCACTTGCCTGGCGGCGCAGGGACACCAAGATCAAGCTCCGCCTCCACGACGGGCCCGGTGGCCACGGCAGGCTACCGCGCCTTCACTTCTGAGCTGTGTGGCATCGTCTAGCCGGGCAAGTTCAAGCCGGACCTGCCTCCTCGCTACGACGGCACCCCCGACCCTGCGGAGTTCTTACAGCTCTACGAACTGAGCATCCAGGCGGCCAACGGCGACGAAAAGGTCATGGCGAACTGGTTCCCCATGGCTCTCAAAGACGGCGCCTGTTCATGGCTCCTGAACCTGCCCCCGGGCTCGATCTCCTCCTGGGATGAGATGCGCGACCACTTCGTCGCCAACTTCCAGGGCACTCGCGACCGCCCCCCGGCCGCGGGTGACTTGTGCCGCATTAAGCAACAGCCGGGAGAGACCCTGCAGAAATACATCCAGCGCTTCAACAGCATGCGCCTCAAGATCCCCAAGGTGACGGACGAGGCCATCATCTCAGCGTTTTCTGATGGCGTCTGCGAAATCAAGATGAAGGAGGAGCTCACCATCCATGAGGAGTTGTGCACGACCTTGGAGCTGTTTAACATAGCAACGAAGTGTGCAAGCGCTGAAGAGGGGCGTCTCTCCCTCCTCGAGCTCCCTGTTGCGGATCCAGAGGAGAAGAAGGCCAAGGTCAAGGACGTGAAGCGCAAAGGAGTGGCCGTACTCGTGGCAGAGCCAGAGACAAAGCGCGGCCGAGACCTCCCTGAGTCGTCCAAGGGCAGCCAACATTCTGCGCCTTCCACAATGTGCGCAGCCACAACACCAACGACTGTCAAGAGCTCAGGGCCATTCGAGATGGACACTTTGGTTGACACCCTGAGTGCAACGACTGGGGCTATGGCCGAGGAGGTGGACGAGGTGGAGGATGTTGGGACGACCGCGGGCCCCGCCAGGGGTGGCGCAACTAACCTCGCGAGGACCGCTGGCAGGACCAGCCTCGTGAGGGTGCCTGGAGGGACCAGCCTCGTGGGACCGTCCTTAGGGAAACCCTGGTCTCCCTCTGCTGCCACCGCCACCAAGAAGGAACAACGACCACCAACAGGACAAAGGGGCTGGGGGCTTCCAAGAGTGCGCACGATTGCCTGCATCTTGGGTGGTGCTGAGGCCCCAGCTTCCCAGCGCATCTTCAAGCAGTTCTCTCACGAGGTGAATGCTGCCCTCCGCAAGCTCGAGGCCATGTGCCCTCTTAGATGGTCCAAGTACGCCATCACCTTTAGCTCGACAGACCAACTCAAATGCGTGGCAACCGCCGACGTCCTCCTGATGCTCTGTTCACCCATCATCAGCAATTTCCAAGTCACCAAGACCCTCATCGACGGCGGCGCAGGGCTCAGTGTCCTGTCTGTCGAGACGTTTGACAGCCTTCAAGTTCCATACGGTCAGCTCCAGCCCACCAAGCCTTTCTCAGGAGTGACTGACGGCTCCACCATTCCGATAGGGCAAGTTCGTCTCCCTGTCACCTTCGATCAGCGTGAGAACTACCACACCGAGCTCGTCGACTTCGACATCGCCCACATCCGCCTGCCGTACAATGCCATCCTCGGGTACCCAGTGCTAGCCAAATTCATGGCAGTTACCCACCATGGCTACAACATCCTCAAGATGTCGGGAAGCGGCGGAATCATCACAGTCCCCTACAAAGAAAGAGATGCAGTGTGCTCCCTCGAGCGCGCCTTCCAAGCTGCAGCAATCGAAGACCCTGGTGGCGTGGGTGTACAGTACCCTCCTGAGGCCAACCCCAAGAAGAAGAAGAAGCTACTCCGCACTGGGCCTTAGGGGAGCGGCGCCTCCAGCGGCGCCACCCCAGGATCGGCTCCCGCGCCTGGGGTGCCTCCCTCCCTTGCATAGGGAGGCGTGCCCGGCGCCCTCCTCGGGTAGGGCTCGAGAGCTCTTTTTTGGAGGGCCTCGGACCTAGCCAGCATCACGAGGGAGGCACTCGGGCACCACATGGAGGCATGCTTCGCGGCACGTTTTCCCTCAGGAGGGCACCGAGCAAGGAGCGCCCGGTGCTCAGGAGTTCATCACCAAGGCCACTCAGGAGCTGCAGGATGCAAGAGCCATGGGCGCCGACCGCCACCCACCTGGCGCTGCTCCCCATCCACACGAGGGTGGTGAGCTGCACGTCTGCATCAACATCCCAGGGCTCAACAGGGCCGCATCTCAGGAGCGCTTCTGGCCTTCATGTGCTGGACGATGTGAGGGTCCTCCTCACAATTAAGTCTGCATGTTGTTTGGCCTACTGAGCGTGGCAGCCGCCTTCCAGCGCAACCTGTGGAGCATCCTGGCAGGTCAGGAGGCCAGGCATCACGCAGTCCTAGCGGAGACAAAGACGGTCCTCAGGAGGCCACCTGAGCCTCCAGAGCCTCTCGAGGCTCTGGGCCTCGATGGCTCATGAGGAGCTACTTCTTCAGCTCACGTCTTCAGCTACCCCAACACTCCTTCAACAACCAAACCAGGTGACATTTTCCAAGTTTATTTATCTGGGAGCGCCCCCTGGGCTGCATAATTCCCAGGCCACGTGGGTCTTTCCCTGTGGCATGTATCCCTTTATGTCTTTAGTTCACCCTGCTGGGGCGCCCCTTGGGCTGCATCATCCCCAGGTCGCTCGGGTCCGACCCAGTGGCATGTATCATTCTTACATCTACTAAGCTAGTTTTCTTTTCATGCATAATCTATCTATGGTTATCACCTGCTTGATTGTCACCCACCATGGGAGCCGTGCGTCGATCGTCTTTCTTCAAGATCCTTCGCATAAGAAGGCTAGGCACGGCGTCTGTGCTCGGCCCGTCCATGCAGCATCGATAAATCCAATGGCTGAGCTCTGTCTGGCGGACCGGCCCCGTTCACGTCACCTCCTGGGGTCGTTGGTGCTTGGCCTTCTCGTGCGATAGCCTCAGGAAGTTCATTCGGCGCAGGTTGCCTAACCATCTCGCAGGAACACCAGAGCCATCAAGAACCAAGACCAGGCGCAACCCGCCTTGAGGTAGGGCCTCGTGAGTCCCGCGCTGGCTCACGAGTACCCAGACACACCTCGTGTAGCCCTGTCGTGCAAGCCACGTGTCAGGGCGGGGCTGTTCACGTCCCGAGGGCTCTGCGTAGTAGGGAGTCCCCTCCCACGTGCCAGTGGAAGCACCATGCTCCGCACTGGCAGTCGACATTGCCGAGGAGCGGCTATGCCCATGCAAGTGCGGAAGCGCTATGCTCCGCGCTGTTGATAACCAACTGAGGGCGGCCTCACGGCCGCATCAACCTCAGGGAGCCTCCGAGCTCAGTGTCTGTCCTCATCGCAACACCACCCCTCGTCGCGCGAGCGGATCCGCTGCGGCCGAAGTGGACGGTTGAGGTTCTCGTGTAGTTACTGTGCGCAGTAACTTTGCATGATAAACGTGGGGGAGTGGGGTAGTGGGCGCAGTAGATCCCACAACCTCCCCCTCAGCTTCGCAGCCCATGAGGCTATAAGTAGGGGGTGGAGGGGGAGCGGCAGAGCACGCGCGCCCCTCCTCCTCATTGCTTCTTCTTCTTCTCCCTCTCGCCGCTGCGCCTCAAGCTATGTCGAGCGCTGCGGTGGTCCGTTCAAAATGAGCTCTTCCTCCGCCGCCACGCCCCCTGCGGTGCACTCCGGCACCTGGGACGGTTCGGAGGTCCACGACGATCACATCGATTTCCTCCGCAATATGCATCGGCTGCCCGGCGAGGACCTCGTGCGGGTTCGTCTCGCATGGAGGGGGGAAATCTCGCCGGCGCCGCAGGAGGGTGAGCGGGTCGTCTTCCGCTCGCACTGCCTACGCGGCCTTGGCCTACCGGCGAGCAGCTTCTTCCGCTCTTTTCTTGAATTCTACGGTCTCCAGCCGCACCACCTCACCCCCAACACGGTGGTGCTGCTGTCCGCCTTCGTCGCCTTGTGCGAAGGCTTCCTCGTTGTTCTCCCCACCATCGAGCTATGGGGGGAGTTCTTCTACTCCAAGCTCGGCACCTAAGCCGCGGGCGTGCCGGCTCAATGCGGCGCGTTCATCGCCGTGCGGAGGTCGGGGCTGACAACCCGTTTCCCTCCATCAAGCTGATAAAGTCGGTGAAGATGTGGCATCGGTCGTACTTCTACATGAAGAGCGTCTCCATGGAGGGCGACTGGGTCAATCTGCCGGCCTACGTAGCCGGCCCGCCGGCTGGGAGGCAGCCCAACTGGTCGTATCGGGCCAGGACACTGACGCTCGCATGAGCCGGCGCCGTCGCGCGACTCCGAGTGCTGACGTGGTCGGAGGGCCTGACCGGGCCGGATTTGCTGGCCGCGTTCGTGGCGCGCCGAGTGCTCCCACTCCAAGGTCGCCCCCACATGATTTGCCAGATGAGCGGGCATCGGGACCCGAGTCGGATGTGCACCAAGGAAATGCCTCACGAGGAGGTAGCCTATATGGTGAATTATCTTGCGAACTGCAACCTCAAAAAAGAGTGGCAGTTCGGCAAGGAGCCGTATTCACGCGCCACCCCTCCGCCTCTAGTGAGTCGTTTCTTTTTCTCTTTTTCTTTGACTCTCCTGACTTCTTTGTTGCCGAGTCCGTCTTGTCCGATCTGACCAGTCGGCTTTGGTCAGAACCCCCTCCTCCAGCCAACAGCCGGCACCGTGGGGCCGGACCACGAATTCCTCCCGGACCGGGCGGAGAGCGACGTTGACGACCCCGACTTGGGGGCAGCGGCCCTGGAGGACGACTCCGAGGGAGGAGGTGGCGCAGTGGGTGGCCCGATACTCGGGACCAGTCTCGAGGACTGGACTAACGATGACGAGGAGGTCGCCCCGCGCCACCAGCCAGGAGCCGGCCAGCCGGGCGCGAGCTCGTCTGCCGCGCCGGACGCCCAAGGCGGCGCTAAGAAGCGCAGGGACGGCCCGAGCCTGTTCGGCAGCCGACCGAAGAAGCCCAAGAGCTCGGCCGCGGCGACCAAGCGGGACAAATTGGCCACAAAGGCCAACCGCTTCCACAAGGAGGTGAAGACGCCGCAGCTGGTTTCTGCGTAAGTGCTACCTTACTTTGCGCCTTCACTTTTTCTTTGTTGACTCCGTCTGAAATTCCTTTTTACATTCTTGACTTTAGGGCCCCGCTCTCTCTTGAGAAGTTAGCCGCCGGCTCCGTCACAAAGTCGGCGGAGACCTCCTCCACCACCCGGCGGATTGATCCGGCCACCGACCTCCGAGAGGCGATGGAGCAGAACGCGCGGGAGGTGCGCGAGGAGCGGGAAGCCACCCTCCTGAAGAAGGCAGAAGCTGACAAGGCGGAGGCCGCCACCCTGAAGAAGCTGGCGGAAGCCGAGGCCGCCGATGCGGAGAAGAAGCATGCTAAAGAAGCCGCACACCGCCAGTCGGCGGTGTTCGTCGTCCCTCTGAACTCTGCGCCGCCACCACCAGAGTTCACGGCACAGACTGGGGAAGTCGGCGACGAGAACCCGATCATGGAGAGGGACGGCGACGACATCGCCATGCCGTACGTAATCGTGCCGCCACCGCTGTCGTCCGGGAGCACGCCAGGCGGGTAGCCGGCGGACCCGCCGGTGCCACCAACTGAAAACGTGGTGGCGACGGGCCTGGCTCTCGTGGTCGGCACACCGACGCGCCGCCGTCTCGCAACAGTGGCCTCGGCGCCGCGAGCTCCACGATCCCGGACACCGAAGCGACGAGCGCTGCGCCCACTGGGTGGGTGCGGGGAGGCGGGACGGGCCCGTTGAACCGGGCGCTTATGGACGTCCAAGCCAAGCTCTGAGCCGAGGGTGATGCCATCAAGGAATGCGCCAAGGCGTATCTGGCATCGCGAGTAGCCATCCGGGTACGCGTCCTCCTTCTTTGTTTCTGTTTCTTGTTCTTCTTTGTGGGGGCGCGCCAGCGCACCCACTGGGTGTAGTCCCCGAGTTTCGGGCCGACTGCTGAGCAGGCGGCTCGGAACTCTAATCGGTGAGTTCCAAGTACCAACACTTTGTCTGAAATTTTGTCGCAGGATTACCACAATCTTCGCGTGGCCACCTTCAACGCCAATGTTGAGGAGCTGGCCAAGCGGACCGCCGACCTGTCGGACAGCCGGGGTGAGTCCTCTTCCTTCTTCGCGGGGGCGCGCTGGCGCACCCACAGGCTGTAGTCCCCGAGATTCGGGCCGACTGCTGAGCAGTCGGGCCGGATCTCCCCGGCGACCTTTCTTCCTTGTTGACGACTGAAACCTTTTCTTCTTCTTCTCCAGAAGCCAACGCCACCCTACAGCAGCAGCTGGTGAAGGCCAACACCGCGCTGCGTGTCAAGGAGGAGGAGTGCGGCCAGCTGGCGGAGGAGCGCGACCGGCTGGCCACGCAGCTGGTGGAGCAGAAGGAGCTATTCAAGATGGCTCAGAAGTAGGCGGAGGACAAGGAGGCCGCCCTCCTTGTCGAATTCGCGTCCGAGCGCTCCTCCTGGACTGACAAGGAGGTGATTCTGGTCTCCGACTTCCATGAGATCGAAGATCTCGTCGACGGTGAGCTTCCCCTCATTTTCCTTTTCTAAGCTGTCGATTGCTAGTCGAGTCGACCTCTAGTCTTTAATCTTGTCCTTTGTTCTTCTGTCGTGGCAGACTTCTTCCCTGGCCACTCGGTCGCTGCCAACCAAGCCATCGAAGCGGATCACGAAGAGCGGAGGACGGACGGCGCACAGATCGCCGCTGACGCCCCCCGAACTCTTGGCGAGCAGATCCTGAGCATCGAGGCCCGCCTTCGGCCGGCTCACCGGATGCTACGTCGGCTTCAACGTGTCGGCGCCCGAGCGATTGCCGCCCTGTGGCCTATATGCAGGTACCGCGCACCCCAGTCGGACTGCCGACTGGCTGGAGGTAGCGGCTGGCCGCCTTGAGGCCTGGAAGGGCTCTTCGGCCCGGGCTGGAGCACGCCGGGCCTTAGAGTTCGTCAAGGCATGGTATCCTGGGCTGAGTCTAGCCCAGCTAGCCACGTTTCGGCTAGAACCTCAGGCGGAGTTGGCGGTCGTGGAAGACAATCTCGTCAAATGCACAGCATCGATCATCGAATACACCGACACCAGCGTCTTCGTCCTAGAGAGGACTGAGAACAGCGAGGAGGCGCTGCCGGAGTGGTTCGGGCTGAACCCAGACGACGGCGAGGACTCGGCGGAGGTGATTGACTCCAGTGGCGAGGAAGAGGGTGAGGCGGAAGAAGGAGACTAGGAGGAGGCGCCAGAGGTCGGAGCAGATGGCCAGCCCCAGCTCGACCGCGCCTCTAGCAACGAGCCGCGCCCAACCGAGCCAGCTGCTACCAGAGGCGACCAAGCGGAGACCAACCAGCCGGCCGCTCCGGAAACTGGCACCGCCGACCCCTCCGGTCCTCCGAATCCGTCTGTAGTTTCCTAGGCTGCCACTTCATCTTTGCTTTTATCTGCTTAATAGTCTCGATGAACTTGTTAATTTGCACAATTGCACCCGCGGGGTGTATCTTGAACTTCTGTTTTGAAGATTCGGCCAAGGGCCTCTTCTATGTAAGTATTTTTCCGCGTTCTATCTCTTCTTGCCCATTGCTCTTTGGCTTTTTCCTTTGCCCCCTTCCCTTGGTTGCCGTCTTGCCAGTCGGACAGCCGCTCTGCGGACTATTGCTGGATCAAGTACTTAGCTTCTTTGGGAAGGCAAGTACTTAGCCATTTGAAGTCTTTTAACATGTTGTTTAGAAAACGGTGAGCCCGCTGCTCAAGACTCGGTTGTAAAAGGCTGGAAGCCGGCTTAAACTATGTACATGTTTTGAGTCCTTAGCCATTTTCCATGTGGACACCCATTCTACCTTACTCCTGCACACCAGACAGTCTCTCTGCGAGCTGCGACTTCTAATAGGAGACGGCTTAAGTGCCACACACTACTTGTCCGACTACAGGAAGCATTTCATAGTACAAGACGGCAAGTCCCTGGGCCGACTAGTCGAACCCGGTGCCAAGCGGCATAACAAAGAATAACATACTCATAGGCATAATTCTTATCATATAGATAAAAGAGGGCAGTCCCTGAGCTCTTCTCGGGGGGCCCGAAGTCTTCGTACTTTAATACAAAAGGTAGTGTGGTACATACTGCATTAACTGTAAAATCTTCGGAGGAGATTTGCATTCCATGGCCGCTTCATCTCTTTGCCGGAGTCGTCCCTCTTGCGTGCTCGGGGCTTCTGAGCGTCGATCAGGTAGTAGGAGTCGTTGCCCAACACTTTGCTAATGATGAAAGGGCCTTCCCAAGGTGCTGAGAGCTTGTGCTGGCCGATTGTTCGCTGGATCAGCCGGAGCACAAGGTCTCCTTGGAAAGATCTCGGCTTGACCTTTTGGTTGTAGTATCGGCGCAGGCTCTGCTGGTAGATGCTGGACCGGCTGAGTGCCAACAGCCGGCCCTCTTCCAGCAGATCGACGCCGTCTTGACGTGCTTCTTTTGCTTCCTCTTTGGTGTACATGGTGATTCGAGGGGAGTCGAATTCTATGTCCGGTGGGATGACGGCTTCGGCACCGTAGACGAGGAAGAAGGGCGTGAAGCCGGTTGACTTGTTTGGGGTTGTGCGTAGGCTCCAGAGGACGGCTGGCAACTCGTCAAGCCAGCAGCCGGCCGAGCGCTCTAGAGGCTCGACCAGTCGAGGCTTGATGCCGAACAGGATGAGGCCATTTGCTCGCTCTACCTGGCCGTTGGACTATGGATGGGCAACGGACGCTAAGTCCAGTCGGATGCCCTGCGTCGCGCAGAAACGGGCCAAGGCACCTTTGGCAAAGTTTGTGCCGTTGTCGGTGATGATGCTGTGCGGTATGCCGTTCCGAATTGTGATGTCGCAGATGAAAGTCACAGCAGTCGCACCATTCAACTTCTTGATTGGTTTTGCTTCTATCCACTTGGTGAACTTGTCCACTGCGACAAGTAAGTGAGTCAAGCCGCCTCATGCCGTCTTGAATGGTCCCACCATGTCCAGGCCCCAAACAGCAAAGGGCCGGGCAATGGGAATAGTCTTGAGTGCAGAAGCCGGTTGATGTGGCTTGGAGCGGAACTTCTGGCACCCTTTGCATTTTTGGACCAAGGCCTTGGCGTCCTCAAGAGCAGTCGGCCAGAAGAAACCATGGCGGAAGGCTTTGGCGACGAGTGCTCTTGAAGCCGCGTGGTGGCCACACTCGCCTTGATGGATGTCCTTGAGAATTGTGTGGCCTTGCTCCGGCTCCACGCAGCGTTGGTAGACACTAGTGACACTGCGCCTTACAACCTCTCTGTTGACTATGGTGTAGGCTGCCGCCCGGCGTTTCACTTGTCGAGCTAAGATCTCATCAGTTGGAAGCTCTTTGTTCACCAGGAATTTGAGGATGGGCTGGGCCCATGAAGGTGCTATAATTTCTGCAACAGTCATGACTGCGACTTGGACAAGGGCGGCTGGGCCGGGAGGCGGCGGGTTGGAGTCGGCAACCGCCTGCTGTGCCGGTGAAGTCCCTGGGCCGATTGGCGCAGTCCTCGGGCCGGGTTCTGAAGTTTCCGGGTCGACCGCCGCAGTACCCGGGCCAGGTGCGACTGTCACAACCCCCGCGCCACCTGCCGGAATGCCCGTGCCGTCTGCGGGGGCTCTCGAGTCGGATCCGACTGCTTCAGGAGGAGCCGGCACAAAGATGGAGTCTGACTCTGGCGATGGCTTGACAGACGGCTTGAGGAGGCGCTGAAGGGCGACGCCGGATGGTATTGCTTGACGGGTGGAGCCGATTCGAGCCAGGGCGTTTGCTTGGTCGTTGTCATTTCTTGGTACATGGAGAAATTCGCACCCCTCAAAATATCCACTGCGTTGCTGTACGAGGAAGCGGTAGCTCACCATGTTTGCCTCTTTGGCATCCCAATCGCCTGACGACTACTGGACCACCAAGTCGGATTCACCATAGCACAGGATCCGGCGAATGCCAAGCTCTTTGGCCAGCCGGAGCCCGTGAATGAGTGCCTCGTATTCGGCGACATTGTTGGAGGCGGCAAAATGGATTTGCAGCACATATTTGAGCTTGTCGCCTTTGGGAGAGGTGAGGACGATGCCGGCTCCCAAGCCGGTGCGCATCTTGGAGCCGTCAAAATGCATTCGCTAATGGCTGGAGTCGGGTGCTGGCGGCAGATACTGGGTCTCGGCCCAGTCGACGAGGAAGTCGGCCAGCTCTTGCGACTTGATGGCGGTGCGAGGCTGGTAGTAGATGGTGTAGGGGGCCAAATCTATGGCCCATTTGGCCACTCGGCCTGAAGCATCCCGGCTCCCGATGATCTCGGCTAGTGGAGCTGTGCAGACCATAGTGATTGGATGTTCTTGGAAGTAAGGCTTCAATTTCTTGGCGGCAAAGTGCACGCCGTAGCACATCTTCTGGTAGTGGGGGTAGTTTTGCTTGGAGGTCGACAGTACTTCACTCAAATAATATACTGGTCTCTGTACTGGTAGTGCCCTGCCTTCCTCCTTGCGCTCTACCACGATGACTATGCTGACTACTCGGCTGGTGGCGGCGATGTAGAGGAGCATGGGTTCCTTAGGAGTCGGAGCCGCCAGGACAGGTGGAGTAGTCAACATCTTCTTTAGTTGGAGAAAAGCTTCATCCACCTTGTGGTTCCACTCGAAAAAAGTGGTCTTCTTCATGAGTTGGTACAGGGGGGAGCCTTCTCGCCCAGCCGACTGATGAATCGGCTGATGGATGCCAAACAGCCGGTGAACTTTTGTACGTCCAGCAGTCGACCGGGTACTTCCATCCTCTCAATGGCCTTGATCTTCATAGGGTTGCATTCTATGCCGCGTTCAGAGACTAGGAAGCCAAGAAGCTGGCCAGCTGGTACTCCGAAGACGCATTTCTCCGGGTTAAGCTTGATTTGAAATCGGCACAAGTTCTCAAAGGTCTCCTTGAGGTCTTCCAGCAATGTTCCATGCTTCTTCGTCTTCTCCACCACATCGTCCATGTAAACGTGGGCGTTTCTGCCGAGTTGCTTGAGGAGGCACTTCTGCATGCAACGTTGGAAGGTGGCGCCGGCATTTCTCAAGCCGAACATCATGGTCAAGTAGCAGAAGGCTCCAAACGGCGTGATGAAGGCGGTCTTCAGTCTGTCGGCCGGGTTCAACTTGATCTAGTGATATCCTGAATTTGCATCCAAGAAACTCAACAGCTCGCGTCCGGTTGTGGAGTCTATCACTTGGTCGATCCTTGGCAAAGCGAACGGGTCCTTGGTGCATGCTTTGTTGAGGCTAGTGTAATCAATACACATTCGCCATTGCTTGTTCTTCTTCAGTACCAGGACTGGGTTGGCTTGCCATTCTGGAAAGAACACCTCCATGATGAAGTCGGCTGCCAGCAGCCGGGCTATCTCTTCTCCAACAACTCTTATCTTCTCTTCTGACAAGCGGCGCAAGGGCTGCCTGACTGGCTTGGCATCGGATCGGACATGTAATTTGTGCTCGGAGAAATCCGTCGGGACACCTGGCATGTCTTTGGGGGACCATGCGAAGATATCCCGATTCTCACAGAGGAAATCGACGAGCTCGCCTTCCTATTTGCTGTCGAGGTTTGCACCTACGACAGCGTACCTCTCCAGGTGCTCCGGGTCCAAGGGTATCTTCTTCGTTTCTTTGGCTGGCTTGAATGAGCCCTCAACTTCCGACTCCTTGGGATCGGGCGACATCTCTGGCTGCTTGCTTGCCATCGCCACAACCCGGTCAAGGAGCTGCTTCTCAGCTGCGATCACAAGGGACTCGGCCAGCCGACTGCTCTCTGCTGCGCAGGCAGATGACTTCTTGTAGTCGCCAGTTATGGTCAGAATCCCCTTGGAACTCGTCATCTTCATCTTGAGGTAGGCATAGTGGGGGACAGCCATGAACTTGGCCAGGGCAGGTTGGCCAAGTAACGCATGGTATGGACTCTCAAGGTCCACCACCTCAAACCAAATTGACTCTCGGCGGAAATGATCTTTGTCTCCAAAGAGGACGTCAATCAGAATCTTGCCGATTGGTGAGCAGGAAAGGCCAGGAACTATGCCATGGAACACTGTCCGGCTGGACTGAAGCTGCCTCTGTCTGATTCCTAATTTCTCCATGGTATCCTTGTACAGGATGTTGATGTTGCTGCCGCCGTCTATCAGGACTCTGGAGAAGCGAGCAGCTCGCTTGTCCGTGGCAAAGGTAGCGTCCAAAACCAAGGCATAGGAGCCAGGTTTGCGCATTACTTCCGGGTGGTCAGCTCTGCTCTAGCTGATGGGCTTCTCAGACCAATGCATGAACTCTGGTGTCTCAAATGCTACTGCATTCACCTCTTGCAGCCACAGTCGCCTGCTGCATCGATCATCGGCCACGCTGGTGAATACGACATATGTTCCATGCTCTTCTGGGTACTCGTCTTGTATCGCGCCGACTGGTCTGACCGCCGGCTGCTAGGGGGGAGGAGGAGGCGGCTGCCCAGCAGGTGGGGGAGGCAAAAGGCCGTATCCCTTGGCGATCCTGGTGAGCCAGTGGCACTTCCGAGTGGTGTGCTTGGACGGCTTCGCGCCGCTATGGAATTTGCAGGGTCCATCCAAAGTCTGCTCATATGAGAAAGCCGGCAGCCAGTTGGGCTTGCCGCCCTTCTGACGTTTGGGCGGAGGTTGCTCTTCCGGCTGCTGGTCTTTGACTGTCGCCACCTGTCGGATGGTGGAAGCCGGCTGTGGGGCTTTTCTCTTGTGGTCATTCTGCTACTTACGTCGACTGGCGTCTCCAGCCGGGGTTCGAGGAGCCTGGGGAGCCACCTTGCCTGTCGCACTAACTTGGATCTCTGTCTTCATGGAGAAGTCTGCTGTGGCATATTTGTCTGCTATGATCAGCAGCTCGTCGAGGGTCTTCGGCTCATCGCAGAGAAGCCTGTGCTTGAGGAGGGTGCCCTGTCGGCATCCTGCAGTGAAGTACTCAATGGCCTGCACCTCGTCCACGCCCTCACAGGAGTTGCGGAGCGCGGCCCAGCGCGTGAGGTAGTCGCGAGTTGACTCGTTGGGGCCTTGTACGCACAAGGAGAGCTGGCGAGGTTTGGGTGGCCGCTTGTACGTGCTGGTGAAGTTGCGGATGAAGGCATCGGTGAAGTCGACCCAACTATTGATGTTGCGGGGCTTCAAGCTATTCAGCCATGTCCGGGCCGTGCCCTGGAGCATGAGCGGAACGTACTTCAAGGCAACACGCTTGTTGCCATTTGCTATGCTGACGACCGTGGAGTAGTCAACTAGCCAGTCTTCCGGCTTCACGGAGCCAGTGTATTTGGGTGTGTCTCTTGGGCGTGTGAACCCTTTGGGGAAGGGCTCATCTCGATTGCGGGGGCCGAAACATGGCGGACCCAACTCATCTTCTTCTTTAAGCGCTAGGGATCGGTGGAGACGGTCGATCCGGTGGCGGGCGTCATTCTCTCCGACTCCCTCTCGGCGGCCAAGGCGGTCGCTGAGCGTCGGGTGATCAACAGACGGCGGGGAGACTCGCCTTTCCCTGCGAGGGGGAGGAGGTGGACAGTCGTCCCATCGTTCCACTGCTCTTGGGTAGCCGTCTTGGTCATGCTCTATGGTAATGCGAGTCCGACTGCGGCTGGCAGCCGGCTCCTTATCCTTTCTTCCACGGACGCCACTAGTCGGTGTCCGAGAGTCGCGCCTTGGTCTCGGCGAGGAGGCAGGTCGTCATTCTGCCGGTGCGGCGCATCAGTGCGGCAGCCGGCCTCGTTCTGCTCCGCAGCCGCGTCAAGGAGTCGCTAGACGCGCTCCGTCATCAAACGACGTTCTTCGCCCTCGAATTTATTTAGCTCGTCCGCCGCCGCCTGGGCGGCTTGGATGTTCTCCGCAGGCATGGCATAAACAGGGCGATTTGCCCTGAACAGGTTGGCGATGGCCACGCCGCGCTGGTGGACCGTGCCAAGGCGGCTGGGTCCAGCTGGAGCCGGCATGCCGCCCACAGCACGGTCCATCTCGCGCTGGTAGGCCTCTGATAGGCGTCTCATGCTGGCCAGCTTCTTGGCGCCTTCGACTAGCTGAAGGCGGCATGCCTCCAGCGTCTCTGCGTTGGTGTCTTCGGGAATGGGCCCTGCCAGGTCTTGCAGTGCCGCGCTGAGCGGGTCATAATCACCCCCGCCGGAGTGCTCGCCATGACTAATGACAAGCACTTCCGTAACGGTGCTTCCTCCGCTCTCCGCGCAAGGGAGCGGCTCATCGTAGACCACCACATTGGTGGGGAACGTGTCAAGCGACGCGGTGTCGGCGTCGACCAACATCGGATCAGTGGAGCCTACGGACTCCAAGTCCCTAGCTGGCTCGCTGGCGATGTGGAGTTGATCGAGGAGGCTCTCGGGGCCGCCTGTGCCCGCGTCGGATGCGGGCTCGTCGGAGAGGCGGACACTACCGACAAGATCGGCGAGGCAACTGGCCGCGCAGGCGATTTCAGCGCCATGCAGCGCGTCGGCGCAGACTCCGTCTAGCGTGCCGCGCTGGCTGCGCTCGCCAGGGAGGAAAAGGGTTCCCGTCCAAAACAGGTCTCCGGACGACGGTACACCTCGCCCCAAGGTGGGCGCCAAATGTCGGGGGTTGGATGCGACATATGCCAATGGATGGCTTATCATGGTGGGATCGAGTAGAACATCACCGGTGCCCGGAAGCGGGATAAGGCGTAGACAAGAACGTCGGCGTACTTTACCCAGGTTCGGGGCTCTCCTAGGAGATAACACCCCTAGTCCTGCTCTGCGGGGTCTCCGCATGATCACTAAGGCAAAGGGAGTACAAGGACGCTCCTCGAGCTGTATGCTGGAGGTAGGAGAAGGCAGGGCTAGCTCTCTCCTCCCTCTATGATCTGGTCTAGTTCTAATGGGTGGAACCCTTTGTATGGGTGCCCTGGGCAGTTTATATAGGCCTACCCCCCAGGGGCACAATGGTAAACTGACTGGGCGCAGGGCCCAGCCGTTAGTCTCTTCACTTGCCGGCCTTTTTGCCGACTGCTGGGGCCCACCGACTGGTGGGCCCCGCCGACTGGTCCGGTACGGAGCCGACAGGCCATACCCGCCGCTTGCGGGTCTTGCCGGCTGCTGATTACTGTAGTTGTGCTTCTAATGATGCGGGCTTGGTCATGGGGTCATGGCTACAGCCCCACCGCCTGGCGGATGATCACTGTAGCCACTCCCTGTCTTGTCTGGTTAATGGCGCGGGGGGGCCCGTGGGAGGGGCAGGCCGACTCCCAGGGACTGGCTCCCTACGGGTCCGGCTGGTGGCGCTCTTGCCGTCTTCTGGACTCTCGCTGACCGGTGGGGCCCGTCATCCGTGGACCGTACTGACAGGCCGTCGTGGGTGCAGGACTCCGCCCACTGTTGCTGATGTTAGGGATGGCATGGCAATAGTGCCGCGCCAGACGGAGATCTCCGTTGGTACAGCGCATTGTGGCCTAGACATCCCTTGGAAAAGGGGAGGGAGTGGGCTTTACTGTTACCACTCCCCGTCCCATCCCCCTGATGAGGGCATGGGCTTCGTTGGTGCCTTGGGCCGACTCCCCGTGGCCGGCTTCTCTGGAAGCCACCAGGCGGGAGTCGGCCGGTCTTGACCTCGCCTCTAGGACTAGGCCACATGCGGGTAGTCGACTGTTCCTTCAACCGCCTCCAGAAGGCGGCTCTTCACCTGGAGTCTTGAGGGGCGCAGTCAGCCCCGATGTCTTGAAAGGTTATGGGCCTCGGGTTAGCCTACTCGTGGCCCATTACTCCGACAAGTATAACTCTTGTGTCTCTTGTTCTTTGGGTTCGTCGAGCTAGGCCGTGAGATCATGATATGTGCGAGCTAGAGAGGGGGGAGAGATCTTCGCTCGCACCCCAGTGTTCGAACCTTAAGGGTTTTGCTGGAACCCGAAATCTGACATTTGGCGCGCTAGGTAGGGGTGCGTCGAAGCTTTCCTCTCGTCAATTCGCGCTTCACCACTCCACCAAGTTCATGGCCGACGATCGCCGGGACCGTGCTAAGCGCCGGGCTGCTCTCGCCACTCACGTTGCTCAGACAGCCCTGTTGGCGGGCCTCCCCATTGTTCTCCGTCACCCGCCGCCAAGGCCTCTACCGGCCCGGCGGCAAACGAGCAGCAAGCCTCCTCACTACACCCCTCCATGAGGCGAGACGGCCGCACCGCCACCCCATCGCTAACTCCGGCCGGCTCATCGTCTCACGCTCACCGTGCACCCACGGACGTGCAGGCCGCACTGCTCATGGCTCGCGAGCTCCTGCTTTACCACCCAGTCGACGGCCTCTACGAGGACTGGTTGGACCGCATCACCGAGCTCATCAGCACCGCGTGGGGCTCTCCTGCACCATCCCTCTCGTTGCCTCGCCCGCCCCCGGCTGCGGGCGATGTGGCTCACGGAGCGCCTCCGCCCCCTCCGCATCAAGACGGCGACCCCGCACCAAGATGCATGGCTCATGGAGCGCCTGCGCCCCCTCCGCGTCAAAACGGCATCCTCACTACAAGATGTGCGGTCCCGCAGCATGATCCACCGTGTCGTGTGCCCGCGCACGAAGAAAGAAGCTGCCAAGAGATTCCCGGTCCGCAAGAAAACGCTCCACCACTCCCAGCACCGCCACGTCAGGATCGCTTGCCGCGGCAGGGCCATGCGCCACTTGCCTGGCGGCGCAGGGACACCAAGATCAAGCTCCGCCTCCACGACGGGCCCGGTGGCCACGGCAGGCTACCGCGCCTTCACTTCTGAGCTGCGTGGCATCGTCTAGCCGGGCAAGTTCAAGCCGGACCTGCCTCCTCGCTACGACGGCACCCCCGACCCTGCGGAGTTCTTACAGCTCTACGAACTGAGCATCCAGGCGGCCAACGGCGACGAAAAGGTCATGGCGAACTGGTTCCCCATGGCTCTCAAAGACGGCGCCTGTTCATGGCTCCTGAACCTGCCCCCGGGCTCGATCTCCTCCTGGGATGAGATGCGCGACCACTTCGTCGCTAACTTCCAGGGCACTCGCGACCGCCCCCCGGCCGCGGGTGACTTGTGCCGCATTAAGCAACAGCCGGGAGAGACCCTGCAGAAATACATCCAGCGCTTCAACAGCATGCGCCTCAAGATCCCCAAGGTGACGGACGAGGCCATCATCTCAGCGTTTTCTGATGGCGTCTGCGAAATCAAGATGAAGGAGGAGCTCACCATCCATGAGGAGTTGTGCACGACCTTGGAGCTGTTTAACATAGCAACGAAGTGTGCAAGCGCTGAAGAGGGGCGTCTCTCCCTCCTCGAGCTCCCTGTTGCGGATCCAGAGGAGAAGAAGGCCAAGGTCAAGGACGTGAAGCGCAAAGGAGTGGCCGTACTCGTGGCAGAGCCAGAGACAAAGCGCGGCCGAGACCTCCCTGAGTCGTCCAAGGGCAGCCAACATTCTGCGCCTTCCACAATGTGCGCAGCCACAACACCAACGACTGTCAAGAGCTCAGGGCCATTCGAGATGGACACTTTGGTTGACACCCTGAGTGCAACGACTGGGGCTATGGCCGAGGAGGTGGACGAGGTGGAGGATGTTGGGACGACCGCGGGCCCCGCCAGGGGTGGCGCAACTAACCTCGCGAGGACCGCTGGCAGGACCAGCCTCGTGAGGGTGCCTGGAGGGACCAGCCTCGTGGGACCGTCCTTAGGGAAACCCTGGTCTCCCTCTGCTGCCACCGCCACCAAGAAGGAACAACGACCACCAACAGGACAAAGGGGCTGGGGGCTTCCAAGAGTGCGCACGATCGCCTGCATCTTGGGTGGTGCTCAGGCCCCAGCTTCCCAGCGCATCTTCAAGCAGTTCTCTCACGAGGTGAATGCTGCCCTCCGCAAGCTCGAGGCCATGTGCCCTCTTAGATGGTCCAAGTACGCCATCACCTTTAGCTCGACAGACCAACTCAAATGCGTGGCAACCGCCGACGTCCTCCTGATGCTCTGTTCACCCATCATCAGCAATTTCCAAGTCACCAAGACCCTCATCGACGGCGGCGCAGGGCTCAGTGTCCTGTCTGTCGAGACGTTTGACAGCCTTCAAGTTCCATACGGTCAGCTCCAGCCCACCAAGCCTTTCTCAGGAGTGACTGACGGCTCCACCATTCCGATAGGGCAAGTTCGTCTCCCTGTCACCTTCGATCAGCGTGAGAACTACCACACCGAGCTCGTCGACTTCGACATCGCCCACATCCGCCTGCCGTACAATGCCATCCTCGGGTACCCAGTGCTAGCCAAATTCATGGCAGTTACCCACCATGGCTACAACATCCTCAAGATGTCGGGAAGCGGCGGAATCATCACAGTCCCCTACAAAGAAAGAGATGTAGTGTGCTCCCTCGAGCGCGCCTTCCAAGCTGCAGCAATCGAAGACCCTGGTGGCGTGGGTGTACAGTACCCTCCTGAGGCCAACCCCAAGAAGAAGAAGAAGCTACTCCGCAGTGGGCCTTAGGGGAGCGGCGCCTCCAGCGGCGCCACCCCAGGATCGGCTCCCGCGCCTGGGGTGCCTCCCTCCCTTGCATAGGGAGGCGCGCCCGGTGCCCTCCTCGGGTAGGGCTCGAGAGCTCTTTTTTGGAGGGCCTCGGACCTAGCCAGCATCACGAGGGAGGCACTCGGGCACCACATGGAGGCATGCTTCGCGGCACGTTTTCCCTCAGGAGGGCACCGAGCAAGGAGCGCCCGGTGCTCAGGAGTTCATCACCAAGGCCACTCAGGAGCTGCAGGATGCAAGAGCCATGGGCGCCGACCGCCGCCCACCTGGCGCTGCTCCCCATCCACACGAGGGTGGTGAGCTGCACGTCTGCATCAACATCCCAGGGCTCAACAGGGCCGCATCTCAGGAGCGCTTCTGGCCTTCGTGTGCTGGACGATGTGAGGGTCCTCCTCACAACTACGTCTGCATGTTGTTTGGCCTACCGAGCGTGGCAGCCGCCTTCTAGCGCAACCTGTGGAGCATCCTGGCAGGTCAGGAGGCCAGGCATCACGCAGTCCTAGCGGAGACAAAGATGGTCCTCAGGAGGCCACCTGAGCCTCCAGAGCCTCTCGAGGCTCTGGGCCTCGATGGCTCATGAGGAGCTACTTCTTCAGCTCACGTCTTCAGCTACCCCAACACTCCTTCAACAACCAAACCAGGTGACATTTTCCAAGTTTATTTATCTGGGAGCGCCCCCTGGGCTGCATAATTCCCAGGCCACGTGGGTCTTTCCCTGTGGCATGTATCCCTTTATGTCTTTAGTTCACCCTGCTGGGGCGCCCCTTGGGCTGCATCATCCCCAGGTCGCTCGGGTCCGACCCAGTGGCATGTATCATTCTTACATCTACTAAGCTAGTTTTCTTTTCATGCATAATCTATCTATGGTTATCACCTGCTTGATTGTCACCCACCATGGGAGCCGTGCGTCGATCGTCTTTCTTTAAGATCCTTCGCATAAGAAGGCTAGGCACGGCATCTGTGCTCGGCCCGTCCATGCAGCATCGATAAATCCAACGGCTGAGCTCTGTCTGGCGGACCGGCCCCGTTCACGTCACCTCCTGGGGTCGTTGGTGCTTGGCCTTCTCGTGCGATAGCCTCAGGAAGTTCATTCGGCGCAGGTTGCCTAACCATCTCGCAGGAACACCAGAGCCATCAAGAACCAAGACCAGGCACAACCCGCCTTGAGGTAGGGCCTCGTGAGTCCCGCGCTGGCTCACGAGTACCCAGACACACCTCGTGTAGCCCTGTCGTGCAAGCCACGTGTCAGGGCGGGGCTGTTCACGCCCCGAGGGCTCTGCGTAGTAGGGAGTCCCCTCCCACGTGCCAGTGGAAGCACCATGCTCCGCACTGGCAGTCGACATTGCCGAGGAGCGGCTATGCCCATGCAAGTGCGGAAGCGCTATGCTCCGCGCTGTTGATAACCAACTGAGGGCGGCCTCACGGCCGCATCAACCTCAGGGAGCCTCCGAGCTCAGTGTCTGTCCTCATCGCAACACCACCCCTCGGGAGAGTTGCGCGAGGGGGCTGCGCTCGGGTCACGCCCAAGCGTACGCCACCCTGCCAGGTCCCTCGGACCTGGTCGTCGTGCGCCCTCCCAAGCGGAGCCAAGGTACGAAGGTCGTTTGAATGTCGAGGGGGACTCCTCAACATCGTGACTCAGGAGCCTAACTGACCACGTAGCCCCTCACTCCTTGGTCCGTCCTGGTGATCCGGAAGACCCAATGGCGGCTGAGGTATGCGCGGGGTCGGGCACTGCCGACGTAGAACACTAGGCCTACTCCCAGATCTCCTTTCTATAGGTTGTTTGTGCGTCAAGGGGGACTCCTGAGCATCGCGACTCAAGAGCCTAACTGATCACGTAGCCCCTCACTCCTTGGTCCGTCCTGGTGATCCGAACGGCCCAATGGCGGCTGAGGTATGCGCAGGGTCGGGCCCTACCGACGTAAAACGTAAAGAAAATGGAAAGGAAATCATAGAATTTCAAAGCAAATATTACAAGACATATTGTTCTCCTGAAACCGAACACGAGTTTAACGCCTCCACGAGGCATGGTGCATATTGCAGAAACTAAACAGGAAAGGAGCCGCCAGCAAGTCACCCCGTCATCCCTGGACACCATCGTCGCCTGCAAGGGATGCTTCTTCTTCAAAGGCGTCGCCTTCACCTGTACCACCAGCCGGAGTTGCAGGATCAGTAGCACCGTCGGTCGGGGGCGCGGGAGCGAAGGCGCGAAACTTCTTCAGTAGGACCTTCACCTGACCCTTCACGGTTGCGGTTGCGGCCGCGCAATGCTCGTCATCCACAGGCTCTAGCAGCTCATCAAGGCGGGAGGAAGGATCACGAAGATGGAGGTGGCTGAAGACGCGCATTAACGCGGCCGAGGAAAGAGCGCGGGATTCTTCCTCTGTCATGGGGCCGATAACGTTCACGACATCCTCAAGCGCATCGACCAGATAAGGAAGCAGCTGGGCGAGGCCCTCGTCGCCGGCGGCCAGCGGCTCCTCCAAGCCCTTCTCGTAGAGTGACCGCAGCGCCGTCCGAGACCTCTCCTCGAGTAGCTTGAAGGCCGCGCGGTCCTCAGCTAGGACCTTTGCCTTGGCTTCAAGCTCGGCCTTCTCCACCTTCAGCTTCTACTCCAGCTCCTCCAGCCGGCTGCGCTCCGTGGCCTGCGCCTTCGCCAACTGCTCCAGCTCGGTGTCGCGATCCCTGACGGCGTCCTCTCGGTCCTTCATCTTCTCCTCCTCCTCCACCTTGCGGTCTCAGGATTCTTTCGTGCGCTCCCTCTGCACAGTCTCTAGCTCGGCCTCCAGCGACCGGCAGCGGTCCTTGGCGACCCCGGCATCCTCCAGCGCCACCTCATCATTATACAAAACACCTTTGGTACATCGTCACGTGAGGAACGAGGGCAACCAGCTCGTATTTTGGGTACAGAGCAATGAATCACCATCTGATGTTTTGCCCGGATTACATCCAACAATATCTAGCGTCGGCATTCGTGTTCATACGACAGTTGGCGCCCACCGTGGGGCCTGCGCACGGTGGTGTTGAGTTCTTGGAGGGCGCCATCTCGGGGATTGAGAAGATCCGTCCGGCTCAACGAAAAAGTTCCGGTCGGTTTGTCGGAGAGTTCCAGCCGGCTCGCCGAAAAAGTTCCGTCAGGCTCATCGAAACGTTCCGCCGGTTCATCGGAAATTTCCGGCCGGATCATTGAAAAGTTCCGACCGTCTTGACGAAAGGTTCTGTCTGAATCATCAAAAAGTTCCGATCGCCTCGACGAAAAGTTCAGTCCGAATCGCCGAAGGGTTCCAGCCGCATCGCCGAAAGGTTCTGTCCAAGTCGTCAAAGAGTTCCGACTTCGGCTACAGAAAAGTTCCGAATTATCAAATACTTCCGGATTAGCAAAAAGTTCCGGCCGGATTATCAAGAGGTTCCAACTCAAAAGATTCCGGATTATCAAAATTTCCGGTTGGATTATCAAGAGGTTCCGGTTCAAAGGTTCCGGATTATCAAAAGTTTCGACCGGGTTATACAGAGGTTCCAGCTCAAAAGGTTCCGGATTATCAAAAATTCCGATTGGATTATCAAGAGGTTCCGGTTCAAAAGTTCCGGATTATCAAAAGTTCCGGCCGGATTATCAAGAAACTCCAGTTCCAGAAATTTCGGTTCAAAAAATTCCGGCCAGGTTATGTGGAGACCTCAGGCATTACAAGACACAGAACCAATCAACTCTTTTGTCAAAACAAAAGCAGCACTATGCATTATGCGGCGCCAGCGTCCGGCAAAAAATACCAGTTGCTATCGTTTCTATGTATTTTATCAGTACATGTTAATTCATTCGACAATAATTACTCTGGCCTGTAATATTTTTATGCAGAGCAACTATTAAAAGAAAAAGGGGTGGTGTTATACCACGGATGCACGTTCGGCTGTATCGCGTGGCTTCACGAACAGGGTGTCGCGGTCCGGTTTACGTCAACGTACCGGCTGACTCGCCCGTCTGCACCACCTTACAACACCACGGACGACTCGCCCGTCCGCCATGGCCACCGGTTCATGTGTCCACGCCGGCTTACAACGTGGAGGACAACTTGCTCGGCCGCACCGGATTACAACACCGGGCCGACTCATCTGTCTGCTCCTACGGTTAACTCGGCCGTGATTAATTTTAGCATCACTGTGGTGATCATCAAGTCGATGGCGGATAATTTCCGGCCTAGCACATCAGGTGATATCCATCTAAAATATATTTTATTAGCACATATTATTTTTGTCAAAGAACAGTTTACCTGTGCCTTGCTCTGCAATATTGTTTATGCAGGACAATTGTTCATTGCAAAAGCTATGGTTGTGTCATGGATGTATAAACTCGCGCAACCATTATGAATGCGGTAGTATCTTACCATGCCATCAAGCTCGGTGAATATATGTGCAAACCGTCATTCTGCAGACCGGTTTACATCAATATGACGTGGCTAAGTCGCCCGTCCACGGCGGTTTACAATGTCGCGGCCGACTCATCTGTCTGTGCCGCCTTTGAAATCCGCGGTCGTCTTCGCTGTCCGTCTCTCACGGCCTGGTCTACATCAACATACCGGGCCGCACCTGTCTGCATGAGCTGTTTATTGGGTATGAGCAAGTCACAGCTTGGGTAGCCCGGTTTTCTTTCAAATTGGAGACAAATTATCATCAACTGTCGTTTGCACTGGATGGTTCAATGGGCAGGCGCACAAGTCGCCGCCACTACAGTTTCGATTAACTTCAAATCGCCAGTTGGAAGGAACCATTGGCCGAGTTGCTGACACGGCTCATATGGGATCATTTACAACCCTCCGCAGTCACCTCAACCTTCTATGGATTCACATCGTGCTATCAACACCAATGATATACAAGTTATGCCGGTTTATATCACGGTCAGATATGGAGAATCTCAAGCCAACTCCTCGAGTCACCTTGAGACTTGGGGGCTACAATGATATTACTTAGCAAACGTTGCCGGTTTTCAGTGAAGTCAAGAACCCCAATACGTTGGAGGGAAAGATAACCCGGTCCCAGATTCACATGGTGCTGTCAGAAGATTTCCAGATTAGAAAGTATATGACAGTTACAAAATCTCGGGTCAATGAAGAAGCTTTGGGTCATCAGAAAAGGATTCTGGTTTACAATCCGGTACAAGGGATATTTGTTCTCCGACAAAGCTCTGAAGCTCTCAAATCCGGTTTAAGAATTTCTGGTTCAAAAAGGAATTAACTTCTCGCAAGTTCGAGTTTAAAGGCCATCAGAAAATTTCTGGCTAAAAATGAAGATTCCTGTTTAAAATCCGGTTCAAGGGAAAGATGTCTCCCACAAAGCTTCGAAGCTCTCAATATCCGTTTCAAGATCCCGGTTCAAAGAAGAATTTATCTCTTGCAAAAAGTTAAAAATTGCCGAAGAGGACCTACTGCCATGATGCGCGGTTCAAACATGGGTAGCCCTCCTTACTGGCCTGACATATTATTGATCACATGGGGGCGTCTGCTTCATAAAGCGGGGTCTCTGTTCTTTTACATCATGCGTGGTTACACGGAGTTGTTCTGTCTTAAAGCGGCCTCCGGTTTACCCCTTGAAAATTTTATAAACATCACTTGGGGGCTTGGTCGTGTCCGAACCAATGCAACACCTTTTGATAGGCGAAAGCCACCAGATCACATGGGGACATGGTCAAGTCTGAACCAGTCATGCCTCTTGATCGGCCTAAGGCCATAGAATCACTTGGGGGCTTGGTCGAACCCGAACCATTGCCACGCCTCTTGATCGGCATAATGCCACGGTTTCATTTGGGGACCTGGCTGACATGAACCATAGCTACACCATTGGGGAGCTTGGTCGTGTCCGACCATGGTAACACCATCTGATCGGCTAAATAAGCCTCTTTTTGCAAATGGTTTTATCATTGCCTTTGCTTCAATATTTTCCTTGATAATTGTTTCTTTTATTTTTGTTGCATTTTTAAATTGACAATTCTTAAACCGGTTCGACTGTCAAATACAAATTGACAGAACACGGTCAAATCTTAATCCGGAGGCTATCTTCCCGGTTTGATTTTCTGTTACCATCCTATTATGGAGTAAACCGGTGTTTATCAACCCGGCTCGGCTTTCAACTACAAGTTGTCAGTACACGATCAAGTTATAATCCGGAGACTATCAGCCCGGTCTGGTTTGACTACGAGTCGCCAGTATTATATGTGGTTAAACCGGCATTTATTACAACCCGGCATGGTTTTATCATAAACCGGCACAATATGGAAGGAGTTATCAGTACTCAAGATTTGGGTTATCACTCTTACTACAAAAAGTAGGTAAAACCAACAATGTGATTCAATGTCACAGGTATGATATATTTCATATTTGATTATTCTAAAGTGCAACCTTGGTTATAAACCCGGGTTATATGTTGGCCATTATGACCCGTCCAGTGGTAAACCGCCAGGACACTTTAAACTTGTTGTATGCAGAAACATGTTTGTTAAACCGGCCTGGATTTGGACTATAAGTCGCCAGTATATATATATTTGGATTGCGCCATTGGAATCATGCGCTTATAAATCATTGGGTTATATTATTCAAATAGCCAAGTTTGGCTGAATTTTCATTATGATATTGAATGAATAAGGTTTTCACCGGATTATGTTATCTTGAATAGCCAACATGGCTGGATTTTTATGGTTATTAATAACCGGTATTATTGAGGTTTTCAAAGTTGCTTTAGCGCAATGGCTATCATATTATCAATAGATATGATTTAGTCTACAATTGAAGGAATAGTCCCGAGTCACTGCAGGCTTACAACCCGGCACTTGGGGGCTACATTATTCAAATCGAGATTACATGCAAGTCTCATGTCGCTGCAAGCATGCATCATGACACTTGGGGGCTAATGCAAAGTCATTTTTACTAGTCTTATTAAAGACCCGACTCATCATATTATAATGAGCCGGCCCTTGGGGCTACCAATTGCTCATGTCAAAAATTCAAGGTACACAAGTTTTTGTCCATAATATTGAAGGATTCATTGCTCAGTTGGTAAAGCACAAAGACTCTTAACATTGTGGACGTGGGTTCAAGCCCTACGATGGATGCTACATTATAAGATGTTATTTTCATTGAAGTACATAT
Source organism: Triticum dicoccoides (assembly GCF_002162155.2). Taxonomy (NCBI): domain Eukaryota; kingdom Viridiplantae; phylum Streptophyta; class Magnoliopsida; order Poales; family Poaceae; genus Triticum; species Triticum dicoccoides. Next base: position 120,414,643 of record NC_041386.1, on the reverse strand, counting down.
CAAGTCCCGGTTCAGTATTATCTTACTAAGCCGGCCCTTGGGGGCTACACATCACTGCTAAAATCTACATTATTATATTTACAAAGTTCCTGCTCATTATTGCATAATGACCCGGTCTGTAACATCCCAAAATTCTAAATTTTGGAATGTTATAATAAATAGATAGATTTGATTGATTGTTTGATTGATTGTCTGAAAGTGAGTGAATTCGAAACTTTTGAAAGTTAAATGAGAGGGAATAAAAGGACTTTCCCAAACTTTCATATTTGCTTTTATGATCTCCATGAATTCAAATTCTTTTCAACACAAAACCCTAGAGAGAAGATGACATGACTTCTTCCATTTAAAAATAAAAAGGGTGTTTGAAAAATATTTGAATTCCATGGGGAAATATTTTCCAATTCAGAAACTTTATGCAACTCAATGATTTTCACGAGAGAAGATAAAATGACTTCTTCAAATTATGAAATATGAGTTGGGAGTTTCAAAGGATCAATTTCAAGTCCTTTTGAAATTAATTTTCAATTTGGATTTATTTGAGTTTTATTCAAATTATTTTCCTCCAAAAATAAAGTATATGGAAATTAGGGTAACATGATTCCCTACATTAGAAAATTGGAGAAAAATTAATTTGAAATCATTTTGGTATTTTTTTAAATTATTTTTGTTGGATTTTAATAGACTAGTAGCACTGTTTGAATTATCTGATTTTGTGTGTATTTTATTTAATGCTAGAAAAATGTTCATGTCGTAGAAAATCTTTTTCTGAAAATTTTGATATATTATATGCCTATATAAAAATTTTCTTTTATTTTCGTTTTTATGATTATGTTTTTCTGGAAATTGTTTAAAAAAAACCCCTCCTCGCCGACTGGGCCGGCCCAGCCGAAGCCAGGCCAAGGCCCAGCTCCACGCCGCCTCCCTCCCGTCCCTGACCAGGACTCCTCCTGAGTCTGCCGCCGTGCCGCCATGGCCGTCGTGCCCGCCCCGGCCTCCTCCTACCCCTTCCCCAAGCCGCGCCTCCCCTCCCCACCTATAAAGGGCGCCGCCCCAGGCCCCGTCTCTCCTCTCCCCGCAACCGCCGCCTCCCGTCGCTGCTTGCTGCCCACGCCGCCGATGCACATTGCCGCCGCCGCCTCACCCCGTGCCGCACCACCGCGCCGCTCGCCCGCCGGAGCCGCTGCTGCACCGCCACCGCGCCGCGCCACCGCCACCGCGCCGCTCTCCGCCGGCTTGCCTCGCCCCGCTCGCCGGAGCCGCACGGCCCTCGCCGGAGTTCAACCTCGCCGCCGCCGGTTTTCTCTCGAAAACCGCCAAACCTCTGCGAACCGGTATAAACCGACCCCGGTTCTTTTCTTTAAGTTTGGTTTTTTTAAAAAAACTAAAAAAACCCTAGACTAGATCTATTTTTTTAGGTTTTGTTAAACAACGAACGTCCACTGTTTAGACCGTATAAGTGAACGTCCGCCTTTTACTCTTTTTCTTTTTCTGTTATTTTTCGGCCAGGGACCTGGATGTGAATACTTTATTTACAGAATAGTCCCTGTTCTTCAAACAAGCACAACTTTTTACTCGTTAGTCCAAATCCAACAAAACCAACGCCCACGTCTTTGTTATGATTCCCTCTATCCATTAATACAACTCAAACATGTTTTTGAAAAGTTTAAAATTTGAATTAGATCAGATTTGAATTCAAACTTCATTTGATCATAACTTGAGTTTCGTAGCTCCGTTTGAGTTGATTCATTTTGCAAATCGAAGCTCTTGACCTAAAAATTCTAATAAGGCCAAATTCACATAAATTTTGGTACTATTAGAAATTGTTTTATGTTGCAAGAGTTATTTGCTTGGTTTCGATGTTTTCCGAATTGTTTTCTTTGTTCTTTCTAATCTTTTGAGTGATTGCTTATGTGTGGTTACTATTGCTTGCTTACGATAGATTAACCGGAGTGTGACGAGTAGATCTATCAAGAGTTTCGAGTGCGAATCATCTTCATCAACATTGCAGGCAAGTTCACACTTTGATCATACCTTTTCTACAACCCAGTTTTATTGCATTAGATCAATCCTCACACATTGCATGATTAGGATCTAATTAAACTGTGGGATGGGAAGTAGATGAGGTAGTACCTATTACCTATTTATTATCAAACCTTTGGGAGTTACTTCTACGTTTGCTTATTATGCCATGATATGCTAGTAGACGTGGATTGGGTGAGTGATATCCATGACAGATGTGAGATTGAAAATTTAGGGTTTATCTAAGGTGGCAACCTAACACACATCTGGGTGGATTGAGGCACCTGGGGTCACCAGGACTTGCCTGTTTTCTTGGACCGCCACCCAAGCCCAAAGGGATCATGAGATTATTCATACTAGAACCTTCCGTGTGCGGCCACGTGCCATTATGGGCTCTGGCATAGTTGACTAAGTTGTGCGAACTCTTATGGGTAGACTAGCAGATGTAGGGGAAAGTAGGTGTACCGGTCTACCCACATGTAAGGTGCTAGCGCTTCTGAAAGACTGTGTCACGGTCATCCGTCTTCTCAAACACCCTGCAGTGCGAGAAACCAAACGGAGGCGATCGAGTCTTGTGGGGAAAAGTGCGCAAACCTCTGCAGAGTGTATAAACTAATCATGATTAGCCGTGTCCCCGGTTATGGACATCTTGAGTATCTAGTTCTTGGATTATCCTGTTGATCTCATCACGTTACTTTAAATGAATATTATTGGGTTTAATGATGTTACTTAATTGGGATTGAGAATGCTGTCAACCATTCTCAATGTTCAACAACCAGCACGATAGTTAAATAAATTTATTCCTTTGCAGTAGGGAAAAATTGGCTTTACGCAAAAACCTTATAACCATAGAGCTTTTCCACCAGCCAAATATGCATGTAGTGATAGCCTTTATTCATCATTCTCTATGGTGTGAATTTGCCAGTACATTCAATGTACTGACCCTCTGTGGCTGCAACGTCTCATGTTGCAGGATTATCTTACGACGAGTAAGTGATACGTTAGGGTTACGATTTCTACACTCAACTTTGCCGTTGGTGTTAATGGGAATCCACAACCTTGTTGCTTCCGCTATATGGATTGAGGTAATAGTATATACGTTACTTTTACATGTGATTTACCTCTGTTATAAATCCTCGAGTACTGTGTGTGTCAGCATACCGATCCAGGGATGACACTTAAGCACAGAGACTTGACCCATTCGGGTAGGGTCGCTACAAGATGGTATCAGAGCACATGTTGACTGTAGGACGTGACCCTAGAAACTGGCAAGCCCATAGCAAAGATTTTTCTCTACAACTTTCCCTTTCAAAAAGATCTTTTACCTCTCTTCTCTTCTGAGTTTATTCAAAATTTCCCTTTAGTGAAACCATACCCTTTTCCCTTTTGACCACTCGAGGATTCGACTAATGAGACCATTCCAAGAAGTACAGGATATCAGACCAGTAAGACCATTCGGAATGAAGAAGATTTTTCCATACATTATGATAATGGAAACTACAGCTGTTGAAGACTCTGAAGACAAGTAGAATTTGAAGGCTCTGAAGAATTCCCAGATTTATATGACCTAGGACGGCTACCCTTATGGAGCTTGGCAGACTATGGAAGTTGTCAATACCCGAGATCAAGGTGTATTCAAGAAAGACCAAAACATGGAGAGTTAAAAACCTCAAAGTTTTGTCAAGAAACCCTAAGGCAGGAGATATCAACTGTGGAGAGATAGCTCATGGAAATGACAAGAGCAGAAACACGGTTATCCGTGATGTCATCCCCCACTAATGCTATTGTCACCGTGCTGAGTTAAGGATGCATTTCCTTAGAATGGATTTGATGGAAGAAGGCTGATGAAGCACCTATTAGTAAGAAGAAGTTTTAACCTTAGCCGGTGTATCGTCATGATTTGGAGAATTACATCAAGAAGTTAAGAGGGATCTGCAGAAAGCAATATTTTATGAGGAAGCGTTTCATGAAGAACTCAGGACCCAGGAGCTGAAAGTAGCCAAGCTGGAGGAGCTACAACCTCGAGATACAGGAGATTCATCAGGAACTGAAGGGCAGTAGTACCATGGTTCATGTGAAGGATGTTGAAACCAGAAGTTTGAAATGCAACTCTGGAATATTAAAGGACGTCACGAGAAACTTTTTGTCAACAGAGAGGATCTGGCAAAAGAAATTGAGAAGGACAAACACGATCGGAAGAAGCCATTCGAGGCATGAACAAGACTTGAAGAGTTTGGCGACGTTGACCTTAGAAGACCAAACCCCTATTATACACCTACGTTAGATGCGACGATTGTGATCTGTCATTTGTTTGTTGTTTTTTGACAGCCACAACAAAAAAAATCTGTCTTTTCAAAACCATTGTTTGTATTGTGTGTATCTCTCTTGATCTCTCTTATCTCACCCCAAACCCATGGACCCAATAGAGGATGAATGAAGATGAGATTATATTTTCTGGACCGATGAGTCAATTGGAGACAGACCAATGGATTCAGAACATGGAGGATCACATGGAGAATAACCCTATAGTTGGACATGATATGACCCAGCATGCTCTTCTGTGCTTTGAAAGAGGTGCTGCTACTTGGTGGAGGATGTACCAAACCATGAATGGATGGCAAGGAGTAACCACTTGGAAAGAATTTAAGTTGACTTTGCCAAAGTCTCGGTTTGTGTCCCAGAAGTTGAAACCTTATGGAAAGGATATGAAGAAACATGGTGCATGCAAGATTTGTGGAGAAATCGGACACACCCATAAAGAACACAAGGATGAATGCCCTAATTGTGAAGGAAGTCACCCAGTTGAAGAATGTCCAACTAGGCAAATTACTTGTTTCTTGTGTGAAGGGACTACCCACTACCCTGCTCAGTGTCACATTTACCCCTTGGTACAAAGAACCATCCAACAGAAGAAAGAAGCAATGAAAGGAGCCCTTATGGGAATTTTAGAAGAAACTGTGATGAAAGAAGAGGTGGAGGACACACCCAAAGAGGAACCAATTAAACCCTACACCAAGTCTTGCTATTCATGTGGAGAAGGACACATCTCCCAGAATTGTATGAATGGGAATCTAGTAGAATTCCCGACGGAGGAAGTAGATTATGACCCACAGGAAATAGAAGCCCTGATTGGAATGGAAAAGTCCAGGAAGAGAAGTAGATTGGATCCCAGGAACAAACCAATTTCTACAAAGAAAGAACCTGAGTTGTATCACCTGTTACAGGTGCAAGGAGTCAGGGCACTACCACAACAATTGCCCAAAAAGGAAGCCAAGGACCCAAGTAGGCTATATAATCATGAGGAAACCTTGAATCTTCCCAGAAGTAATATGTTTCCGTTGTAATGAAGCAGGGCACTTTGCCAGAGAATGCCCCAAGGAGAAGGAAACTTGTGCTAGATAGTTGAGTTTGCAACAGAAGTAGTGGAGTAGTAGAAGTGAGAACATTTTCTTTTATATTGAGGTGTTGAGTTGAGACATGTAATGGAAAAGCGAGAGATTGTAATCATTTGAGAATGAATAAAGTAGCATCGTAGGTACTGATATGGATTTTATGAGTTGTTACTCTATGAAGAAGGATTTTGACCATTTTGAGGATATGAGAAATATGGTCTATGGAAGATTTGTGTATTTTAAGGGTGGTAGTACCCTGTAAGAACCTTTGACCCCTGGAAAAGATAAGGATACTCCACTGAGTGGATTTCGGACAAAAATGAATACGAGTTTTGTCTCGATATGTGTGATGCCCCAAGAGTATGTGGGATGAAGTTGGAGACCGTCAGTTGTTTGGACCCAATGTGATCAAGGAGTCAGAAGAGAATGTTAAGTTGATTCGAGATAGACTGAAGGTAGCTCAGTCCAGGCAGAAGAGTTATGTAGACTCAAAAACTCAAGGAGGTAGTCTATGAAATTGGAGATAGAGCATGTCTTCATGTGACCCCTCTGTGAGGAGTTAAACAATTTGGAGTTAAGGGACAGTTAGCCCCGAGATTTGTAGGACCATACCGAATTTTAGAGTGTATGAGAGAAGTGGCCTACAAGTTTGAGTTACCTGAAGGACTGTCAGGAGTTCAAGATGTGTTTCATGTTTCCCTGTTGAAGAAGTGCCATGCAGAGATGGCCAATATTCCCCTGTAAGGACGCTTGACCGCGGAAAGGATAATGATGTTCCACGAAGTGGAATATGGACTTCATAAGTATAAGTTTTTATCTCGGTATGTGGAATAACCCACGAGGATGAAGAGATGAAGTACTATTGGATATAAAGGAGGTATGATGTCGGAAATATGGATCAATGGAAATTCCATGATGAGTATGAGTAATCATGTCCTAGTTTGGTGTCAATAGAAGGAAGGAAGACAGTACAATTGGATGGATTTAAGAATACTAGGAAGTTGGATGTTGGAATAACGATCAGTTGCCCCGATGATGAGTTCAAGGTTTGCAAGTGATGGGATGTGCCATAACTCACAGGCCCAGGACCTGCCAAGAAGCAAGCACACTCTTGCTGAAGGAAAAACCCTGGAAGAGGATATGCCCTTGTCGATAGACGATTTTTAGGAGTAACGCAAAACCTGAGAGTTGTGAAGGAACGATAGATGTTTGTCTGGCCTGCAGAATCAATGGATTATTCTGAACTTGGTTCGTCGACGAGAGAAATTCTGCAATGCTTGTGAGGATGACCGAGTGTTAGAATGCGAGATTCGCTAAACTATATACAAGGTAATGATTTGGGTGCGGGATGGATTGATCACCATACCGACTTACTCTTATTATTCGCCTTGCTATATGGGATGGTAAATCTGAGTGACTTGCCTATAGTAGAGAGACGACGATATTAAACCTTGTTTAAACCCTAGAATGGTATAGCAATTTTTCCCCTTGTACACGGCAGCTGTTGCCAACCGTAGGTTATACGGTGAGGATCAACCAGACCCATTTCCTGCAGGAGAAACCATAAATTGTTGACCACCATGAGATATCGATAGTTGTTTAGTTTTGGCGCCGGACCTATCAGCTATGAAGACCCAGTCTCGGAATAACCTTACCAAGATATAAATACAGAAGAATTGAGGAAAAGGTTATGCCACGACCGGAAGAGCTCAAAGAAGGAATTTTCTCGAGGATCTGAGAAGACCGACCCTGTCAAGAATAAGGATGAAGTATATGAGTTTTGATAGAATCATAACTATGCTTCTAAGGGTGGTAGCACCCCAGACCCCGGACATGATCGATGGATTTTGAGGAGACCCCCAAACCCTAACCTATTTCTTTCTAGCCTCTCCGAATCTCGAGGACGAGATTCATTTTAAGGGTGGTAGGTTTGTAACATCCCAAAATTCTAAATTTTGGAATGTTATAATAAATAGATAGATTTGATTGATTGTTTGATTGATTGTCTGAAAGTGAGTGAATTCGAAACTTTTGAAAGTTAAATGAGAGGGGATAAAAGGACTTTCCCAAACTTTCATATTTGCTTTTATGATCTCCATGAATTCAAATTCTTTTCAACACAAAACCCTGGAGAGAAGATGACATGACTTCTTCCATTTAAAAATAAAAAGGGTGTTTGAAAAATATTTGAATTCCATGGGGAAATATTTTCCAATTCAGAAACTTTATGCAACTCAATGATTTTCACGAGAGAAGATAAAATGACTTCTTCAAATTATGAAATATGAGTTGGGAGTTTCAAAGGATCAATTTCAAGTCCTTTTGAAATTAATTTTCAATTTGGATTTATTTGAGTTTTATTCAAATTATTTTCCTCCAAAAATAAAGTATATGGAAATTAGGGTAACATGATTCCCTACATTAGAAAATTGGAGAAAAATTAATTTGAAATCATTTTGGTATTTTTTTAAATGATTTTTGTTGGATTTTAATAGACTAGTAGCACTGTTTGAATTATCTGATTTTGTGTGTATTTTATTTAATGCTAAAAAAATGTTCATGTCGTAGAAAATCTTTTTCTAAAAATTTTGATATATTATATGCCTATATAAAAATTTTCTTTTATTTTTGTTTTTATGATTATGTTTTTCTGAAAATTGTTTTAAAAAAAACCCTCCTCGCCGACTGGGCCGGCCCAGCCGAAGCCAGGCCAAGGCCCAGCTCCACGACGCCTCCCTCCCGTCCCCAACCAGGACTCCTCCTGAGTCCGCCGCCGCGCCGCCATGGCCGTCGTGCCCGCCCCGGCCTCCTCCTACCCCTTCCCCAAGCCGCGCCTCCCCTCCCCACCTATAAAGGGCGCCGCCCCGGGCCCCGTCTCTCCTCTCCCCGCAACCGCCGCCTCCCGCTGCTGCTTGCTGCCCGCGCCGCCGACGCACATCGCCTCCACCGCTGCTAGCTGCTGCTCCCGCCGCCGCCTCGCCCCGTGCCGCACCATCGCG
>NC_041386.1:120370367-120405795 GCF_002162155.2 Triticum dicoccoides | reverse complement strand
CACCGCCACCGCGCCGCGCCACCGCCACCACGCCGCTCTCCGCCGGCTTGCCTCGCCCCGCTCGCCAGAGCCGCACGGCCCTCGCCGGAGTTCAACCTCGCCGCCGCCGGTTTTCTCTCGAAAATCGCCAAACCTCTGCGAACCGGTATAAACCGACCCCGGTTCTTTTTTTAAGTTCGTTTTTTTAAAACAAAAAAAAAAACCCTAGACTAGATCTGTTTTTTTAGGTTTTATTAAACAGCGAACGTCCACTGTTTAGACCGTATAAGTGAACGTCCGCCTTTTAGTCTTTTTCTTTTTCTGTTATTTTTCAGCCAGGGACCTGGATGTGAATACTTTATTTACAAAATAGTCCCTGTTCTTCAAACAAGCACAACTTTTTACTCGTTAGTCCAAATCCAACAAAACCAACGCCCACGTCTTCGTTATGATTCCCTCTATCCATTTAATCCAACTCAAACATGTTTTTGAAAAGTTTAAACTTTGAATTAGATCAGATTTGAATTCAAACTTCATTTGATCATAACTTGAGTTTCGTAGCTCTGTTTGAGTTGATTCTTTTTGCAAATCGAAGCTCTTGACGTAAACATTCTAAATAAGACCAAATTCACATAAATTTTGGTACTGTTAGAAATTGTTTTATGTTTCAAGAGTTATTTGCTTGGTTTCGATGTTTTCCGAATTGTTTTCTTCGTTCTTTCTGATCTTTTGAGTGATTGCTTATGTGTGGTTACTATTGCTTGCTTACGATAGATTGACCAGAGTGTGACGAGTAGATCTATCAAGAGTTTCGAGTGCGAATCATCTTCATCAACATTGCAGGCAAGTTCACACTTTGATCATACCTTTTCTACAACCCAGTTTTATTGCATTAGATCAATCCTCACACATTGCATGATTAGGATCTAATTAAACTGTGGGATGGGAAGTAGATGAGGTAGTACCTATTACCTGTTTATTATCAAACCTTTGGGAGTTACTTCTATGTTTGCTTATTATGCCATGCTATGCTAGTAGACGTGGATTGGGTGAGTGATATCCATGACAGATGTGAGATTGAAAATTTAGAGTTTATCTAAGGTGGCAACCTAACACACATCTGGGTGGATTGAGGCACCTGGGGTCACCAGGACTTGCCTGTTTTCTTGGACCGCCACCCAGGCCCAAAGGGATCATGAGATTATTCATACTAGAAACTTCCGTGTGCAGCCACATGCCATTATGGGCTCTGGCATAGTTGACTAAGTTGTGCGAACTCTTACGGGTAGACTAGCAGATGTAGGGGAAAGTAGGTGTACCGTTCTACCCACATGTAAGGTGCTAGCGCTTCTGAAAGACTATGTCACGGTCATCCGTCTTCTCAAACACCCTGTAGTGCGATAAACCAAACGGAGGCGATCGAGTTTTGTGGGGAAAAGTGTGCAAACCTCTGCAGAGTGTATAAACTAATCATGATTAGCCGTGTCCCCGGTTATGGACATCTTGAGTATCTAGTTCTTGGATTATCCTGTTGATCTCATCACGTTACTTTAAATGAATATTGTTGGGTTTAATGATGTTACTTAATTGGGATTGAGAATGCTGTCAACCATTCTCAATGTTCAACAACCACCATGATAGTTAAATAAATTTATTCCTTTGCAGTAGGGAAAAATTGGCTTTACGCAAAAACCTTATAACCATAGAGCTTTTCCACCAGCCAAATATGCATGTAGTGATAGCCTTTATTCATCATTCTCTATGGTGTGAATTTTCCAGTACATTCAATGTACTGACCCTCTGTGGCTGCAACATCTCATGTTGCGGGATTATCTTACGACGAGTAAGTGATATGTTAGGGTTACGATTTCTACACTCAACTTTGCCGTTGGTGTTGATGGGAATCCACAACCTTGTTGCTTCCGCTATATGGATTGAGGTAATAGTATTTACGTTACTTTTACATGTGATTTACCTCTGTTATAAATCCTCGAGTACTGTGTGTGTCAGCATACCGATCCAGGGATGACACTTAAGCACAGAGACTTGACCCATTCGGGTCGGGTCGCTACACGGTCCTTGGGGGTTACACTGATTGAAGTTTTTATAAGAAAATTACAAGTCCCAGGTTGATGCAAGCATGACAATCCGGCACTTGGGGGCTACATATATGGAGTATTTAGTTTATATGATTGAGATGAACTAATCGGATTTCTTCAAGGTTGAAACACTTATTGGAGCAAGTCTTAAGTTATCACTATGTTCTCCTCTTAAGACTTGGGGGCTACAGGTATTATGCATATAAAGGAGGAACATCTTCATTTTATCAGTTTTGAGCAAATCAGGAAGATCAATTACATGACCCGGTGTCGATAACAATTATGACCCGGCGCCATCAATATTTATAAACCGGCCATTTTGGTAATATTAAACCGGAAAGTTTTACATCTTCAAACCGGCTGAATATCAGATAAGTATTTTCAGACCCATATTTCTTAAACCGGCGCTTTGGGAGCTGAGTCAAAGGAGTTATTCTTCACAATATTTCTCGGTGACAAACCAATGTCGGCAAATTGATTATGAAGTTGGTCTGTTGACCCGGATTTCCCAGAAGGAGGAAATAACAAGGACTTAAAGATGATCAGGTACCGGTTTACAAAAATTCTTAACCCGGAGCATAACCTGTCAAATTTGTTCTTGTGTTTATTTTGCAGCATAAGTTTACCATGAATAAATCCAAGCTAAACTTGGGGGCTAATGTCGGGGATATACCCCGCGGCGTAAACCGGCCGGAAGTATAACCCGGCCGGACTAGGCGTTTCATTGGTAAACCGCCAGAGGATTGGCGGTTTACGTGATTGGCGGTTTACATGTCTGGCGGTTTACGTGTCTGGCGGTTCAGTGGTATGACGATTCACGAGCCTGAAGACTCATTGGTGACCCGGCGCGTGTTCCAGATGGATGACAAGGCCCAAGGCCCAGCAGGCCGGTTTATGTTAATGGTGGGCCGGTTTAAGAGGAAAGGCATGAGGAACATTTATCTTACAAGGAGTTAAGACCTAGACTTGTATCCGGTTTGTATTAGAGATAGACTAGTCCTAATCCTAATAGGACTCTACATGTAACCCGCCCCTCCAACATATATAAGGAGGGGCAAGGCTCCCCAAAACGGACAAGATGGACAAGTTCCACGAGTTGGACAAGTTAGGTTTAGACAACAGCTCTCGAGATAGAGCAATCTTGTAACCATGGTCATCATCATCAATATCAATGAAGCAGGATGTAGGCTTTTACCTCCACCGTGAGGGGCCGAACCTAGGTAAAAACATCGCGTCTCTCGTCCCGCTCAACCCCTCTCAAGCTACCACATAGATGCGTTGGCCTCGCGACTAAGTCCTGACACTAAGGACATCTGCCGTGACAATTCCACAACAGCTTGGGTGACGGCTTCCTTGTCCTTCTCGGAGTCCACAGCAACCTGGCTCATCATTGCCCAGACAGACACATAGGAGTGAAGCCAGCCAGAGGCCAGCTCCAGGCGCCCGGCCACCAGGTGACGGTCGGTACCTTGAAGATCTTCTCATAGCAGGGTCATCGCAGAAAGCGCGCGCTCCAGAACGTCAGGGGAGGCCGAAGGACCAGGAGACAACAATGTGGCAGAAGGAGGAGGAGGAGGCGATGTCGTCACCATGGCCTGGGAGGCCAGAAGCTCCTGAGCTTCGGGGACCCCCAGCGCCTGAGCCAGACGTTGGCACCTCTGGAGCCAGCGGGGCCACGGGGGCTGACTCCTCCCGAGGATGCTCCACCAAGCCTCGCGAGGATGATCAGGCTGGAGAAGCACGAGCGCCGTCGCTGCCCTTACCCATGGAGAGGGGTGCGGCCGCAGGAGGTGATCTGGGCTCGTGCAGTACCACCTCGTCCTCCTTTCTCTTTTTCGCCGCAGGCGTCGGCCTAATTGCACAACGGAGAAGCGTCAATGACGAGAAGCAGAAGCAAGAACAAGGCAGGACAAGAACACTTACTGGTCCACCGCGGCGTAGTCCCTCCACTTCTTAAGCTTGAAGCCTCAGAGCCTCGCAGCCTAAGGCGCAGGCGTGCGGGCTCCAGGAGCAGAAGTAGGGGCAGTAGATGGACCAGAAGCAGCTCCAGGCGGTGTCGGGGCAGGAGCGTCGTCCTGGGAGATCAGCGCCGACCTGCCCCTCGTCAAAACCACGGACGGCTCCTCTCTCTCTCTCCGGGAGGATGCCAGTCTCGTCATCGTCATCAGGCAGGGTACGGAGGATGTCGGCCTTGCGCAAGGGGAAGGTCTCCCCCATCCCCTCGGGGGTCGCCTCCGAGTCACGCTCCTCACCCTCCTCCTCTTCCCCCTCCATGCGGGAAGCGCCAGAAGACACGTCCACTGGCGCCGTCGCCATCGGGACTCCAGGGGGCGCCGGCGGCACCAGGCTACGCCCGTCAAAGGTGGGCATGGCGGCCGCGACCTGTGCCCTGTCCTTCCGAAGGAACAAGGGAACATGGGCACTTAGCGGATACTCTTGGTCGTCCCCGACCAAGAGGGGGAGATCTACAGCCATCTCCTCTTCAGACAAGGCCTCCAAACTCAAGCGAACCTTGTCTTCTCTGCCCCCGAGCGTCCACAAGGGGCGCAAGCGCGCCTGGAGAGGAGCCACCCGCAGCACCAGGAATTATCTCAAGAGCATGGCCCTCGTCATCTTCACCGCCTTCACGCTGCCTGGCCTCAGGTCGGTGGTCATCTTCTCCAGTATCGACTTTGCCCGGTCGTCAGTAAGCTTCGCGCAGGACCACCCCTCGCCAGACTGGGGCATCTCCGTCGGCAGCTTCAACCGCGGGTGGACACACTTGGCATCCATCATGACCCACTTGCTCCTGAAGCCATCGGCCTTCTTTCCGGCCTTCGAGATCGTGTTGGCCTTGCCGGCTGCAACGAAGTTAGCGCACCCAGAGGTGTGGCCATTGTTGATTCGGAGGAGTAAGAAGTGGCGCAGCAGTGCCATGGACGGCATCACCCCGACATACGCCTCACAGTAGAAGGCAAAGATCGACAAGAGAAGAACGGAGTTGGGATGGAGAAGGAGGGCCTGCAACTTGTAATGACGGAGGACGGCATAGAAGAAGTCGGAGAAGGGGGAACCAGGCTGCGACGACGCTGCTCATAAATAAGGGGTAGAAGGAGCTCTTCGAAGCCTCCAGCATGGCGGAGCCAGCCCGGAGCTCGGTCTTCCCCTTCTCGTTGTTCTCCCCTGCCATCAGCAGGCGCGTGGCGGCGAGGTTCTTCTCTGAGACGTTGGGCGCGTCCAGAGCCGGCTCGTACCAGGCAGGCGGCGAAACGGCCTTGGCCTTTCGGTGCGCCATTGGTCGAAAGCTCGGAAGGGGATTGAAGCAGATCTAGAGATTTCGGAAGCAAGGAGCGAGAGAGGGGATCTGGAGCAAGACGAAGGAAAGCAATGAAGGCAAGCATTGCCCGCGCCAGCCTTTCTGTCAGACGGACAGTTGCCGAGGCAGCGTCGGGAAGCGTAGACGCCCATGTCCAATCCATCGCCACGCGTCAAGCAGGGCCGCAGGCTGTTGGGGCATGCGGCGCACCGCACTTTCCCTTTGGCTTCGCCTCGAAGCCAAGTCCGAGCGCGCCTTGGGCCCGGGGGCTACGGTCGGTGTCCTGGGAACGGGGGTCCCCAGACCTGCCTGCCTGCGGCCCACGGCGTGGCTCCACCAGCGGCCCTGTACGCCCATCCTCACCAGCAAACACTCAAGACCCTCGCAAGGGGCCAAGCCTTGTGAGGCGGACGATGCAAGATCTCCTCAGGGGTAGCTTCACCAGGCAGGCTCGTGAGGGCCGGAGATATCAAGGCAAGGGACACCACGCGAGGTTTCTCTGATGCAAGCCATGACGACTGGAGCCAGGCAGGTGCCACGTGGGCGCCAGCGCGCGTGGTGTCCTCGTCTCCTCTTTGGTGCTAAAGAGGCAAGCACATGCGAGGAGTCCCGAGGCATCAGGCAAAGGTTTCCATATCAGTGCAACGAGAACAAGACCAGCAGGACGGCAGGACGGAGGTCACCGTGGAGCCCAAGACGGCGTCACCACCAGAGCCTTTGGCAGGCGAAGACCACCTTTAGTCAGGATAACTTGTACTAGCTGTCTCCCTTCGAATTTGGCGATTGTGAGATCCCTTCCCGCTCAATATTTGGGAAGAGGACCAGGGCCTCCATAAATAGGACTAGCCACCACCGTAAGAGAGGAGAGAGAAGTGAGAAGCTCAGATTGGATTGGACCCATTCCATCCATAGCCTCACGCAAGTTCACCAAGCACAAGAATACCTCTCCTTAGGAGGCTGCTCTTCCCTTGTAACTGTTCATCCTCAGCCCGAGAGGCAATCCACCACACCACACTGGAGTAGGGTATTACACCACATCGGTGGCCCGAACTAGTATAACTCTTGTGTCTCTTGTTCTTTGGGTTCGCCGAGCTAGGCCGTGAGATCATGATGTGTGCGAGCTAGAGAGGGGGAGAGATCTACATGCGCACCCCAGTTTTCGACCATCAAGGGTTTTGCCGGAACCCGAAATCCGACAAGACCCTTCGACGAAACTTTGTGCGATGGATTAATCACAAATGCTAATGTAATAAAACCATCCAAAAAGATACAGAACAGCTGCGATTGCGGGGACAACAAACACATTTCAGATTATAGTTGCGTGTGCGATGCGTGTCATACAGTTCACTTGAATGAATTATTTGCAATGAGCTTAACAACAGAAACGGGCAGCCAGATAAAGGTGTGTGCGATATACGGCATACAGTTCACCCAGATGAATTGTTTGTGATTAGGCAACACAACAGAAACGGTCGGGTAGATCAAGGTGTGTGTGCGATTGACGGCATACTATTCACTCGGATCAATTGTTTGCGATTAGGCAACACAACATAAACGGTCAGCCAGATCAAGGTGTGTGCGATTGACGGCATACACTTCACACGGATGAACTGTTTGCGATTCACCGCAACAAACAGAAACAGTTAGACAGATCAACATGTGTGTGCTAAACGGGCACACATTCTGATTAAAAGAAGCGTGTGCGATGGTAATAACGAGCATGCACAGTTGATGGAACAAGACGTGTCCTGACATCGCTATTGCAGTGCACCCTATGGTGCAAACACCACGTACGCGGCCGAGAACGCGTGCCCATGTTATGCCATCCGGGAATAGTGCCGCACTTTGAAACTAGACCCGTCAATAAATTTCGAGCTTCTGTCCTGTCACATTCCAAATTATTAACACGCTATATTTAATTGCAAACCTGTTCACATCAATCAAAACCTAAACGGTTTCCCACTTAGGAGCGTATTAGTACTCGGTTATAAATACTACCTACTCCAAGATGACTGCACACTCCTCCTCAACTCCTCATCCACAAAAACAAACAAGTCTTTCATCGTCGTTCCCTTGCATCTGTCATGGCCCGCATGAGTTCTGGGTCGAGAGATTACTACCAGGGAGAGGCGAGCATGAAAGTGGAAACACGAGAGATGTCCCGCCACACCGCGAAAGCAGCCGACATGTCTCGCCGTGCCGCCGTAGTAGCACAGAGGTCCTGTCGCGTCGTCGATGCAACGGACTGGTCCGGCCGCGCCGCGAAAGTAGCAGAGATGTCCTGCCGCGCCGCGAATGCAGCGGAGAGATCCTCCCACATCGCGGCGGCCTGGGAAAATGTCTCGTGGGCAGGCGAGGACTCTCATGGGCGCATGTGCGCTATGCTCGATGCCCTGATGGGTCGGATCTCCGGCTAGATGAAGCTGCAGGACAAGATGAACGCCTCGTTTGAAAATGTTGTCGGTGTCATCCGGGGACTAGGGGGACAAGGCGAAGCTCCACACCAAGCGTGACCTGCTGAGGGCGAAGATCGCCGGAAGGGTGAAGGGGCACGAGGAGACCACTGCCTTGATGAAGAAGACGGTCGTCATCGTCAAGAAACTTATCGATGAGAATGTCATGCTCTGCATCGAGCACGAAAGGCTGGTGGAGGAATCCGTGGATGCGGCCAAGCAGCGTATTGAGGAAATGAAAGAGATCATCACCGCTCACTGTGAGAACTAGTCGCCGTGGCCTGCAGCGCACCAAGAAAGTAGAGACCAACGAGCCGGATCATTGTCTACGTCTTCCTTCTTCTTTTGCCCTTGTGTATTTCGGGAGTTGCTGCATGTGGCTTTTTTAATTATCTTCCCAAATATGTAAGACAATTATTATCCACTGTCATCTTCCTTATATATTCATCAGTCTTGCTATAAGTCGTAGTCGATGGTATATAGGTCCGTCGGATCTTACATCAAGATCCGTGCAAAATTTTCTTTCCAGATTTTATTTTCTCTCTCTTAAATCTTAGTCGAGTGAGACATGACCACATCATTAAACATGGTCTAGGCACTATTAATGAATACGTTGGGAGAGAGGTGGGTGGTGGATGGAGGTCAAAGGGCTCTCCTCCCGATAAGCATGCGCACGCGCATGGGTCTGATCGCACGCCTCCCGTACTCAAATAGATACCCCGCATGGCGCCTCCTAGCCAATAAAAAAGGGGACGCATGGTGACACGTAAATGGTAAGTAGAACACCCACGGTTTCAATAATACTTGTGTTTTCGATTGTAACATGACAGCACTTGTTCCAAAACGAGTTTCTTGATTGTTAATGTGTGCGCCGTCACAAATTGGACAAAAAAATTACGACAACATGTTGGTGCCATGTCATGACACCATGCCAAGTTTCATGATTTTCAAGCGAGTTTTGGATTTACAAGAATTTTAAAACCAAGTTTCTCGATGTTTCTGGCTGAGCCACGACGCCCGGATGTTTGAATTCCATTCCTATTTCTTGCACGGGACCTAGAAATTCACCCAAGTACACATAAATGATTTTTCAACCAACATTGGCGCACCGAAGCATGTGCTTGTAGTTTAAATTTAAATTGTGTGCATTAAATGCCTAGAAACTCAATTAATGTATAAAAAGGCCAAACGAACTCGGAATAATTCCAAAATTTAGCACGAAACCCCTATTGGTCAATGCTGACTCTGTAAAATAATCAAGGCGGGGAAAGGCAGTGTATGTCGTTCCACACACGGAGGTGACACGTTCCCTCTCGGAACCATGAGGCTTCTTGAGAGAAGCTCCGGCTTGCAAGAAGCTTATACCAAAGCTTGTCCCAATTCGGCCAAAAAATTTACCATAGCATGTTGGTGCCATGTCATGACACCATGCCAGATTTCATGATTTTCATGCGTGTTTTGGATTTACAGGAATTAAGAAAACCAAGTTTCTCCATGTTTCCGGCCGAGCCACGACGCCCAGATGTTTGAATTTCATTCTCTTTTCTTGCATGGGGCCTAGAAATTCACCAAAGGACACACATGTTATTTTTCAACCAACTTTGGTGCACTGGAGCATGTGCTTGTAGTTCAAATTTGAATTATGCACTTCAAATTTGAATTATGCACATTAAATGCCCAGAAACTCAATTAATGTATAAAAAGGTCAAACAAACCCGGAATAATTCCAAATTTTAACATGGCACTCATATAGTTCTATGTTGCCTCTGTAAAAAAATCAAGGGGGGGCAGCGTATATCGTTTTGCACATAAAGGTGACACATTCCCTCTCGGAACCACGAGCCTTCTTGAGAGAAGCTCCGGTTTACAAGAAGCTTATACCCAAACTTGTCCCAATTCAGCCAATTTTTTACCACAGCATGTGGGTGCCATGACATGATACCATGCCAAGTTTCATGATTTTCAGACGAGTTTTGGATTTGCAGGGATTTTAAAACCAAGTTTCTCAATGTTCCTGGCCGAGCCACGATGCCCAAAAGTTTGAATTTCATTCTTGTTTCTTGCATGGGACCTAGAAATTCACCGAAGGACACACATGTGATTTTTCAACCAACTTTGGTGTAGCATGTGCTTGTAATTCAAATTTAAATTATGCATATTAAATACCTATGAACTCAATAATGCATAAAAAGGCCAAACGAACCCGGAATAATTCCAAATTTTAACATGACACTCATGTGGTTCTATGTTGGCTCTATAAAAAATCAAGGGGGAGGGGCAGCGTATGTCGTTTCGCACACAAAAGTGACACGTTCCCTCTCAGAACCATGAGCCTTCTCGAGAGAAGCTCCGGTTTGCAAGAATCTTATACCAAAACTTGTCCCAAATCGGCCAAATTTTTTAGAACAACATGTTGGTGCCATGAAATTACACCATGCCAAGTTTCATGATTTTTAGACGAGTTTTGCATTTCAGGAATTTAAAAACCAAGTTTCTCAATGTTTTCGGCCGAGCCACGACGCCCAGATGTTTGAATTTCATTCCCATTTCTTGCATGGGACCTATAAATTCACCCAAAGACAAACATGTGATTTTTCAACAATCTTTGGTGCACTAGAGCATGTGCTTGTAGTTCATATTTGAATTATGCACATTAAATGCCTAGAAACTCAATTAATGCATAAAAAGGCCAAATGAACCCAAAATAATTCCAAATTTTAACACGACACTCATATAGTTGAATGTTCACTGCAGATAAATGTTCTAGCAATTCAAACACCATTTAGTCTTTCAAAACAGAATGAAAAAATCAGGTGTACCACAAACAGTTTACTAGCAAGAATCATGGGGGATGTGATATAAAATATCTTGGCGCATTGTCTTGTTTGGCTTGCGCAGCAAGCTTCATCATCTATAGTCCATCACCCATGCTTGAACCACACTTGCACGCCAGTTCCTAGCGGCATCGACCGAAATTTTTCTGCCACCACAGAAATATCTATCTCCCCACCCCCCACCCTTGCACGAAAAGCCACATTTCCACTATTCCTACCTGCTTTCCAAGTTCAAACCTTCACTGCTACTTACTGGCAGCGCTGCCTCCTCACTAGCGACCCTTCTTCTTGCAGCGCAGCCTCCTCGCTGGCGACCCTTCTTCTTGCTGCGCGGCCTTGTCGATATGGTGAGGTAATCCACACCCCACCCACATCATCCTCCTCCTTCCACATCCCACATGCCCCGACCGACGGAGCGACACCTTTCGCCCAAATCACTAGCCCCACCTCCAATTAAGCGCCGCCCACAACAATTTTGCACGCAGTATAGTATCGAGCTCAGTACCATCTAGCAATGGAGAAGCAAATCGTGGCCGCACGCGCGGACGAGGTCGTGATGGCTGAGGGAGTCCTGGATAAAGGGGTCCTCGGGTGTCTGGGCTATGTGACATGGGCCGGACTAATGGCCCATGAAGATACAAGACAGAAGACTTCCTCCTATGTCCGGATGGGACTCTACTTGGCGTGGAAGGCAACCTTAGCATGCGGATATGAATATTCCTTTCTCTGTAAACCGACTCTGTACAACCCTAGCCCCCTCCGGTGTCTATTTAAACCGGAGGGTTTAGTCTGTAGAGGCAATCATAATCATACATGCTAGACAATTAGGGTTTTAGCCATTACGATCTCGTGGTAGATCAACTCTTGTAATCCCTATAGTCATCAAAGTCAATCAAGAAGGACGTAGGGTATTACCTCCATCAAGAGGGACCGAACCAGGGTAAAATATTGTGTCCCTTGTCTCCTGTTACCATCAATCCTTAGACGCACAGTTCGGGACCCCCTACCCGAGATCTGCCGGTTTTGACGCCGACATTGGTGCTTTCATTGAGAGTTCCGTTGTGTCGTCGCCAGAAGGTTCGATGGCTCCATCCCTCATCTACAACAATGCTGCCCTGAGGGAGGTCTTTCTCCCTGGCCAGATCTTCATGTTCGGTGGCTTCGCACTGCAGGCCAACTCGATTGGCCATCTAGAGAAGATGTCGAGCTATGCCCAGGTCACCAGATTAGTTTTGGAAATCTAGATTATGTCGCTGATATCCGAGGAGACTTGATCTTCCAAGGGTTCGCGACCCCAACCTCCGCTCTGGCCTTAAATCCGGAGCGCGTCTCCAGGTCCAAAGACGAGATTCCCGAGCCCGCCGGACTATCTGCGTCTATTAAGCCTAGTACGGGAGAGTCGGAGGAAGCAGTGTCACCGGCAATCATTATGAAGCCGAACTCTTCTCTGAACACTGACCCCGAGCCCTCAGAGTCAGCATCGTGTCAGCTCGGCCAAGGAGTTCTCTCACCGCTGTACTCCATGAACTCCCTTCTTCCTGACTGAATCTCGCCTTTAAGCGAGGCTCTGGACTTAATGTGATCCCTCATCGTTATAGAGGAGCAACGTCCGAACTACGCCCAGCCCGGACTAGGGGCTAAGAGTGGGGAATTTTACATCCCACCCACCACCCACTTCATAGCCACTGTCGAGGACTTAACCGACATGCTCGTTTACGGCTCCGAAGACATCAACGGTATAGACGACGATGCCGGAGAAGAGCAGGCCCAAGATACACCATTTACCGGATGATGGACGACCACTTCTTCGTATGATGTGTATATGGTGGATACACCCAAAGAGAGTAACGGCGATAACGAGAAAAATCCAGTTGCGGATATACCTCCTAAGACTCAACCAAAACGCCGACGTCAGCGGCGCCTCTCTAAATCACGCCGTGGAAAAGATAGCAATACTGGCACCGGAGAGAACAACACTCCGGACGACGCGGAAGAACAAGAAGACCCCATCGGGCCAACATCCGAATAGGACGATCGGGAGGACGGGCAAATTGATCCCGACGAACAAGCAGGGAACGAATCCTCGGAGGACAGCAACTACCTACCACTCTCCAAAGATAACGTGAGCCTCGGCGATGAAGATTTTATCATGCCAGAGGAACCCCTGGAGCAAGAGCGCTTCAAGCGCCAGCTAATAGCCACAACTAGAAGCCTAAAAAAGAAACATCAACAGCTGCAAGCTGACCAAGATCTGCTCAACGACAGATGGACTAATGTCTTGGCAGCCGAAGAGTACGGCCTCGAATGCCTAGCAAAGAGTTGCCCGAAGTGTAAACTACTACCCCAATTCGACGATGAGGCGCCGAAGGCCATACCTCCCGCACATAATGCGACTGACGGATCCAACCGACCACCATGTGGCCAGGGCAGAACGGCAACCGAGGCCGAACACCAGCCCGCTCCACCTCTCCGTAAAAGCAAAGACACAACAGCTCGGAAATATACTTACGACCCGCGGCAGGATTTGGAAAACAAAGCGGGCCAGACTAGATCGATCTACGAATCACGGGGGCATGCTCCGACACGCAAAGATGGCTATCTAGCCGGGCACGACAGCCATAACCACGCCCGGGCCGAAAACTGCAGACAGACTCCATCCGAACTACATCGTGATGTGGCCCGCTATAGAGGCGCCGCACACCCCCTCTGCTTCACTGACGAAGTAATGGAACATGAATTCCAGAAGGGTTTAAACCCATGAATATCGAATCATATGATGGAACAACAGATCCCGCAGTATGGATTGAGGACTTTATTCTCCATATTCATATTGTTCGCGGTGATGATCTCCATGCCATCAAATACCTCGCGCTAAAGCTCAAAGGACCAGCACGGCACTGGCTGAATAGCCTACCAGAAAATTCTATTGGTAGTTGGGAGGACCTGGAGGAGGCATTCAGAAACAACTTCCAGGGTACCTATGTTCGCCCCCCAGACGTCGATGACCTCAGCCACAAAATCCAGCAAACCCGGGGAATCGGCCCAACAGCTTTGGACAAGGTTCCTAATAAAAAAGAACCAGATTATGGATTGTCCGGACACAGAAGCCCTCGCGACCTTCAAACATAGCGTCCGAGACAAGTGGCTCACCCGAGACTTCGGCCAAGAAAATCCGAAGTCCATGGCAGCCCTCACCGCACTTATCACCCGTTTCTGCGCGGGAGAGGACAGCTGGCTCGCTCGCAGAAGCAATAGCACCAGCACCTAGGTACCTCCGAAGCCAGGGATGACAATGGAAAGCCACGACACGACAAGCACAAGCGTCAAAACAATAATGAAGGAACGCAAGACACGGCGGTTAACGCCAGATTCAGCGGCTCCAAACCCGGTCAACGGAAAAAACCATTCAAGGCAAACAGAGATGGCCCATCCAGTCTAGATACAATACTTGATCGGCCTTGCTAGATTCATGGCACCCCCAATAAACCTGCCAACCACACCAACATAAATTGTTGGGTCTTCAAACAAGCCGGCAAGCTTAACGTCGAACACAAGGGAAAGGGGTCGCCAAGCGACGATGATGACCAAGAGCCTCGTCAGCCGAACACAGGAGGACAGAAGCAATTTCCCCCCGAAGTAAAAACAGTGAATATGATATATGTCACACATCACCCCAGGAGGGAGCACAAACGCGCACTACGGGACGTCTACGCCGGGGAGCCGGTCGCCCCCAAATTTAACCCATGGTCGGCTTGTCCGATCACGTTCGATCAAAAGGACCACCCAACCAGCATCCGTCATGGAAGTTCGGCAGCCTTGGTCCTCAACCAATCATCAGCGGATTCCATCTTACGCGAGTCCTCATGGATGGCGGCAGCAGTCTCAATCTACTTTATCAGGACACTGTCCGCAAAATGGGTATTGATCCGTCGAGAATCAAACCCACTAGAACTACCTTCAAAGGAGTAATACTTGGAAAAGAGGCCCGTTTTACGGGCTCAATCATGTTGGGAGTAGTCTTCGGCTCGTCGGACAACTTCTGAAGCGAGGACTTGATCTTCCACATCGTCCCCTTCCGCAGTAGCTATCACGCACTGCTCGGATGAACTGCTTTTGCCCGCTTCAATGCGGTCCCACATTATGCCTATTTGAAGCTCAAAATGCCCGGTCCACGTGGCATCATTACAATCAATGGAAACAGGGAGCGCTCCCTCCACACCAAGGAGCATACAGCGGCCATTGCGGTCGAAGTACAAAACAGCCCTATCAAGCCGCACGGCCCCTCGGCTGTCAAGCCATCGTACTTCCCCATGCAGGACCAATCAATCCTACATATCGGCAGTCCTGCAACTTCAGGGTTGAATTAGCAGCCTATCCTCCGCCGACCGCCACGTACATCAGTGGAATTCATACCGTGTGTGCACAATTATGCACTCAAAATACCTTGGGCGTCGGCGGAGGCAATATAAGGACAGGCCTATACAAAGGTTCGACCTTATACGGCCTTGCCCTTTCTTTAATCATCTTTCCTTTTTTACCGCAAGTGAATCAACACCTACTCATTCTTCAGACCCACGAGGACTCTTTCCGAGCCTGGCCCATATACATGGCCGAAGACCATTCCCTTAAAGAAATCTTCCTCATTTGGGCAAAAAGCGGCGCAGACGTGCGGCAGGAAGACCACAACTTCGCACAAGGACCTGTAAAGAGCTTTTTCCTTCGCCCTAGACCCCCGGCATGTAAAATGGCCTTGGTGATAATGATACCTTCTGTAAGATTACATTTTGACGTATCAATCAGATTTTCGTGAACCAAAATTCTTATTCGGTATCGCTTTTATTCCGTCTGTTACACGGTTCCACGTACACACCTCAGCATAAAACTGCCAGGGGCTCTATAAGGCAACATATGTGTTGCCAAGCAAAAGTCTGAACAGCTTTTCAACACAATTTGGCATCTCGAGTTCGGCATTATATGCATCAGCTCCGAATCATGTCTTTGGTCAATAGTTGGGTTGCCCGGCTCTTGTGCTTGCTACCTTACGTTCCATCTGATCGGCTAGGGTAGTAAAGGGAGAACTATTGCGATTGTGTTTCTGGTTCGTCCGGTTAAGCACCTTAGTAGAGAAAGCCAAAAACTGACTGTCATGATACAACAAGAGCTGGTCAGCCACTCGGCGATTCATTACAATCGTTAGAGATTTTTCTGTATTACACGAAGGACCGTTTCCCGGTCACCTATGTGACGCAACCGTATTCGGATCATCGTGTACATACCAGGGGCTACATCGTAGACCCACCGTAAAACTCCTACGGCTAAGTGAAAGTGTTAAAGCCCTATAGTCCGATTGCCTAGTTCGCCCCACAAACACCTCCGTTACAAACCAAGACGTTGGGTCAAGAGTGATGAGGTGCTAATCCGAACACCCCCGTATTATATGCGAGGGGGCTGAAGTCGATGATTGGAAAACTTTCAGATTATAAAGAACGGACACACAGGAGGAAAAAACTTTCATAAAAAGGTATGAATATAACACAGCCTTAATATATCATAATATTGTTCTCACAATTATAGTGCATCTATTCGAACATAATGTCCTTCGAGCACTGGCCCTCTATCAAGAGGGCGCCCTCTAGGACATCGTCCAAATAATACTCCGGTGTGTGGTGGTCCTTGCCGCCGGGCGGACCTTTAACCGCAACATCGGAGGCCTTCATCTTTGCCCAGTACATCTTGACGCGGGCGAAGGCCATCTGAGCACCTTCTATGCACACCGACCGCTTGACGGCGTCGATACGCGGCACTGCATCAACAAGTCGTTGCACCAAAACCGAAATAGTTGTTCGGAATGGGCTCAGTCGGCTATTGCCCGACCACGACGTCCTTCATGGTAGCTCCGAACATCTTGTGGAGCTCGGCCCACTATGCCATCTGTTCGTTCAGCAACGCCTGACGCCGTGGCACGTTGAATTGTGACCAGAAAAGTTTCTCGCAAAACATCCCTCCCGTGCTTGGAAAAAATGCGCCGCGTCGGAGACACTCTTCGGCAGGTCCAAGAACACGTCTGGAGAACTCCACAATTGATTAAGCAGAGCATACTTCGGGTCGCCAAATTTAGTCTGTAAAAGAAAGGGCTTACCAGCCGCTATCTCCCCAACTTGCCGGATCTCCTCCCGAGCCGCTCTAGACTCGGACCGTGCTTCTCTCGCCTCTTGCACTACAAAAAAATACACTTCCGTGATGATACGTGTTTGTCACAGTAGGTCGCTTTTTTTGTCATGCATGTACATCCATGAAAAATTTATGACAGAATCAAGATAGTCATACATGTGCTGTCGTAGAAGTGTTCCATGACATTACCAAAATTATCATCATGGAAGTGTCCACTTCCACGACGATAAATCACGCGTCATAGAAGTGCTTTCGTCAAGGGTGACCGACACGTGGCATCCACCGTAACGGAACGCCGTTAAGCTATCGAGTCGAGTTTTGGATCCGATAACCCGTTAACAGCCCCGACCAATGGGGATTTTCCACGTGTAAAATCATCATTGGCTAGAGGAAACACGTGTCGGCTCATCGTCGGGACAGATGTCATCCACTCACTGGACAGAATGCTCCTATGATACGTCGACACGTGGCATGGCCCAACAAGTTTAAATGGGCCAACCCAACTAAAGGCCCACAAGATTTTGCAGACCATAATGGGCCGGCCCAGCTAAAGGCCCACGAGATTTTGTGGACCATAATGGGCTGGCCCAGCTAAAGGCCCACAAGATTTCGCGGGCCATAATGGGCCGGCCCAGGTAAAGGCCCACAAGATTTTCGTGTGCCATAATAGGCCGGCCCAGGTACAGGCCCACAAAATTATTGCGGATCATAATGGGCCGGCCCAGCTAAAGGCCCACGAGATTTCGCCGACATTAATGGGCCGGCCCAGCTAAAGGCCCACGAGATTTCGCTGACATTAATGGGTCGGCCCAGCTATAGCCTGTAGGCCCACAAGATTTTGAGGACCCTAGTAGGCCGGCCCGTTAACTGGCTGCCATGTTTTGGGCCAAATGCCGGCCCATATTTGATCCGGTCTATTAATGGCCTGCCATGCTCCGGGCCTAATAGTGGCCCATTTGAGATCTGGCCCGTTAAAAGCCTACCACGTTCTGGGCCAAATTACGGCCCAGATCAGGTCCGGCCCTTTAAGAGGTTTTGGGCCTAATTATGGACCATATCAGATTCGGCCCGTCAACTGGACACTATGCTTTTGGGCCCACTTGCTAAAGGCCCACTTAGTAATTCGGCCTGATATTAATTTTGGCCTGTTAAGGGCCCGTTTAACATTTCGGCCCTATATTAATTTCAGCATGTTAAAAGCCCGTCATGTAGTTGGGCCTAACTACGGCCCGGTTTGCATCCGGCCTGCTCGCAGCCGATATCTGATTGGGCCAAACAAGGACCGAGACAATTTTTCGGCCGTTAAAAGCCCGTGATTTGATTCGCACAATCATGGGCCGGGGTTCATTTCGGCTGTTGCCAGCCCGTGAGCTGATCGGCATGTTTCAGGCCCAACCTACATCGTGATTGCATGACGGCCGATTATGTACCGTAATTTTACGGTTTGGCTGGTTTACTATGAAGACAGGATATATATACAGTAAAATAACTGCAACATCGTGAATAAGAAAAAACATATACTATAGAATAAAGAAATTACGACATATTACATCCACTGGGCATGAAAGTTCGTCACTATGATAATAAAGCACAAGCAGACAACAGATTACATACACTGGGCATCAAAGATCGCCACCAGTGCAAATAAACATGCCGACAAAATAATATACAAAACCGACAGCACTTCAATAGAGTTCAAGAAAGGTTTGCCCTGCTGGGGAGCTGCAGCACAAGCAGCTGAGCAAGATGATGAGACTGCGCTTGTTCAACACTTATATCTTCCTCACTCTGAAAGATAAAGAAGCAGACAGATGACAGATTTTGCACATAAAAGTATCAGTGCTGACAATTCATCGCATTTCTTACTAACAAATAAAGTGACACAGTTTAAATTTGCATTAACACAATATGGTATTGTTCAGGTCAAGACATGGCAGGAAATGACATTGTGAAGGAGTTGGCAGCTTCACGACACCACTAGATTACAGATCAAGAACTCATAAGTATCAATGGTTAGTGTGCTGTCAATTTATACCATTTCAGATTGGCAAATAAAGAGACGGTTTAAATAATAGTAGAATGATATGACATTGTTCATAGTTAAGACATTGCAGAATATGACATTGTGCTGTAGTGGGTAGGTTCACCACACCACTGGATTACGGATGAAGAACAAAAGCATACATGCAGTGCAAAAGAAGATCACTTGCTCTGTATAGTTTAATTTACATGGTATGAAGAAGGAAGTTGGTTGTACAACTGAAAACTTAAATTGAGAAAGGACAAACTTTTCTTATGAACTACATAATAAACTTTAAACAAGCAATTTGATGCCTAACCAAATATATACAACAAAGTTT
Source organism: Triticum dicoccoides (assembly GCF_002162155.2). Taxonomy (NCBI): domain Eukaryota; kingdom Viridiplantae; phylum Streptophyta; class Magnoliopsida; order Poales; family Poaceae; genus Triticum; species Triticum dicoccoides. The sequence goes on along the minus strand of NC_041386.1, from coordinate 120,386,604 downwards.
GAAGGCTTGAGATGGACAAACTTACATTATTGGTGAAGACACGCTCTATAAAGGCCTTGTCCATGCTGATGGGGGGGCAATTCAAGAAGTTTACCATAGAATCTTATTCAAAAGCATTGCCTTTATTCTACATTTTGTTAAGAGTAAATATAGATGTGATAATATACGAAAAAATGGAGAATATTTAAGATAAGATGAAGAGTGATGCTACATAACCAAGTAGCTATAAATGTAAGTGCAGCGATACAGGCAAAAGGTACAGCCAAGATCAATGCACAACTAAACTTCTTCAGTACCAACCTTATGGTAAGAGTAAATATAGATCTGATGCGTAGAAAATGGAGGGCAAATGAAAATAAGCTGCAGAGTGATGGTACATGAACAACTACCTGTCATTATAAGTACACTGATAAAGGACAGCATGTACTTACAAGAACAATGTAGAGCTAAAAAAAACATTGGCATTGGATATATTCTACACTAATGTAACCATTCATACAGATCAGATAATTTGGAGAGAACAATTGATAAGCAAGCTATCATGCATACTGATGTCACATAATGAACCAGGTATGTATGCAAGTACAGTGATACAGGACAACAGGTACTAACAAGAGCGAAGCAGCGGGCAGCATATTTGCGATATCATGTCGTTCTTGTCAAACCAGAATTCTTCTTCGAGCAGATTTCCTGCAAAAAATATCCGTAAGGACATGCGGAAAAGTAGAAGTTCAAATTGTCATGTGATTTCATAGATAGTACCTCATCCTCGGAACGATACCAGTGCATAAAAAGGTTTTTCCATTCAATATCTTCTAAATTTAGCACAGGAGACTTCACCAGAAATTCGTTTATAGACTTGCCATCAAAGTGTGATTTCCTCAGGTAACATCGATACTGCTGCAATGCTTCCTTGAAAAGCACAAGCAAGCTTTGCTCGTCATGACTATCCAGATTGACCCTCGCCTAGTTACAACAATGTAATGTAAATCATTCATGTCTTCAATCAGCAGAAAAGAGGAAAATAATAACCATGAATAATAGCACTTACACGTAAGTTGGACAGGAAGATGTGAAAATGGTGTTTGTCTTCACAATAATCTTCCCATGATGGGAATATATGCACGTAGTCCCTAACAACATTGAAAGCATTGTCTTTTAAACTGGGAATAAATGGAATGGGGTTCCAATATGCAGGAATTGGCCGTCTCTGCAGTTGGGATAGGTCTTCGGCCAATGGACTTGCTGTACTTTTTGTTGGAGTGGGATTTTTCTATGGTACAGCTAGTGCTATGGCAAATGAAATCGGTATACCTTTTTCTGAGGTGCAGGTCCTGTGTGGTGGGGCTAGTGGTGTGGCCAGTGAAGTATGGGTACAGTCTGCTGGAGTCGGTCCTACATTTTGTGTCACTGGTTGTATAGCCAATATAAGTGGGGTGTTGTCTGATTTCTCCGGCACCACCATGTTTTTCAAGGACTTTGCTAGTGCTCCTTCAGGTTCGGCAATCACCCTCTTCCTTTTTGATGTCTGATGCACAAGAACAACATTTGAGTGGAAAAACATGGTATGATGACAGATGGAATATGTATTGATAATGGATGGGCATGGCATGTCAGACATATATGATGAGTGAACTAAGCAGATGGTGGTGCAACAAAGTAGAAGAAATGCAAGACAACATATGCAAGATACCCGCAATCAATAAAACATTGCCAAATTAGAATAGGCACCTTGATGGGTGAACAGGACAGGCCATCTGCCTTTGACTCCTCGAGGTTAGAATAGTCATTAGGATCATATTTTGGACAAGAATCAACAGGTGGGGAGCATATGAGTTTCATTGCATCCAGAATGGCACTCAATGCCTTGGTGCCAATTTTGTAAGTCATTGCAGTGTTTAGCTTCAAGAGTGGACCGCTGCTAGTGCGACACAAAGCAGCTACACAGATCATAGTGTAGATATAACGGGAAAACCTTAAGCATCAGAGTAAAATCAGCAAAGTGGAACTTGCTGGAATATATGTGCCAGTATTGTCGGTACGGCTAGAAAGGCTTTGGATACCAGCTCTCTTCAAGTGAAGGTGCGGTACTGTTAATATCAATGTAACTCTCAAAGGTGACACGGCTCCCCGCATTTCCTTGCTATTCTTATAGGATTCAAGTGGGCAGGCCACTACAAATCCTATTCCTATGTTTACAAGATCCTACGAATCAAAGAGGCTCAAAGTGTCCATCACAACCGACCATATATACCTCTACACTGCAAATGTCCCTACTCATCTTCAGTACAAGGAACATACTGTACTACTATCATACTCCCTCCGTTCCAAAATATAAGTCTTGGTAGAGATTTCCACTATGGATCACATACAGATGTATCCAAGTACATTTTAGATTGTAGATTCACTCATTTTGCTCCATATGTAGTCCATGGTGGAATCTATACAAAGACTTGTATTTAGGAACGGAGAGAGTACATATTAAAGAAGAACGGAAGAGGAACATGGTAAAGAAGAGCAAGCAGATTTTGGATAATAAAATGTTGGCTGCGCAGTGCCCACACATGATGAACCAGAGCGCATTAAGAATGCAACTCCTAGCTGTCTCTCGACCATTTCAGGCGGTTGGATGAAGATCCTACGTCTCCTAACCCTTCTTCTTCCTCGTCTCTGATTCTTCTCATACAGAACACCGCATGGGCCACTGACCGGACCACTAGCCCCCGCCGCCTGTGTTCCTCCGCCACCCCCACCCCCAACCCCCACCCGCATCGAGTTTTCTTCGTTCGGCGAGGCCCCGCAACCACCCGAGCCCCTTCGATCGCACCGGCAAACTCCGGCGAGCTCTGAAAAATCGACTGACCCAATTTTGAAATTTAGTCTACTGTGATTTAACTAGTGTGGAATATAAAAGGGGAAAACCATATGCATTGCGAGTATGGTGTTGAGCGTGCCATGGCGGATCTGAAGATGCAAACCGGACAAAGGCAACTTCACAACCAAGACAAGAAATCAGAGTAAAGCAGTGGTGATCTATTTTCTTGCTGCAATAAATAAGTTGAGCAGATACGAAAGAGTACCGCCTCTGGTGCGGCGCCGTGTACGCATCTGCTGAGAATTTGATGGTGCTACGGTAGCGATGGCTGTCGGTGGCGTGGAAGCAGATCTAGGAGGGTAGATAGTGGTGGCGGGGCGCGGTGGATGAGACGGTCGTAGGAGCGGCGCCGGCAAGGTGGACGACGTCGGGGATGAAGCGAGAGGACGGGATGCAAGGATCCGGTCCGAAGCCGTGGATGAGAGAGGTCGATCTCTTGTAATGGACGGCGGCATCGGGGTATCAGCTCCGGCATGGTGGAGGAGGACGGCGGTGGATGGGGTGGCGGACGGTGGCGGACGGAGGAGGGTGGGGTGGAGAGGGTGTTTTGGCGCCCACGGAGTAGGAATGGGGAAAAGGGAGGTAGAGAGGAAAGGGGGAACCATGTATTCAGGGCGCGCTTGTCTCAATGTGAGGAAATTTACAAACTTAGCCCTCGTTTGAAATTTCTACTACATCACAGCAACACTAGTCGGTTGGGGATAGGACGGTAATCTCGCATACACCGAATATTTGCCGACGAGAGTTTGTTTTTGGCGCCCACCGTGTATGAATATGAATCGGGGAGGGAGTCGATTTCGGCCGAGGACACACTGTGTTTTGGCGCCCACCGTGTATGAAACTGGGTGAGAGGCGGTTACGTCACGTTTGGGTGAAATTACAAACCTACCCCTATCGAAACCTATAGAAATCCAGCATATAGGCTTTGCATGGCAGGGATAGGCAGCAGTGATTTCCATCTCGCAGATTTTGGTTTCGGGCGGTTACTGCGACTTTCCCCGCTTCATTCAAATTTTGTAGAGTGCACGTTTACCATGCCAACTCAATTCGAATCCCGTTTGTATTCTATTTTTTTCGGGCGGGATCCATTTTCAATTGGAATTACATTTTCTATACATCATTTTTTTATATATACTTTCAAAAGCACAACACCATTTGTACATAATATGGTTTACAAATGGCATGATCTCATATTCATAAGGTTGTATCCATCAATTTGGATTTTCAAATATTTGAAACCACTTTATGTTGAAATCCAATGTATGCATTCCTCGCTAACTGTCTCCAATTAATGTGTGTTTCATGCGGGGTTTTTTTACTTCTCAAACATGTATAATGTGTTTCACACATGCAACATATAGTGTAATCCCATTTAGACATTAATTACATATAAATCATGCTTTGTTTGTAATTGAAGAATCTATGGATCACCAATATTGATAAACTATATAACATTACACGTGTGCCCAAATTCAAATGAATATGCATGTTTGATACACCAATTTGCGTTATGATATTATCGATGTCGTGATCTACAGTTTAAATATTTGAATCCCCTTTAATCTAGATATTCGTCTCATATAGGTATCACTCATGCTTATATAGGACTATCTCTCTGGACCTATACGCGTTCATCGTCTCTCAGGTATCTCTCGTGCTACCTGTATGTCGACAATGATCTTTTATCTTCGTAACACACTGACGGTACTCTCTCCCTCGACCTTCATCACTCTATCTCTCTCTAAGTATATCTCTCTCCCTGCTATGTGTCTCTAACTATGATTCTCCATGTGGAATCTCTTTCTCTCACACAAACACAAAACTTTGTCTCCCGGGGTCTCATTTCTCTCTACTATTCCCATGTGTGCCACTCGCACACCCCTCATACAGAGATGTCTTTCGCTCCTTAGATATGAGAACCTACGACTCTTCCTCTTCAATATCTCTTTCTCACACACAAACACAAACTCTGTCTCCCAGCGTCTCATATTTCTCCATTGTTCTCTTGTATGTCACTCACACACACCCTCTCTCTAGAGATATCTTGCATTCCCTCGTATGTCTCTCTAGCTATCACTCTCGTTGTGAAATATCTTTCTCTCTCGCAGACACAAAACTCCATCTCTCTGGATCTCATTTCTCTCTGATATCTGTTTGTATGTGACTCACACGCACCCTCTCTCTATCTCTCTCACACCCACACACATAACCCAGCCTTCTGATCCACTCGACTCCTATCTCTAACGCACACTAGCTAGCATCTTTATCTTTCTATTTATCTGTTTCTCCATCAACCTTCTTTCTCACCCTCACTCTTGATTCCTATCATGCACACTACATATGTTTCTCTCTACATGCAGTCAAGTGCCCTCTCACAAACATATATAACTTCACCCTTTGAACCACCCGACGGTCATCTCCAACACCCAAACTAGCGGATGTCCCTCTAGCTAGCATCTCCATCTCTGTATCTATCTGTAGTTTCTCTGTCAACATTTCTTTCTCGCACGGAGTCTTGCTTCCTATCACCCACACTATATATGTCTCTCCATACATATGCATTTATAGGTTGGTCTCTTTTGCACAATCGTTGCGCCTCACTCCCTCTGCTCGCCATAGATGCATGCTCCAGCCCACGCCACTATCTCTTAAAGACAAAAACAAATGCTCAATTGTCAGGACTTCTTCCATGCATTCTCACATGCATGCATATTGTCATACCGATCCGTCTCTCCCATGTCGTTGATCTTATGACTTATGTCTTCTTTCTTTTATCTCGATCATGCGCATGTGCACACACACACATCCCACGTATACATGTATACCTCTCACACATGCACATTCAAGGTCTCTATGTCTCCATACGTAGTTAATTACCCTCAATCCTAACGCCACATCAAATCGTTCTCCTCTTTTGTGCACATAACTTCCGCCTGGATGGGTAAAACACACACTCACACTTAACAATCTCCTTCTAGCTACCCCCCCCCCCGCCTCTCACTCTTCCCCTATATCCTCGAAACCAATAAGACCATCCCTTAGTTTAATTCCCGCCTACATGCACCATCGATATATAGTAGTCTTCCTCGGTGTCTCTCGAACAAACACGTTCTCTCGAAGTCGACTCCTCTCATGCATATAGGTCCTAATGCATTTTTCGAGTCTAACTTTGACCAAACGTTAGAGCAATAATATATGACATGAAACTTACACAAAGCATACCTTCAATTTTGTATGTCAAAGGAGCTTCCAATAATATAATTTGCATAGTATACATCTCATGTGCTATTAACCTTGTCAATAGTCAAAGGCTGTCTTGAAAAACACATTAGGCCCTATATAGATGGAAGGAGGGAGTAGGTCCCATGAAAAAAATGAGAATAAAATTCAAACATCTGGTAATCGTGGCTCGGTCGATAACATTGAGAAACTTGGTTTTAAAATCATGAAACTTGGCATGGTGTCATGTCATGGTAGTACCATGCCGTGGTAAAAAAATTGGCCGAATAGGAACAAATTTTGGTATAAGCTTCTTGCAAATCGGAGCTTCTCTCAAGAAGGCTCGTGGTTCTGGGAGGGAACTGTCACCTTTGTGTGCATAATTCAAATTTGAAATACAAGCACATGTTCCAGTGCACCAAAGTTGGTTGAAAAATCACATGTGTGTCCTCGGGTAAATTTCTAGGTTCCATGCAAGAAATGGGAATGAAATTCAAAATTCTGGGCATCGTGGCTGGGTTGGAAACATCGAGAAACTTAGTTTTTTAATTCCTGTAAATCCAAAACACGCATGAAAATAATGAAACTTGGCTTGGTGCCATGACATGGCACCAACATGTTGTGGTAAATTTGTAGTCCAATTTGCGAAGGCGCACACATTAACAATCAACAAAGTCATTTTGGAAGAAGTGCTATCACGTTACAATTGGAAACACAAGTATTATTGAAACCATGGGCATTCTACTTACTAGTACCATTTACGTGCCGCCACGTGTCCCCTTTTTTATTAGCTAGGAGGCGACGTGCAGGGTAGCTATTTGAGTACGAGAGGCATGCGATCAGACACCTGCGCAAGCTTATCGGGAGGAGAGCCCTTTGACCTCCATCTGCCATCCACCTCTCTCCCAAGGTCTCCATTAATGGCGCCCGAGCCTCTGTTTAATGGCGTGGCTATGTCTCACTCGACTAAGATTTAAGAGAGAAAAAAGAAAATCTGAAAGCATGGATCTTGATGTAAGATCCAACGGACCTATATAGCATCTACTGCGACTTATAGCAAGACTGATGAATATATAAGGACGATTAAATTTTTCTTTTGATCAAAGAAGGTCTTGCCCCTTCCGATTTTCATTACTAAAAACCACCACAATTCACAAGAAGTTCAGCACAACTCCAGCCTAACATGAAGGACTAAAAGCTACCAGATTGAAATTGCAACATCCCAAGAGGCCAACAAAGGCCAAACATCCACGCTAGAACCCAACATTTCACAACTGATGACACAATCCACATCCTAAACTAATTATTACATCAAAAGAAACCAGGAAACTAGTCTCCGCGGCGAGCGGCAATGAGCTCTTTCGTGTCCTCAAGACGCTACTTGAGAACATCCACGGATTCCTCCACCAGCCTTTGGCGCTTGTTGCGGAGCATGTCATTCTCGTCCATAAGTTTCTTCAACAAGGCACTAGTCTCCTCCTGCAGGTCTGCACTTCGGACGATCTTCTCCCTCAGCAGGTCACGCTCGGCCCGGAGCCTCTCATTGCCCTCCCTTAGTTGCCGGATGACGCCGGTAGCCTGTTCAAACGAGGCTATCATGTCGTCCTGCAACCTCGCCGAGCAGGAGATCTGATCCGTCTGGCTATGGACGATCGCATGCATGCACCCGTAACAGTCGTCGTGTGCCCGCGAGAATTTTCACAGGCCACCGCGATGCAGCGGGCCATCTCTACTGCATTCATGGCGCGGCGGGACATCTCTGCTGCTTCCGCGGTGCGGCCGGACCAGTCTGCTGCATCGACGGTGCGGCGGGACCTCCATGCTGCTTCAGCGGCATGGCGGGACCTCTGTGCTGCTACTTCCGCACGGCGGGACATGTCGGCTGCTCTCGCTGCGAGGCGGGACATCTCTCGTGCTTCCGCTTCCATGCTCGCCTCTCCCTAGTGGGAATCTCTCGACACAGAACTCACGTTGGCCATGGCAGACGCAAGGGAAGGATGCTGAATGACTTGTTTGTTTTTGTGGATGAGGAATTGAGGAGGAATGTGCAGTCATCTTGGCATACTAGTATTTATAACCGAGTACTAATACGGTCCTAAGTGGGAAACCTTTTAGGTTGTTATTGGTGTGAACAGGTTTGCAATTCAATATAGCATGGAGTAATTTGGAATGTGACGAGATGCAAGCTCAAAATTTATTGATGGTTCTAGTTTCAAAGTGCGGCACTATTCCCGGATGGAGTACTTCTTTTTCTACTCCCTCCTTTTCGGTTTTATAGGGCTTATCTCAAAATTTTAGTCTTTCCATTTTATAAGGCTCAATTTGGTTGTCCCCAACACATGTTCAGATTCCAAGGTGCATTAAATCATTGCATGCAAGTATTAAGAGAAAATTGACCAATGCATGTACTTTATGCATGCATGCATGCATGCATTGCAATTAATGCATTAAACCTATCTCTCGGGACTTCTCGCACGCACCATCGTGCCACCCACAAAAACTTGTACTCTGAGTTTAGTAGTACGTTATACAGGAAGAGAAGAGGTGCACGCACGCACTCGTCCTCTCACACACGCGTCTATTTTTTCTCGAAAAGGAGGATGATGACCCCCGGCCTCTGCATCTGGGAGTCACACACGCAAATTATTGAAATATATCGAGTGAAGTGCTTTGATGTGTCGCGTCAACTCGTACATCAACGAGAAGTTTGATTATCCTCTCCCTTGCGGACTTAACTGCACATGCCTTTGGCTGTATGACAGGTTGGCCACACACCTGTAGGGCCCACCTGTCATACACGCAAAGGCAGGAGCGTCCCTCCCTCGCCCATGAGCGTGGTGGCTGGCAAGACTAGGAGAAGCTTTCGCTACATGCTCTCCCTCCCGCACGCGATGGACATGCAGCAGTTCAATCGGTGTCAGATGGCCGGAAGCATACTGTAGTACTCCTCCAGTGCAGTAGTATTCCATCATTGTTCGACTTCCCGAAGAGGCGAAGAGCCAAGCGCAGCCCGGATGCTCGTGTGGCAGTTTCATGTGTATAGTAGTCTAGGATAGCATGTACCGTGCCTGTAAGCTTAAAATCGTTGGGGTCGGCTCCATGCTATGTGGCCGTCTCGAAGTTTTAAAAAAATATTAAAATAGTCTTCTGGCCCTACCCGAAAACTGCCGCGCGTACTGCCCGGGAAAAGCCCCACCCTCAACTTTTAACTACATGAACAGTTCGAGCTTGTTCGTTCTATATAAATACAGTACTTACTCTACGTTTATTCACCCGTGGGGTTGTTCAATGAATAGAGGGGCGGGGAGCACAAGTGAACAATATTGTAGTACTACTAGTAGTAAGTAGGAGTCGTACAGTAGTCACCTTAAATAGAGAGTTTCTTTTCTTTAATGCCACGTACACAAATTGAAATGCTTGTTGTGGAGAGAAAAAAGATAATCACTCCACTATATATGGACGCAGGGGCCTGAGCGCTTGCTTTACTAGGGTTGCTCTCTTCATTCTCTTTTCCTCTCCAGATATAAACAAGACAGCGGTAGCGACATTTTCTCTCTGCTCACCGCTGGTCACAGATCTGGTCGGATCCCTTCGGCCGGTGTGTGTAGAGGACTAAAAGGTGCATCGTTCACGCGGTCATCGCCGCCGAGGGAGGAAACCCAGAGCTGCCAGAGGGGCCCGATCCTCTGCCCGTGTTGTTCTCTCCGACACATGGCCGGCTCGGGAGGTCCTCTGACCCTTCTTCCTCCCTGTCGTATTGTCCGCAGATCCGACCTGCCGCTGCCGACATCCCGGCGACCCTTAGGTATAAGTTCTTCGAAAGCGGCCTTGCTCTACTGCCCCAACTCCCCACGTGTCTGCATGTGCATCTTTTTCTACTCCCATCAGCTCTTCCAAAGCCACCTAAATTTTTAGTATTATTAGAGGTAAAGCTACTTCATGCATTCGAATCTAGGGCTTTGTTCAAACAACGAAGAAAGGGGGGAAAGTTGTAGCATGAATCTAGGACATGATTCAAAGAGGAAATAATATGGTGAAAATAGTAGAGACCGGATACCCAACCGGTCTCTTGGTTGAGAAGGGAAATGATGGGAAAATGCAGTACAAACTGGATAAGGAACAAATCTATTATTGGTTGAAAAAGGATAGAAAGTGGCGGCTGGTGGACAAGTCAACAGAGTATGTCCAGGATTAGATTTGCTGCCATCACATAGTAAAAGGTCTCCAGGATTAGATTTGCTGCCCTCACATAGTAAAAGGTCTCAGGATTAGATTTGCTGCCCTCACATAGTAAAAGGTCTCCAGGATTAGATTTGCTGCCCTCACATAGTAAAAGGTCTCCAGGATTAGATTTGCTGCCCTCACATAGTACAATGGCACTCCTGCTGTTTTCCCCAGTATGATAAGTAAGTTGCTCCTTTACGCTGCTGAGTGTCCTGGTGTCCCCACGGTCCCATGCCCTTAAACCAACTCTTTAGCTGCTGTTGATTTACTGTGTCTGGTAAACAAGCAATGCCACCATTAAAGTAATCCCATATTTGAGGAATCTCATTGTTGATCGTAATGCTTCTGGTAACATGAAGCATCGCTGATGTTTTAAAATTTATATTGTCCTTGCTTGATTGCCATGAACATAATTAAGATGCTTATTTTCATTTTGTACATGTTTCGTATATTCTTATTGACCAGCAACTGTTTACTTTCTATCTTTCTGTGCAGATAGGGATATCCATTTCACCTTGTTGCTATTGTGACCTTTTGGTGAACTGTAGAAAACACTTTTTTTGGAATGAGTGTCTTATGCAGTTCAACTAAAATGTCACGTGGGCAACATCTCTCAATTTTGGTGGAACTGCACAAAATGGTGATTGGAGTTTCCAAAATCTCCGTCAAGTTCTGCTGGTAATCTCGTGCAACATTTTATTAGCCTTTACAAGATGGAGCCGTCATTGTCACCACAATGGCACTTTATTTTAGTGGAACTGCACAAAAGGATAAGAAAATTATAGTTGCACCTTACATGAGCCGGACAGCCAACCTTAATGTTCCTCAATTTTAGTGCAACTACTAAAGAAGAACCTGCCAGCTCACAAGAGCAAGTACTTCTTGCTAGCTGAATGATGCAATCTTTGCTTAATTTCAGGTGAACTGCAAAAAAAGGCGCATGAATTGAATCATGGAACTCCAGGCAGACCTCATCCAAGTAGAGCTGGAGGTTGAGTTCAAGGAGGCCGCTATTAAAGCAAAATCATGCTCTCCTGTCTCCTTGTTTGTGCTGTGCAAACAGGAATACTCAACTACAGATGTTGTGACGGTCAAGAGCGTTTGCCAAGTTCTTCGATTGTATGACATGGCTATCCAAGATGGATTTAATCCCGATATTCACTTTATCAAAAGGCTCTAATGGGTTGGTTCTGAATCTTGCAAGCTGGGAATCAGTGAAATGCGTAGGCATCTTTGTTGTACTTATTATTTGGATCTTATTTATTGGTTCTGAATCTTGCAAGCTGGGAATCAGCGAGATGTGTAGGCATCTTTGTTGTACATATTATTTGGATCTTATTTGTTGGTTCTGAATCTTGCAAGCTGGGAAACACGGCATGATGATGCGGAGGACAACAACCATAACAGACAGTTCAAACTCGGTAGTATTATCTTTTGTGAAAGTGCGACAAATGTGATGATCATGTGCGTCCTGAGAATAATAATTCTAATTGTTGTGCATGTTGATCCTATGGCACTGATAGAAAGAGCGAATGCATTGCTTGTTTTAAGTACAAATTTCTATTAAAGCTAATTAAATTTAAGTAAAGTGACCACTAACTCCTGTTATTACAGTACCAATACAGACCCGCTCGTGAACCGACGTCTGGCCGAGGGTGCATCTTCTGTCGGGCATGCAGCGGATGAGGGAGGGGTAGTAACTGTTGTCGCATGTACACACTCAGCTTACTGTTGAATCTAGTTCCCCAAGAGCTGAAAAATGAACTGCTGTCGCCGCCTACACACTCGTTCACTCGAAGAGACTCCAATGGCGATCCGAGGGGTGAGCCTGCTGGATATGGACTTCAGCAAGGAGTTCCCCTTTGAGTTTGCTGTTTAGTCCTATGGCTGCACCAAGTTGAATGTGATGTACACCAACGATACGGACTCAGTGAAGCTCTGCCTCGCCTCAGTCCTATGGCTGCACCAGGTTCTGGAGCATTCGCTCGTTTCATCGGCAGCGGCGACTGCACCTTCACTACGGTGGAGAGAAGGAAGAACGTGACAATTCGGCCATCTGGTGCAACAAGCTTGTCGACATCCAGAAGCAATACAAGATCATCAGCAACGGGCAGGAGAAGGACTCCATGATTGACCTCGCTGAGACCATCATCGACCCCTGATACGCCAACATGAAAGAAGACGACCTGAACACGTGGGAGGTACCTCCGAATCTAGCCTACATAACCTACGCGGCCAAGGGCGCATACGCATGCTACGACATGTACATGCAGATCTTGGACATGAGGGCGTGTCTGCTTCCCATAACCGACGAGTACACGGACAGCCACAGCGTCATGATCAAGCGTGCCAGGAAGGTCTAGATGTTGTACTTTATCTGTTTATAAGCACCTTTATCATGTGAGTGTTTCATGCATTAGCCTATGTGTCTTAATTATCTATTTTGCCCGAAATATTTCTTTTAAGAACCCATTAACCTGATTGCTTTTTTTAGTGGCAATTTGCTTATGTATGTAAACTAGTTCACTTGTCCGTAAAAAAAACTAGTTCACTCAGTTGTCGTGCTTTGAATCTCCTTCCTCCCAACATATTCCCCTCCTCAGGTGAACCTAGCAGGTCTCTGAATTTTCTCCCACTTTCTTTTTCGATGTAAACTGAGTTTTCTCCCAGTACTTTCCCCTAGAACCAACTCAACTGTCCCACATCTAGCCTAAAAAATAATAATACCCCACATACTATTAACTCATCAAATTAAAATGATATTTTATTTCGTAAGTTGAAAGTTCTTACAAAATAATAATAATAATTGTTTATATATAACTTGGCAAGTTAACTCCTAGTGATTGCGTATATAAGCTTGCAAAGATTTTACTGACATGCAATCATGTGTTTATGTTCTTATAACATTTCTCCGTCTAGCCCAACATGATATTTTCACCCAGCCCAGCAAGTCCGCGGCTTTCGAGAAAAATGCAAATGGGATTTAAATGGGCTGCATAGATGCTACATCATTGTTTCACCCAGCCCACCAAATGGACTAAAAAACAAATGGACTGACAGCTGGGTCCACGGCCACAACCCAGTTTTTTTGTGATTTGCCAGGTAAGTCGCTTTGTCAGGCCTGTTGGGCTGCAAATCTTTCAAGATGAGGAGAGTGTTCATTCGGCTGGCCGAGAAAATGGCCCATCAGTAATGAGAAATGGGTTGTACATTTTTAAAACACATCAAACCGGCAATTAGTTTCAAATATCTTTTTTTCATTTTGAGATTTTAAATTACATTAATTTTTATGCATGGAGAATTTGTTGGATTTTATATTGATATACATTTATTTTTAAAATCAGTTTGAATGTGAGTCGAAATTTCAGGATTAAAAACAGTTCGGACCGCACCGAAATATGCAAAATTTCGTATAGTTTTTTAACCGTGGCCACAATATGGGTTGTAATGCTAACAAAAAGAATATGGGCTCCAAAAAAACCTTAAGAATTAGCAAATGGGTTGTATGTTGTTTTCCACAGATTTGAGGCTTTCCTAAAAAAAGGTTGACGCATAAGCAGTGACTGTTGGATGGCCATCCAACGACCGTCGTGGTTCTTCAATCTCTGCTCTTCCTGCTCCAGCCGCTCAAACAGGCACCGGCGGGACTGCCTGCTCCCTCCTCCCCGCGGCCGGCTCTGCTGCCGCGCAGGCCTCACCGCCCCACCGTACTCCCATCACTGGCCTAGCCATCCTTTTACTCACCCACACCTGTTGTTATTCTCCGGCGACGGCAGACGAACCAGTAAACCCTCGTACAGTCGTACTCCCCTCCGCGTGGGAAACAACTGCCGAGTCTTCCCTACCTCCGTGTCGTTCCCTTCCTAGGCCTCGCCGTCGTCCACCGCCTTGGTGCTCTCGGCGCGGCCTGGTCAACATGGTCAACGACCGAATGCATCTGAAGTGGACTTTATGTGGAGAGGCCGACAGCTGGGTCCACGGCTGCACGCAAGGAAATGCCTCCTTATTACGCACAAAATAATGATTCCTCCACCTAACATCAGGGACCCACCAAAAGGGCCTCTGTATTTCGCGAAAAAAATGTTACTGCCGCTGACAGCTCGGACCCACCAGCTATATCTTCGCATGCAAGGAAGTGCCTCCTTATTATGCACAAAAAATGAATACTCCCCTGTTAGCTGGGACCCGGTATAGTGGCAGGCTGACTTGTGGGCCTACTAAGTTGATGGGGACGGAGGGCTTTGTCAACTTAGTCAATATGCACGATTCTGTCTCCAGTGACCGTACGATGTCCATCCAATGGCCGTAGTGCTTCTTCAACCTCTGGTCTTCTTGCTCCAGCCGCCCAAACCAGCGTTGGTCGTGCCTCGTGCTCCTACCTCCCGTGGCCGGCTGCGATGCGGCGGAGGCCTCACCGCCCCCTACTACTCCCACCACTGGTCAGGCCATCCCTCTACTCACCCACACCCCCTGTTATTCTGCGGTGACGGCAGCCTCACACCGCAGCAAACAAGTGAACCCTCGTACTCCTCTACGCGTGGGCATCCACTGCCACGTCTTCCCCGGCTCCGCGTCGTCCCCTTCCTAGGCCCCGCCATCGTCCACCGCCCTGGTGCTCTCGGCGCGGCGTGGTCAACGTGGTCAAGGAACGGCTTCCATCGGACATGGACTGTACGTGGAGAGGCTGACAGCTGGGTCCACGGCCGCAGCAAGGAACTGCCTCCTTATTACGTGCAAAATAATTATTCCTCCACCTGACAGCGGGACCCACCGGACGGGCCACCGTATTTCGCGAAAAAAACATTTCCCCCTGACTGCTGGGACCCACCAGCTACATCTCCGCACGCAAGGAAGTGCGTCTGGGCAAAAAAACGATTCGTCCCCTGACTGCTGGGACCCACCAACTACATCTTCGCAGGCAAGGAAGTCCCTGACAGTCAGGACCCACCTGGTCGAAGCGTACGTAGCGTTGTCATTCTGGTCGCGAACGTGTACGTACATACTGGTCGATGTAGAGGCGCGCACGTGTCGTAGTAGAGGCGCGCACGTGTCGTAGTTGAGGCGCGCACGTAGCATTTACACGTACGTACAGCGGCCAGGGTGCAAGAAAGAAAATACAGCCACGTATGTGTACATACGGGCGGGGTCTCGAACGCCTACTCGCGCATACGTACGGCCAGGGCTCGTGTACATGGCTGGGTCAGAACGGAGAAACAGCGTCGTCGTCGTGTTCATGGGGAGGCAACGGAATGCGTCATGTTCATGGGGAGGAAAAGGAATGCGTCGTGTTCACGGGGAGGCAACGGAATTCGTTGTGTTCATCGGGAGGGCTTGGACGGAACATGCGATGGAATCGAGGCCTGGCGTACCGCAGAACGGAGGAAACTGCCTTGTGTTCGACCGGCCACGTTCGAAACAGGATCCTGTTCATCGGGAGGGGTCTAGCGTACCGCAAAACGGAGGAAACGGACCTCCTACAGTCGAAATGGGGGTCCTGTTGATCGGGAGGGGTGTGGCATACCGCAAAACGGAGGAAACGGACTTGTGTTGGAGCGCTACGATCGAAACGGGGGTCCTGTTCATCGGGAGAGGTGTGGCTTACCGCAAAACGGGACTCCACGGGATACTGTTCATCTCCACCGTTGACCTCCTCCAGCCTCCACGGGCTCCTGTTCATCCAGCCTCCACCGCGCGCTACTCTACCGGCTACTGTTCAACCACCCATCCACCATCTACTATTCATCCAGCCCTCCACACCATGGAGTCCTGTTCAACCACCCCTCCACGGGCACCCCTCCACTGTCTACTGTTCATCCAGCCCTCCACACCACGGGGTCCTGTTCAACCACCCCTCCACCGCCTACTGTTCATCCAACCCTCCACACCACGGGGTCCTGTTCATCTAGAGGCAACTCCACC
>NC_041386.1:120363836-120370183 GCF_002162155.2 Triticum dicoccoides | reverse complement strand
CGATCGGCTTCAGTTAGCAGCAGTAGCGAAGGAATCGCTCGATCGGGTTCAGTTAACAGCCATCAATCGTTCGCTCGGGTTCAGTAACGCGTAGCCTGCAGTGCAATCGCTCGGGTTCAGTTAGATCCCAAAGCCTCGCTCGAGTTCAGTTAGAGCCAACGCCGCACACACACGCGCGTATGTGTACGAGAGAAACGCGCATCGCTCGGCCCCCGACCTCCCACCGTAACCGGGAACTCCCCGAAATTTTCCTCGCCCTCGCTTCTACCACGGTTTTTTCCATCATGGACGGCCCAAAGAATGTCATGCAGCTGTGTCTCTGGACCGCCCAGGATGAAAAGCCCATTTTCTGTCATGATTTTTTGTCATAGAAGTAGGAGCCCACCACATCTATGATGATACCGGGTTTTGTCACAATTATCGTCATAGAAGTGTCATATGTATGACAGAAAAAAAATTCATTTGGCCCAAAATGTCACGGATGTGTCTTTTTTTGTAGTGTTGTAAGGCCTTGTAGAGTTCGTAGGCCTTGGCTTTGTTATCCTCTTCGAGTGATTTGCACTTGCCAGTGGCATCCTTTAGCACACGCTCCATGACAGATATTCCCTCCTCGCACTGGCGCCGAGTGGCCTGTTCGGCCTTTAAATCAGCAACGGCCTTCTGGACAGCCGCATTACTCACTCTGGCTTGCTCCTTGGCCTGGGCAAGCTCGGCTCGCAGGGTCTCAACCGCGGTAGCACCATCTACAATCATGCAAATCACATTGTATAGTTTTCAGCTTCATGCTCATACTATCATACATGCGTAAGCGGGCGGTCCCAAAACATACCTTGTGCCTCGTCGAGCCGCGTGTTAATATGGGTAATGTCTTCATCAGCTAATTCAAGTTTCTTCTTTAAATCTGCAATTTCCGCGGCTTGGGCAGTCGCCTTTGACATAACAGCCTATTTTGAAATTAATCATGTTACTTCCTGAGCAAATCCTTTTCGATCCTCTGATCGCCTCCTTGTGGAAGCCGACCAGAGTCTCAAGGGCTACTATCTATACACAGGCGCATTTTTGCATGAAAAGAGCAGTTATTACATTGCATACCTTGAAGCCTCTCAGCAGGCTCGTGAAGGCTTCGTTCAATCCGCTTCTCGTGGACATAATCCTCACAACTATCGTACCCATTAAGGTACGATGTTCCTCTGTGATGGATGCACTTTGCAATGTGCCCATCAATGTATTCGGCATGTCCGGATTCCCAGAAGCTACCGTGGGAGTACAAACTCCCTCCAAAAGGGTACGCCTACTCGACCCTAGGGTTGCCTCCGGTTGTAAATTGGATAGTTCGAGCCCCGTATTGTTGGTCCCTGCGAGGGCCGCCTCCCTTGGACCCTTGACGATCGAAATATCACCTTTGGGCGCTGTCTCCTCTGTCCCCCGCACTGCTAGATGGTCAGGGGAGATCCTTCGGGACGACACCTCGAAGTCGTCCGCCCTTAGGGGCGGTGAAGCTTGTGGAGGCGTCTCGCTTTCCATCATTTCCGGAGGCAAGTCCCCTGATGAGGAGGATTGTGGAGGTAGATAACGGGCGGGACTGTGAACATATGGTTTAAATGTTACACTGCAAAACCAAAAGGAATGGGATATGTCTAGAGCATCCTTGTTTACTTACGATTCGGCAAAGGGCTTGTCCCCAAAAAGGAGCTCTGCGTCGACATCATCCTCCAAACCCGAACCATCTGACAAAGATATCTTCCCACTCTTGGGTGCATCCACCTCCAAGCCTTCGGGGGCAGTCCTTTTCTTCCCATGGGGGGAAGGGATTTCCCTTTCTTCTTCTTCCCCTTTGTCTTCGTCTTCAGAAGAGGGAGCTTCAGCCTCCCCGAAGGTGGCGTCCAGTACACCTTTAGAGCGGAGGCCATCTTCAGCCGTCTTGCTCTTCTTCTTGTCCTCCCTCGCCGGCATTTGATACTGCGTCGGGGCCAGCATCCTCATTAACACAGGATCAGTTGAGTCCTCAGGAAGTGGAGCCGAACACCTGATTCGCTCCGCCTTCTTTATCCAGCCCTGGTTGAAGATAGGTTTCTCAGTACATCGCTATGAGATAATTAACTGAATTGCGTTCGGAAGTAGGGTACTTACCGGGGTATCTGGATGATTGCAGTCGAGGCTGATGTCCTCGGATGTGTTTGGCCACTGCTTTAGAACCTTGAAGAATAGTTTCCACATGCCTTTGTGCATTGTTTTGAAGAATTGCTGAAGGGTCTGTGGCCCTTCTGGGTTGAACTCCCTCATGCGAAGACGTCGTCGCTGACACAGGAGAACCCGGCGGACTAGCATCACCTGGATCACATTAATGAGGCTGGTGTCCTTTTCAAGAATGCTCTAGATACGACTTTGCAGCGTATGCACTTCATCTGTCGATCCCCAGTCAAGCCCCTTATTAATCCATGATCCGAGTTGCAATGGAGGGCCAGATCGGAATGTAGGCATGGCTGCCCATTTGGTACTGCAAGGTTCGGTGATGTAAAACCACTCCCGCTGCCATAAGTTGGAGGTTTCCGAGAAGGTGTCCTTTGGCCAGATAGTATTGGCAAGCTTACTCACCATAGCACCGCCACACTCTGCCTGCTCCCCGTCGATTATCTTTGGCTTCACACTGAAGGTCTTGAGCCATAGGCTGAATTGTGGGGGGTGCGGAGAAAGGCTTCACACACAATGATGAACATCGAGATGTAGAGAAAGGAGTCCGAGGCTAGGTCGTGAAAATCTAGCCCATAGTAGAACATAAGGCCGCGAACGGAGGGGTGGAGAGCAAACCCTAGCCGGCGGAGAAGGTGAGATATGAATACAACCCTCTCGCCGGGTTTTGGAGTGGGGTTAACCTACCCCTGTGTAGGGAGCCTATGGGGGATTTACGCAATAAGGTACCTCGCCTCCTGGAGCTTCGCGATATCTTCCTGGTAATCAAGGAGGCCGTCCACCTGCCTTGGGAGCTAGATTCGTACATGACTAGAGGGCTTGGTAGCAATGGAAGAAACTGGGACCTGGGCGCTGGAGCTCGGGGCTGGAAGGGCTGAGGAAGAGGTAATAAGCATGGGGGAGAAAGGTGGGTCTGTATCCCTTTATAAAGGAGATGAATATCGAACGCCTCCTCACGGGCCATAGAGCTCGTCTATTCCCAGGGATCATGCAAACGACATGGTTGGATTACCCATGCCCGTATTGATAAGAATCCCGTGATAAGCGGGCACGCTTTCTGTTTTGACAAGATGTGCCAATAAAGGCCGTGTCTATTAATGTGGAGCGAGAGGTTGAAAGACGGTTCGAAATAATAACTAGGCAGGGGACGTAACGTCTCGCCTCAAAGGCCGTCAGTAGATGGGACTTGTTAAATATTAAATCCTGTTATGGTTATATGTGGTGTCTGTTTCACAGAGCCGAACACATTCTTTGTTCGAGGACTACTTTGAAGTATTCGGAGGAGGAACCCGCCTTGCAATGCCGAAGACAATCTGCGCGCCGGACACGTCGTCATTGAAGCCTGGTTCAGGGGCTACTGAGGGAGTCCTGGATAAAGGGGTCCTCGGGCGTCTGGGCTATGTGACATGGGTCGGACTAATGGACCATGAAGATGGAAGATAGAAGACTTCCTCTTGTGTCCGGATGGGACTCTCCTTGGCATGGAAGGCAAGCTTAGCGTGCGGATATGAATATTCCTTTCTCTGTAAACTGACTCTGTACAACCCTAGCCCCATCCAGTGTCTATATAAACCGAAGGGTTTAGTCCGTAGAGGCAATCATAATCATACAGGCTAGACAATTAGGGTTTTAGCCATTATGATCTTGTGGTAGATCAACTCTTGTAACCCCTATACTCATCGAAGTCAATCAAGCAGGACGTAGGGTATAACCTCCATCAAGAGGGCATGAACCTGGGTAAAATATTGTGTCCCTTGTCTCCTGTTACCATCAATCCTTAGACGCACAGTTCGGGACCCCCTACCCGAGATCTGCCGGTTTTGACACCGACAATGGCTTCCATGCCTTATTTCCAAGCATTGCAATACCATTTGTGCTCAGTTTATCACTTGCTACCTTGCTGTTTTATATTTTTCATATTACAAAAACATATATCTATTATCCATACTACACTTGTATCACCATATCTCTTCGCCGTACTAGTGCACCTATACAATTTGCCATTGTATTGAGTGTGTTGGGGATACAAGAGATTTATTGTATTTGGTTGCAGGGTTGTTTGAGAGAGGCAATCTTCATCCTACACCTCCCATGGATTGATAAACCTTAGGTCATCCACCTGAGGGAAAATTGCTACTGTCCTACAAAACTCTGCGCTTGGAGGCCCAACACGAGTCTACAAGAATAAAGTTGCATAGTAGACATCAGGCGGTGACACACTGGCCAAACCGCAGTATACCATTCCAACCATGCCAATCTGATGAAGTGCCGCCGTCATCATCAACCTCCTTGATGAAGAGAATGAGCCAGAGTAGGCCGGAGAGCAAGGACGACTATGTGCCGCCGAGCAAGAGCGGCACCGCACCGCCGAGCATGACAGTATCAACATGCCATAGTGCTTGAGCGGGCCAATGTCCACACACGTGTTCATCACCCCACATGGAGCGGAGCAGAGCAAGAGTGTCAACGCTCTGCCGCGCATCAGCTGCGGTTTTTCGCAATCAACTGGGCAACTATCCTATTCTTAATTAATGAAAAGGCAAAGCTTTTGCTTCTTTAGGCTAGTTTTATGTAAAAATGTAAGTTTGAATGGTAGTGGTCCAGTATGTAAAGATTGCACACAATTTCTAAAAGCACAAATGTGTGTGATAGTAGGGAGTAGGTCCCACGCGATGACCAGTGGGAAACGCCTTAAAGGAGAGGAGGCAACTATTATCAGCAAGGGGCGGCTTCCCATCCTCTAACCGAGTAAAATAGAACGCAGAAGTTAAGCATGCTAGGGCTGGAGGAGTCTAAGGATGGGTGACCGGGTGGGAAGTTGCATATCTCAAGCTTCATTTAAGTGCCATGACACGGTCATTATAGACATTTAGCATCTAAATGTGTCTATAGTGACATGTCATGTCGATTGTACAAACCTTGAGATCCTTGTTTTGGTAATTTGTAGAATGATGATTTTTTATTTCTTGTTTTGAAAATTTGCAGAATGATTGAGATCCGTGGGCCCACACAATCTATCCCTTTGACTTTTCTCGTACCTTGATATCCTTGTTTTGGTAACTTGTAGAATGATGTTTTTTTGTTATTTCTTGTTTTGAAAAATCGGAGAATGATTAAGATCTATGGGCCCACACAAACTATCCCTTTGACCCAACATACGAGAAGGGTTTGACCATGACGGGTTCCTCGTCAAACCCTTTGACCCAACGTACGAGAAGGGTTTGACAATGATGGATTCCTCTTGCATAGGGGTGTTCTGATCGACTCCATCTCCCTTGTGCGGTTTTTGATGACACGCATATCTGTGGGCTCCCACTACTAGGGAAAACCTTATACACATAATCTTAGTAGCAGCGTGGCTTAAAAACAAACGCTACTGCTAATTAGCAGTAGCGAGCTTCAGAAGAGCGCTACTAATGACTAAGTAGTAGTAGCGCTCTAGGTGAAAGAGCGCTACTACTATAATTTCCACGATGTTGCCCCCAGGCTAGATATAGTAGTAGCGCCCTTCCCATGGACGCGCTACTGCTAAAGAACTTAGTAGCAGCGGTTTTCTTCAAAACATGCTACTACTAAGTATCACCGCAACTAATTAAGTTTAGTCCCATACTGCTAAGCGAACAAGGTGTTTACCACCTTAAATATGCT
The DNA here is from genome assembly GCF_002162155.2 of Triticum dicoccoides. Taxonomy (NCBI): domain Eukaryota; kingdom Viridiplantae; phylum Streptophyta; class Magnoliopsida; order Poales; family Poaceae; genus Triticum; species Triticum dicoccoides. The sequence goes on along the minus strand of NC_041386.1, from coordinate 120,364,345 downwards.
ACTTCTCAACCTATCTCGAGCACTTGGTCTTCATTGAACTATATGTGTATGATTTGTGGTTGCAATATGAATCATCTCCTGTACCTATACAGGTACAGTGAGGATTCATGTTGACTATTTAGATTATACACAAAAAGATCAATGATGACCAATGTATATTTTTGATATAACTGCTTCCATTAGCAGTAGCGGTTTTCACTGAAGCATGATATAGATAAGTTAGCTATAGTGCATTTTCCATATGAGCGCTACTGCTAGTTTGAGTTAACCACCCCCCGGCTCAAAATTTCGCTAAGTCCTCCTTTCCCCCCTGGCCTGTTCCCCTACTCTTGTTGCCCCTGCCCGAGCCCGAGCGCGCCTGCCCTCACCGCCGCCGCTCGAGCCCACCCTCAACCTCACCGCCGCCACCCGCCGCCGCTCTCTACCACACTCTCGACGCCCTCGACCTCACCGCCGCCGCCCTCGACCGAGCCCGCCGCCCAGGACTGCCGCCTCCCGATCCCGAGCCC
>NC_041386.1:120344508-120363098 GCF_002162155.2 Triticum dicoccoides | reverse complement strand
CTCTTTGCTTAGTTAGTAGATGATTTTAGTAGCAGTAGATGTTAATTTAGGATTCATAGATAATGATATTTAGAAGTAGTGGATATTAATTACTAGTAGTGATGGTAAACTAGTTGTATAATTAGCAGTAGTAGATGTTAATTAGTAGTAGATGTAGTAGTTAGATGTTAATTAGTAGTAGTAGATGTATTAGTTTCTTTCTATTTATAGTAAGAAATTATTTCATGTTTTGGTTACACCTCCGAGTGGCCTATGTTTTGCCAGAGTGTTGATTAATTTCCGTTCCGGCAAATTTCAGGTGCTTGATATGTCCTTTTTTTAGCAAAGGTCATGCCGGATTTTTCCGTGAATTCTGGCATGACTTGTGCTAGAATATGTACAAGTTTAATCTTTGAATTATGAACGTAGGAAATGTCGTACTCAGACGACGACAGTCTCCCGGGGGAGTGCAGCTGGTGCCACGATGATCGAGGTATGTGCGACAGGTTCGTTGAGCTAGATGAAGATCGACGCTTCAGCATTAAGCTCGAGGAGATCTTCGATGTTGAAATGGTATGCAACAACGACAAGTGTTTTTTTCGTAATTAAGCATGACTTCAACTATTTCAACGTCTAATTTTCATCTTTTACAATTCGAATAGCTTATCCCATGCCATGCAAGATGCTATTTCTTGGAGAGGATGGGTTTTGAAGACCATGAAAATTATGAAACAAAGAAAATACACCTAAGGACCCATCATGATATCGATTTTGAAGTAAATCTGTACAATTCTCATAGCGTAACCCATTTTGGTTGCCAAAATTGGGAAGCACTTTGCAAAATGTATGGTTTTTATGAGGGTATGATTGTAACCATGGATCTTGGTAATCCTGACATCAAGCAAGACAATATGGACATTTGGGTCCTTGTTGATACGCTTCCAATTCTACCGCAATGTGAGTTTCTCAAACATAGTTATTAACTAATTTATATTGTTTATTTCAAAATAGTTGATAGCTTATTTCCATTGACAGCTTATTTTGAATCTTCAAAGAATGTGCAGAATATGGTAGACAAAACCCACTACACTGATGCCTCCGAATTAACTTATAAGGAGAAAAGTCATCTGATTGCTTATTGTACTTTTCTTGAGAATTACAATACCTATTAACGAACTCCTCCAAATTATGGTGAATACGTGCCACTAGTGCACATGTTGAACCACGTTAACTTCTATGGAGATACCCTGGTAAGATTTTTTACTATTACGACATCCGTGCATCTTTTGCATACTTCTAAAACTAGTACATCATTGCTAACTACGAAGTTATTACTATGTTTTTCAACAGGAAATCCCGATGGATTGTGTGCCTCATCTGATGTATCAGAATGGTCGCCTTGCAGTTATGAACATACAGCCAGGTGAATCTAAGGAGCTCACCTGTGCATATCGGATTTCTAAAAGCGGTGAACACATGCTAATCAAAGAATGGAAAAAATGTTTGGACATTCGCAAGGAGGTTCTTGGAAGTAACATTAAGCGAAAGGCAAGAATTGGAGACAGGATAATATCCATTCCCCATAATGGAGAGTCAGGGGCTATCTTGTTTTTTGCTATTTTACCTTAGAGAATATAGTAGGTCCTAAGAGAATGTAGTAGGTCCTATGAGGTACAATATGTTTTTTATGTGATACAATGTGTTAGAGTTGATGATGTGAGGAGTACTTGTGATTATGACTAGTGACCAATGATATGATGATGATGATGATGATAAGTTGTTAATGATATGATGATGATGATGATATTTATTATATCATTGGGTGAAAGAACCGCAGATTAGTTTCAAGTGGATGTCCATCCACTTGAAACTAGTCCACACGGTTCTTTCACCCTGTGATGTAATAACTCACTATGATGTAAAAACAATTTCTAAATTCCTGTTGTATGAAAACTTGTGTAAAGGTGTACGAATACAACATGAAATTAAAAAGAAATAAAATACAAAATAATAGTAGCAGCGCGGGCAGGGAGAAGTGCTACTACTAATTACCAGTAGCGCTCCTCCGGGAACTCGCTACTACTAAGTCGATTTAGCAATAGCGTGGGAGGAGGCACGCTACTGCTACACGTTAGTTGTAGCGCCTTATCAGTAGCGCATAACCCCGCGCTACTGATAGGTCTAAAACCCGCGCTGCTGCTAGGCTTTTCCCTAGTAGTGTCCTTGGGGTCTATATATATCATCCCTTTGACCAACAACGAGGGGGTTTGGCCATGAATGGATTCCTCCTAGTTCCTATTAGGGCGGGTCACGGTGACATGTTCGAGCAAAGTTCGAGCTTATGAGTTCTCAGGATTCCCTCCCACATGCTCGAATTGGTGGGTTGGACCGACATGTTGTCCTTAATTACCTAACTTTCATGTATCGAGAGGTAGGTGCCACATCAAAATTGTACATCATTTGGTATTTAAAACACATCACCCCTCCCAAGGTACACCATTTTGGGCCGCATGCAGGTGCTGCTAGTTTTGTGTTCCTCTCGTGCGGTTTTTGATGATGGTCCAATCTATGGGCCTGAGCGGTCTATTCTATCTGTTTTTATCAACAACAACAACAACAACAACAACAACAACAACAACAACAATGGTCATTTGACCAAGCACTACCGCAGGATGGTCCAAATGCGACACTACAACCAGAGACCCTTCGACGAAATTGTGTGCGATGCATTGATCGCAAACAGTGATGTAATAAAATCGTCAAAAAAGATACAAAATGTTTGCAATGGCGTACACAACAAACATGTTTCAGATTATAGTTGCGTGTGTGATGCATGGCATACAGTTCACTCGAATGAACTGTTTGCGATGAGCTTAACAACAGAAAAGGGCAGCCAAATAAAGGTGCGTGCAATATACGGCATACAGTTCACCCTGATGAACTGCTTGTGATTAGGCAACACAATAAAAATGTTCGGGTAGATCAAGGTGTGTGTGATAGAAGGCATATAGTTCACTCGGATGAAATGTTTGCCATGAGCCGGGACAACATAAACGGTTCATGTGTGTGATACGCGGCAAACAGGTTCGTAATCAGAAATGTGTGCCAAGACCGATAATAACACAGACGATTGCTGCTAATAAGTCGTGTGTGTTGTGCGCAAACGCTTGCTGGTATACATTTGTCAGCGATTGATGAACTCATTACTGACGGGTTACCTAGTATGGTCCATGTGTGATGCCATTGCATACAGGACAACAATATATGTACTTATAACTTATAAGGACTTGATTCCATAACCAAATTGAACATCCAATTACATAGGTGGCTAGTACACACATGACATTTGTACACACCAAAGTCTGTTCCAAAATGCCTAGAGAACGAAAATAATGTATAAAAGGCAAAATGAACCCTGAATAATTTCATATTTTCAGGATGATGCTCCTATAGTTGCATGTTGCCTCTGTAATATAAATCAAGGAGGGAAGAGATAGTGTATGTCATTTCGCACACATAGGAGACAAGTTCCCTCTCGGAACCATGAGGCTTCTTGAGAGAAGCTCTAGTTTGTAAGAAGTTTATACCAAAACTTGTCTCAAATTGGACTAATTTTGTACCACGACATGTTGTTGCCATGTCATAACACCATGCCAAGTTTCTTGATTTCAGGTGAGTTTTGTATTTATAGTAAATTTAAAACCAGGTTTATCAATGTTTACAGTCGAGTTGACATCGCCTTGGACAGGCTTTTTCCTCGTGGGTCCCAAATGTCAGAATCCAAATCTGTCACTACCATGCAGCTTTTCTTATTAACAATTACATCCCATTTGGTGTGCTAGCTGAAAATAAGTTTGTGGGTGCTGGCGGGCGCTAAGAACTTGTGGGTTCTATAATGAACAATGATCTCAAGGATCCCGTGAGAGTGATGTTCTTTCCCTACATTATGATTGCCTATAATATTTATCTCTTAATTAAATAAATGGCAATCCATTGGCCTAGTATGAAATAAAATATGGGTCGAAGCCGATTTGAAAAGAGCAACAATATCTAACTCTATCTTACAAACTATAGAAAAGCACGAGGATTAATTGTTCATCAGGTTTAGATAAAATCTAGATTGAACAGGGCAATAACATCTAACTACACCAAAGTTTTGGGTAGTCACAATCAAATGGATCGGTCTGATCCATAAAATCAAGATCTCGGGGCAAAAATTCTACTGGTCCATGATGACGACAAGTTGTTGTACATAGAAGCCGAGCACGTTCACAAGCCCTTATGTCCACCTGAAACTTCTTTTTATGTTGTTCAACATGTCCATCCATGAGTAAGTTTTTGTAAAAAAAACTTAATCCTCATGAACAATAGTGCCCTCACATTCAACATGAAGAATGTGACAAAGCTAATGTTTGCATGATTGGATGCGTATCCTTCCAGCATTATTTTCGTCAAACGGATGTCATGAGATCTGAGAAAATCCTTTGCCTCAAATAATAGGCGTAAGCGAGCACTCCACAGCCTTGCCGAAGTCTGCCACATGGCAGCAATAAATCCATGGAGCAACACGGCTATCACCTTCAATGCCAGTGACGAACCTAAATTCCGAACAGCCCGAGCACCAGTCTCTTTGGTCCTCAGTCCAATTGTGGACGGCTTTCGGCTTACTAAAGTACTCATGGACGGCGGCAGCGGATTAAACCTCATTTATGAGGAGAACTCTTCAAAAAATGGAAATAGAAAGAAACCGTATTGAGCAAAGCAGCACGACCTTCCGAGGAATCATCCCCAGTCGGGAGGCACGTTGCGCTGGGAAAATCACACTAGATGTGGTATTCGGCACTCCGGAGAATTACAGGTCCGAAGAAATTACATTCCAAGTGGCCCCATTCAGCAGCGGATACCACGCCCTTCTAGGGCAGGAGGCATTCATGATCTTCCAAGCCATACCCCATTACGGGTACATGAAGCTCAAAATGCCCGGGCCCAATGGAATCATCACTCTAGCTAGTGATCCGGACATAGCACTCCACGCCGAGAACAAAACAGCCGCATTGGCCCTCGAGGCATTATTCGAAACCCTTGCGGCGGAGGAATTAGCTGTGCTACGCTCCACAGTGGACAGGGACGACATGATACTCGACAAAAGATCCAAGTCCACCTCTTTTAAACCAGCGGATGAAATAGTCAAATTCCAAGACCATCCAACGGACCCCACAAAAACAGCATCCATCGGGGCACAGTTAAACCCCGCTGTAGACGCCGCACTATGGGAGTTCCTGCGCGAGAATTGGGACATATTCGCATGGCATCCTTCAGACATGCCAGGAATCCCAAGCAGGCTGGCCGAGCATAGCCTTAACATTCTAAAAGGATTCAAGTCGGTCAAGAAGACTCTTCGGCATTTCTCCGAACCTAAGCGACAAGCCATGGGAGAGGAGCTAGCCAAGTTACTGGAGGCCAGATTCATTAGAGAAATAAAACATCCGTACTGGCTAGCAAACCTGGTAATGGTACCAAAGAAGGACAAATCCTGGCGCCTATGTGTCAACTTCAAGGACCTTAATAAGGCTTGCCCAAAGGATCCCTTCCCCCTCCCTCGCATCGATCAAATTATCGACGCCACCGCAGGACACGACTCATTGTGCTTCCTCGACGCATACTCCGGTTACCACCAAATTAAAATGGCGGAGTCCGATCAAGCCGCAATGGCATTTATCACTCCATACGGCCCCTTCTGTTTTAACACAATGCCCTTCAGGCTCAAAAACACCGGCGAAACGTATCAACGCATGATTCAGACATGTCTGGAAAAGCATATCGGCAAAATAGTGGAGGCATACGTAGACGATGTGGTCGTTAAAACCAGACACGTCGACTCCTTAATAGACGACTTGAGGCTCACGTTCGACAATCTCCGAACATATGACATTAAGCTCAATCCAGAAAAATGTGTTTTCGGCATACCCGTCGGAAAGCTCCTGGGCTTCATCGTCTCCAGTAGAGGAATTGAAGCAAATCCGGCTAAAATCCGAGCTCTGTCGCAGTTGGCTATCCCAACTGACCTCAAGCAAATCCAAAAGTTAACTGGATGTGTGGCGGCCTTAAGCCGCTTTATCTCCCGATTAGGAGAAAAGGCACTCCCCCTTTATCGCCTTGTTCGGCGCACCGAACACTTCGAGTGGACGATCGCAGCCACGGCCAGATTGGAAGAAATAAAAGCCATCCTGGCCACCAACCCAATCTTGGCCGCGCCAAATTTCGGCGAATCAATGTTGTTATATATAGCGGCAACTCACCAAGTTGTAAGCGCAGTGCTCATCGTCGAACGAGAGATGGACGGACATAAATTCCCACTTCAAAAGCCGGTATATTATGTATCCACTATCCTCACTCCATGCAAATCACGGTACCCACATTATCAAAAGATAGCATACGCGGTATTCATGGCATCCCGGAAATTACGACACTACTTTCAAGAGTGTTCAATTACGATGGCCTTAGAAGTACCACTCAACGACATAATAAACAACCATGATGCCACGGGCCGGATTGCCAAATAGGCTATCGAGCTCCTCCCGTTCGACATAACATATAGACCACGGCGAGCCATTAAGTCGCAAGTACTGGCCGATTTCGTCGCCGAGTGGACAGAAGTCGAACTCCCTAAAGAGTACGGCGCGTACTCCAATTGGATCGTGCACTTTGACGGCTCTAAAATGATGGCTGGTCTGGGGGCTGGCGTCGTCCTAACGCCCCCCACCGGAGATACAGTCCAATACATACTCCAAATACTATACACAGACTCCAACAATGCAGCCGAATACGAGGCCCTATTACATGGTCTCTAGATGGCAGTTTTCATGGGCATTCAATGCCTGGAGGTGCGTGGGGACTCGAACCTCGTAATATCTCAAATAAATGGAGACTTCGATGCCAAGGATCCGAAAATGGTGGCATATCGCAACGTCGTCCTGAAAATGTCAGCTCGGTTCGAGGGGCTTGAATTCCACCATGTGGCTCGGGAAAACAATCAGGCGGCGGATATCCTCGCCCGTATCGGCACTAAGCGCGATCCTGTCCCACCTAACATCTTCTTGGAAAGGTTGTTTAAGTCATCCATGGTATGGGTAGGGGACACCAGTAACAATAGTCCGGACCCGGCCATAACACCAGATACCGAACGCTCTGACACAATCGGAGGCTCTGCCATCGAAATAACACCTTCAGCCCACGTGATAATGGTCGTCATCGCCCCATGGACAGAACCATTCCTGGCCTACCTAACCAGGCAGGAACTACCCGAGGACCAAAATGAGGCACGCTGCATAGTGCAGCGATCTAAAGCCTACAAGGTCCATGAGGGAGAGCTTTATAAGAAAAGCACTACCAGAATCCTTCAAAGGTTCATCTCTGAAGAGGAAGGGCAGAAGCTTTTGGCAGAAATCCATGCTGGACTCGGCGGCCACCACGTTGCAGCCCGGGCCCTTGTAAGCAAGGCCTTTCGTACATGTTTCTATTGGCCTACGGCCTGAGCAGATGCACAGGATCTGGTCCAACGTTGCGTCGGTTGCCAGCTTTTTGCAAACCAAAGCCATATGCTGCCTACCGCTCTCCAAACAATCCCCATTACTTGACCTTTTGCGGTCTGGGGACTTGATATGGTCGGACCCCTCAAAGGGGGAACCCATAAGAAAAAATACTTACTGGTCATGGCGGATAAATTCACCAAATGGATAGAAGCCAAACCCGTTAAAACGGTTGAATCCGGACCGGTGATAGACTTCATATCTGGGTTGTACACCGTTATGGCATCCCCCACAACATCATCACTGACAACGGCACAAACTTTACAGCCGACGAGGTAAAACTTTGGTGCAGCAACATGGGCATCAAGCTCGATTATGCTTCTGTCTATCACCCGCAAACTAATGGTCAAGTCGAGCGAGCAAACGGTCTTATCATTAGCGGCATCAAACCCAGATTAGTGTGGTCCTTAAAGGAATCAAACACGCACTGGGTAGAGGAGCTCGACTCCGTACTATGGGGGCTGCGGACCACGCCGAATCGCACTACCGGATACACATTGTTTTTTATGGTGTACGGTGCAGAGGCGGTTCTGCCTTGTGACATAATTCATGACTCACCTCGAGTGCGCATGTACGAAGAAAAAGAGGCCGAGCTCGATCGGCAGGACAGTTTGGACGCCCTGGAGGAGGAGCGCGACGTGGCAAAAGCCCATTCCGCATTCTATCAGCAACAGGCTCGAAAATATCAAAGCAGAGAAGTATGGGCCAAAACCTATAACGTTGACGAACTAGTTCTACGCCTGCCGGAGAAGAAAAAGAACAAGCTCAAGCCCAAATGGGAAGGTCCCTTCATTATTGACCAGGTTTTGACCGGTGGAGCGTACCGTCTGCGGGATGCATCAGACAACCGACTCGAGCCAAACCCATGGAACGCAGCCAGACTTCGAAGATTCTACGGCTAGTGCCGGACTCTATGTTCGTCTCCTTACCCACGTCAATTTTTTGCATATCCGTTATCTGTCTTTTCTCTCTTTCTTCTTCTTTTTTCTTCTCCTCAAGGACTTAAAAGGCTAACTTGTGTCTTGACTACACAATCTTGACGCGCTAACCGCGCTCATTATACCTGGGGACTTCTTATACAGAAGCTTAATATAACTATTTTTCTGGGCTTTATGCCCCACGCATGTGTTATTCTTCCACATGTACCTTTTTTCGCCATTATATGCATCGATATGACTTCAGTTTGGCCAAGCTGGGTTGCCTGGCTCTTGTATTTATGCCCCACGTTCCCGTTAATTCGGCTAGGGCATAAGGGGAGCACCACTACGATTGTTACTGCCGGGTCAGACGGATGTGTACCTCAGATTGGGTGAAGCAGAAAGTTAGCGTTTTTAAGGGAATATTCGGTCGGTGAACAAAAGATTACTTTTATTTATTTTGATACATGCCCCCAGATGTTTATAGCTCGCGTCTCTTTTCGCAGTTCGGACATGCACATTAGGGCATGCGTACCCAGGGAAAGGAACCCTTAATGGAACTATTCTCCCTGGAAGATGTTTCTTACTATCCATGTAATATAGCATAGCTAGTTGGGTACTTGTCTGTTCAAGCACTTATGACACCTACGCCTGGTTTCCACGCATACCCCAGTTTTTACATAACCGAGCGGGTATTCGGATACACTCCGGACTATCGGGTCCAGAGGTCAAAGCGAAAAGGTCCGCCATGACAAATGATTTACAATCCGGCTAGGGACATTATATATGTCACTTAAAGTACACAGTCACTAAGACTGACTAAATTCTTCTTCTATACCATCCAACACGCTGTCTAGCCTACAATCCTGATGGGAATACTTTGCGGCTAATTCTACTTGGTCATACACCAAACTGACGGGGATCTCTTTCCCATCGGGCCCCACAGGTCCGACCTTGGCCAAGTGGTTTGGGTTAGCTTTGGTATATCGCGTCTTCACCATGGCCCAGGCTTCCCTTGCACCTTGTCGGCAGGCTGATATCTTCCATAATCGGAAGAGCCGCCGCGCTCCCTTGAGCTTCTCTATAAGCTCCCCCATGCCTCCTGGCGGGGAGGCGGATGGCCACAAGGCTTGGGCAATACCCTGCATCACATGCCGACCTTGTTCGTGCAGTTGTGAGAGCTCTGGTAGAAGATCACCCGCAGACCCGGGCATCTCCTCCGCGGGACGACCCGTCAGCATACCTGCAGACATAACTCTGTTAGCCGGCTTCTTCGCCGAACTCTTTCAAAAGTTCGTTCAAGCACTTACTGAAAATGCCACGTCGAAGCCGCTTATTCTCCTTCACGAAGTCCGCAAGCTGGGCTCGGACATCTTTCAGTTCCACGCCCAGCTGGATATTGGCGTCCTGGAGATTATTTTTCTCCTGCCTGACCTGCGTAAGCATGCGCTTGCCAACATTTCGCTGTCGATTAGCACGTTGCGCATTCTCCGGCACGGCCTCCGGATTCACTCCGGAGTCATCTGCAACATCTATTATTAGATTTGCATGCATGCCGCATACTATCTGGTACCTGTCATTCTTTGCAATGGAAACAAGTGTTACCAGAGGGGGCCTTTTCGGACTCCTTCAACGCGGCAACCGCGGCCCGTAGCTGGGCTTTGCACTCTTCCAGCTCTTGAGATAATTGGGTATTCTTCTCTGTAAGAACCTGCACAAATAATGATCCTTAAATCAGTTGTGTCAACTGTTTCAAGTCTCAAGGGCTACTGATATATATAATCGTCAGATTTTCTTACCCGTATATCCTTTACATACTGGTTCGTGGCTCTGGCAAGACCATTTTGAGCAGCACGGATGTACGCGTCTCCTGAGTTGAAGGCATCGAATGCCTCTTGGGAGAAACAAGCGTCACGAAGTACGGCCCAGCGACGCATGTGATTCATGGCACTCTCCACTTCGGAATTTGTAGCGGATAGTCTATCCGCATCCTCTGTAGGAGGAGCATCCGACGTTCGCCCCGTGTTAGCTTCCGCCTCTATGTCCGGCCCTGGAGCCCGACTGGTGGAGGCGTGATCAGCAACCTCTCCGGATATAGTCCGGCGAGCATTTTTCCTACTAGGAAACATGGACGTCATTATATTTCAAGAAAGACGACAACCATCGAGCGAGGTTCTATATCATACCTCTGCGCCGGCGTCTTAGTCCTAACCGCCTTCCTTTTTAGCCTACCTGGCTTCAATGTCCCTTGTTGGCGAGTCACTGCGGGTTCGGCATGGCGTCCCGAGGGCCTTCCCTGTAAAATGCAATATGTGTACGGTAGGTGAAGTGCATAAAAGGGGATCCTTCTCGAAAGTTGGGACTCCAGTTTTTCTTACATGCGATGCAGGGAGTAGCCCAGGATAGTCGGCTATGATGGCCACCATGGCATCATCACAGCTCAATTGATAGAATGTCTTGTCGATTAGCTCCACAAATATGTCCGGATCCTCTTCGAGTCTGGGATCGAGGGCCCGGTCAGGGTCCTCCGGTTGTGGAGGTGGCCTGTTGCCCTCCCTTACAGCTTTTTGTAGTTCCTGCCATAAAACGGCAAGGTGAGTATTTATGACGAAGAATGCGGGAAGGTTGGGAGTAAAAAGTGACAGCTCACCCAGCTTGGAGGGTTGTACATGGAGAATCCATCCCGTGGCTTAATACGGATGAACTCTCTTCCTCTCCCTTGAACAAATCGGACAGAATTTTTGCTAGAGCAGCAACTGAGTCCGGTCCCTTACGCCCGCAACGGGTGGCATCATCTTCCCCGTTAAAGCGCCACAAGGGGTTCCCTCGATATTGAAGTGCCTGCACCCCCCGCATTATACATATTAACATAACCTCGATTATTGTCAGTCCTGATTGAACCAGCACTTTTATCCGGCCCATCAGGTAAAGGACTTCTCCGTTATCTTCCGCCTGAGGGCTCCGTGGGCGCCAGCTTCGGCGTTTCTTCAAAGGAGCATTGTCGAACTCGGGAAGACCCATCTGAATAGGATCTGGAAGGGGGACGTCCTCCATGTAAAACCACTCCAAAGGCCCGTCTTCGGACATCTTCTTCGGGGTACCGGATAGGTATCCGGTCCCAGCGATGCGCCATATTTTGGCTCCGCCCACTTGATATATTGACCCCTTCTGTGTACGAGCATAAGGCAGAATAGCCTCTTCCACAGCTCGAAATGAGCTTCGCAGCCCAGAAACAGCTCACAAAGGGCAACATAACCAGCAATGTGTAATATGGAAGCAGGGGTGAAATTATGCAACTGGAGGCCATAAAACTCCAGGAGCCCGCGGAGGAACGGATGGATTGGAAATCCAAGTCCCCTTAGTAAATAAGGGATAAGGCATACCCGCTCCCCCTTGGAGGGATTGGGGAAGCTCTCCGCTTGCTCCCCGCCATTATAGGTGGCGAGCCCGGCTCGAACGGGACCATATACACTGGAGGGAGAAATCCCTGGGTCTGTAACTCTACTAATTGGTTGTGCGGGACAGAACACTTCTCCCAATCACCGGGCTTAGGGCTACGGGAGCGGGAAGAGGAGTTGCGATGGCCGGCCATGTTGGAATGGATTTTTCCGAGCGCGCTCTGATGGATACTCGCCGTGGGAGGATGGTGTGGTCTGGATCTAAGAATCCCCGTCTATTTAATAGATAGTTTACTTACATGGCTAGGGTGGCGAATGTAAAAATGCCCTGGCTCCTCGCATTCGCTCAACACGTGTAAGATAACCCTTATTGGGCACGGAAGCCAAGAAGTGCAACATTTATGGGGAGCCGGACACTACTCAGCAATATTCAGAATTTGGAGAAGAACCCGCCTTGCAATGCTGAAGACAATCTGCGCGTTGGACTCATCGTCATTGAAGCCTCGTTCGGGGGCTACTGAGGGAGTCCTGGATTAGGGGGTCTCCAGACAGCCGGACTATATCCTTTGGTCGGACTGTTGGACTATGAAGATACAAGATTGAAGACTTCGTCCCGTGTCCGGATGGGACTCTCCTTGGCGTGGAAGGCAAGCTTGGCAATACGGATATGTAGATCTCATCCCTTGTAACCGACTCTGTGTAACCCCCTCCGGTGTCTATATAAACCGGAGGGTTTAGTCCGTAGGACAACATACAATCATACCATAGGCTAGCTTCTAGGGTTTTAGCCTCTACGATCTCGTGGTAGATCAACTCTTGTAATACTCATATCATCAAGATTAATCAAGCAGGAAGTAGGGTATTACCTCCATCGAGAGGGCCCGAACCTGGGTAAACATCGTGTCCCCCGCCTCCTGTTACCATCCGCCTTAGACGCACAGTTCGGGACCCCCTACCCGAGATCCGCTGGTTTTGACACCGACAAAATACTTTAATTATGATAGTTGCTCTTTGGTTGATTGTATTTCTTTGTTGCAATCCATGATAAATTCACCCCATGCTTATGAAAAAAATAAAGCTTTTACTAAACATATTGTTGATGCTATGATGAAAGCTCTTGAAGAAAATTTGGAATTAGAAGTTTCAACTCCTAGAAAATTGCATGATGAATGGGAACCTACTATCAAAGTCAAGATTAAAAATTATGAGTGTTTTGCTTTGTGTGACTTGGGTGCTAGTGTTTCTACAATTCCGAAATCTTTATGTGATGTGCTTGGTCTTACTAATCTTGAAGAATGTTCTTTGAATTTAGACTTGGCGGATTATACTATTAAAAAGCCTATGGGAAGAATTAATGATTTTCTTATTATTGCACATAGGAATTATGTGCCCATAGATTTTATTGTTCTTGATATTGATTGCAATCCGTCTTGTCCAATTATTCTTGGTAGACCGTTTTTACGCACTATCGGTGCCGTGATTGATATGAAAGAAGGCAATATTAAGTTCTAATTTCCTTTGAGGAAGGTATGGAACACTTTCTTAGAACTATAATTAAGCCACCTTATGAATCAATCATGAGGGCATCTTATGGATCTCGAACCAAAGATGACAAAACTTAGATCCTTGCTTTATGCATAGCTAAGGGCGTAAAACTATAGCGCTTGTTGGGAGGCAACCCAATGAATAAATTTTATTTTTTTCTTTCTGTTCTTGAGTGATAGCACAATTATGCTACTGTTATGATTGTGTTTTTTATGTTTTAATTAGTGTTTGTGACAAGTAAAGCCTTTAAGATCTTCTTGGGTGATAGTTGTTTGATCTTGCTGAAAAAACAAAAACTTTTATGCTCACGAAATTAATTTTTGTTTTTTACCAGAGATCGATAAAATACCTATTCCACTTGCAGTAGATCAACATACAAATTTCTAAGGCCATCCTAATTTTTCAGAATTTTTGGAGTTACAGAAGTATTCTAAATAGTCAGATTGCTTCAGACTGTTCTGTTTTGACATATTCTATTTTCTTTATGTTGTGTGCTTATTTTTATGGCTCTATGGTTTTCTTTGATGAGTTTTTGCCATAGAAAAGTTGGAATACAGTAAATATAATACAAAAACAAAATATGAATTGGTTTTATACAGTACTTATAGTAGTGGTTTGCTTTCTTATACTAACGGATCTCACGAAGGTTTTGTTGAGTTTTGTGTGATTTAAGTTTTCAAGTTTTGGGTTATCTTACGATGGGTGAAGGAATAAAGTATAGAAGAGCCTAATCTTGGGGATGCCCCGGCATCCCAATCTATTATCCAAAAATGATCAACCAACTAAGCTTGGGGATGCCCCCGAGTGGCATCCCCGCTTTCTTCCAATGACCATCGGTATTTTACTCGAAACTATATTTTTATTCATCGCATGATATGCGTTTTACTTGGAGCGTCTTGTATGATATGAGTCTTTGCTTGTTTTATTTTGGTGTTATATATGCTTAATGCTTGCTTATGAGATTATCTATTTCTTGGTTGGTCGCTTCTCAATCTTTTGCTAGCCTTCATTTTGCACTAAGTATGATCTCTACTTGTGCATCCAAAATCCTTAAACCAGTTTTGCCACATGAGTCCACTATATCCTATATGCGGTATTCTTTTGCCGCTCTAAGCAAATTTGCATGTTCCATCTCTAATTTTCAAAATAAACTTCTCTTTTGTGTGTTTGTTTCGCTCGCGGAGCGGTGAGGGGTGGCTAATATTTTCCATGCTAGATGTGTTATTCTCAAGATGAGTGTTTATTCACTTGTCATTGCACGAGAGTAAGGCAAAGGTATTATGGATGCCTAGTCCCGAAATGCAAAAAAAATTTTAATTTACTTTCTATTGTCAAATAATAAATTCCTTGGAAAGTGTTGGTATGGAGGGCACCCGTGGATACGGTTAGCCATTGAAAGTGAAAGTATGGTGGAAAAGGGAATAAACTTTATTTTCTGTTTGGGAACCGCCTATGATATATCTAGCATGGAAAGTGTTGGGAACTCTAAGTCGTTTTCGTTGGTGGGATGGATACACCTCCCAAAATGTTTTTACCTCTAAGTTTTTCGCTTTGAGCTCGGGAACCTCTACAAATCCCTACTTCCCTCTGCGAAGGGCCTTTCTCTTACTTTATGCAAAAAAAATTAGTCTCCATCTTCTCTTATAAAAGCACCAACTAGGAGGCAATATGATCATACTTATGTATTGGGTGTAGCTAATGTTCAAGTGTGTTTCACGAACGGATCAATGTTTGAGCATGATGGGCTAGGGATAACTTATTTTAGCATTGATATTTTGAAAGACATGGTTGCTTGTTGATATGCTTGAGTATCTAAATTATCATGTAAAAACTAGACTATTGCTTTGAACAACTAAAAGTCCAAATGTCCATGCTATAAAGAAAAGAACATGATATGACATGATAGGCAGCATTCCACATCAAAAACTCTGTTTTTATCACTTACCTACTCGAGGACGAGTAGGAGTTAAGCTTGGGGATGATGATACGTCTCCAACGTATCTATAATTTTTTATTGCTCCATGTTGTTATATTATCAATCTTGGATGTTTTATAATCATTTTATAGTCATTTTATATCATTTTTTGGTACTAACCTATTGACATAGTGCCAAGTGCCAGTTGCAGCACAACCCACCAGGGCGCGCCAGGAGGCCCAGGCGCGCCCTGGTGGGTTGTGCCCACCTCGGGTGCCCCCAGACCGCCTCTTTGCTCTATAAATACCCCAATATTATAGAAACCCTAGAGGAATCGATGAAAATTCATCCAGCCGCCGCAGAGTCCAAAACCACCAGATCCAATCTAGACACCATCTCGGATGGGGTTCACCACCTCCATTGGTGCCTCTCCGATGATGCGTGAGTAGTTCTTTGTAGACCTTCGGGTCCGTAGTTAGTAGCTAGATGGCTTCATCTCTCTCTCTTGATTCTCAATACAATGGTCTCTTGGAGATCCATATGATGTAACTCTTTTTGCGGTGTGTTTGTTGGGTTCTCATGAACTTCGAGTTTATGATCAGTTATATCTTTTCATATCCATGAAAGTTATTTGAGTTTCTTTGATATCTTATATGCATGATTGCTTATAGCCTCGTATTTCTTCTCCGATATTTGGGTTTTGTTTGGCCAACTTGATCTATTTATCTTGCAATGGGAAGAGGTGCTTTGTAGTGGGTTCGTTCTTACGGTGCTTGATCCCAGTGACAGAAAGGGAAACGACACGTATGTATCGTTGCTACTATGGATAAAACAATGGGGTCTATCTCTACATAGATAGATCTTGTCTACATCATGTCATCGTTCTTATTGCATTACTCTGTTTCTCCATGAACTTAATACACTAGATGCATGCTGGATAGCGGTCGATGTGTGGAGTAATAGTAGTAGATGCAGGCAGGAGTCGGTCTACTAATCTTGGATGTGATGCCTATATAATGATCATTGCCCAGATATCATCATAATTATTTAAAGTTCTATCAATTGCCCAACAGTAATTTGTTTACCCACCATTTGCTATTTTTCTCGAGAGAAGCCACTAGTGAAACCTACGGCCCCTGGGGTCTTCTTTCTCATATATTTGCCCTTGCGATCTACTTTTCTCTTGCATTTATTTTTAGATCTATTAAACCAAAAATACAAAAACACCTTGCTGCAATTTTTCTTTATTTATTTTATTTAGCGTTCGATCTATCAATTTACTACAAATTTATCTCATGTCTGTTTGTCACTTGAGGCGCCGTACCCCGAAAGGGATTGACAACCCTTTTAACACGTCGGGTTGCGAGGGTTTGTTATCTATGTGCAGGGGATGTTTACGTTGTGTTGCTTGGTCGTCCTATTGGTTCAATAACCTTGGTTTCATATCTGAGGGAAATACCTACCACTGTTGTGCTGCATCATCCCTTCCTCTTTGGGGAAACAATGATGTAGCTTTAAGTGACATCAGTAGCACACCGGGATGAAAATGCATTGAATGGAGCCCTAGTGGGAGGAGATGGTGGCTCCGGGGAGATCAGAATCATCATCGACAAATAGCTAACGACAGTCGAGATTAAGAGGTATGGCGTGCCACTGAGTGCGCCATAAAGATGTGAGGACTTGTGTGCAGCAGCCATCCTTGGTGGGGAGAAGGGAGATGATCTCCCCAAGGATGTCGTCCGGTAGATCGCTGATGCGGTCATCCGAGATTCTATGGGTTCCTCAGATCCAGGGGGCGTGGTCACTTCTGCCCACGCTGCCGGGTGCAGGATCTATAACCAGCGGCACCATTGGCCGGAGCCTCATTTGTGTACATACCAATCTGAAGAAGAAGAAAAAAGGCAGAAACATACGTGTAGGACATTCAAAATCTATTCTCAAGATCCAGAAGAATAGAAAAGGCACAACCATATATGTAGGACATTCAAAATAAATTCTCAAGATTTGGCTATGAATTATTAGCATGCATGCTAACCCTAGTCGGATTATTAGCAAATATCATTTTTCCTGAACAAACATTTAATCACTAACCCTATACTGATACCATTAAAACAATCAATACACTACATGCATCTAACGGATCTTATTCTGATTTCATGGACTAAGAGAACGTAACCATAGGATTTGTATTCCAAAATATGAGAGGGGGTGGGGGAGGAGTAACCAGAGAAAACACATGATATGTTTGCCACACAAATGGGTATAGATGACTAACTTGTTTTTCGTGGAGTTGGAGTCATTGCTGGAGTTATTGTGGACCTCCGGCTCCGGTTGCGGAGGTACGACAGCGCCGACGAAGTCAAGGTCGTGCTGCTGCCCGCACGAGACCTCGTTGGCGGCGACGACAACCTATGTGCCCAGCTTCACGCGTTACGCAAGTGCTTCACCAGCCCCGGCGTCGCCACTCCCTCCGATGGTGCGCTTCGGCGGCATCCTCATACACTCCAAATGACGATGACCACCATGGACGGGGGGTGCGGCCACCTATTATGATGAGCAGCTCGGGCGCGCCATTAATATGGAGCAGTGGGAGCGAGGCGGGCGACAGTCAAAGGCTGGCTCGCCTCCTGGCAAGCCTATGCAGCGGGGCATGCCTACCATCATTTCACACAGCTACTCGCATGCCTCCCGGTGACACTATGCAGCGAAAACACCTCCCATCAATTCCACACACCTACACGCACACCTCCCGGTCAGCCTGCGCGACGGACTGCTCACATGCATCCCATCAACTCATGCCTGCTCGCACGACACATGGGGCGCGTGGTGGCACGTATATTGTTTTTCTTTTTTTGATGATTAATTATGCCACTTTATTGCTTAACCGAAGCATGGCACATATACATTGTTGGTCTAACGCCCACGGTTTAAATAAATAATCCGTTTGCGATATTGGTTGCCAATTATTAACAATCTCCCATTTGTAAGAAGATTATATCAAAACTTGTCTCAAATTTGACAAAAAAATACAATATCACAGTCTACTTGTGTCCATATGACACCACGATAAGTTTGATGAATTTCAACTAACTTTTAGATTTACTTAATTTTAAAAATCAAGATTCTCAATGTTTTGAAATTTCTTGCATGAGGAAACATGCACCCAGGGACACAAATATGATTATGCAATCCATTTTGCTGCACATGTAGATCAAATTTGATTTTTTTCACATTAAATCCCTAGGAA
>NC_041386.1:120341669-120344156 GCF_002162155.2 Triticum dicoccoides | reverse complement strand
CATGAGCCTCTGTGTGGGATTGATCGTTTTGTGAGCCATAAATGCCACATCAAAGTCGTGAATTGGTTATTTAAAACATATTACACAACCCTTTCATACATACATGTTCGGGCCACGTGCATGCATTGGTGGTCCTCGGACACTCCCTCGTGGGGTTATCAGCGATGTGCCCATTGGTTAGCCCGCGAAGGTTATCAGTTTCCACTGACAATGAGAGTAATTTGACCAAAGGTGGATTCATCTTGGCATCTGTTATGGTGTGGATCATGGTGAGATTCCATATCGAAGTTCGGGCACGTGCGTACACATGAGTCCCTCCCACCGGCTCGAGGTGAGGGGGCTACGCATCGTGAACCTCTGTGTAGTGTGTTTCTGGTTTGCGAAGCATGTGCCACATCAAAGTTGTGCATTGGGTATTCAAACATCACACAACACCTCTTTGGGGCACATGCACGCGGTGGTTGTCCTATGACACTACTCGCGTATGACGCTCTCTGTGGGCCCGCGAGGTCGTCGTCGATCAGTTCAACCTACAGCGAGAGAGAGGTTAATTTGACCAACAAGGATGGTTCTTTTTTGGTTTGTGTTACGTATATGCACGGTAGGAGTATGTAGTACATGTCAAAGAGGGGGCAACATATATACTATGCTCATGAACCTCACTCCATGTGGGGACTTCCGGTTCCCGGGGCAGGTGCCACATCAAAGTTGTGCATTGGTATTCAAACATCACACAACACCATGCAGGCGGTGGTTGCCCTATAGGAACTCACTCATGTGCGGCGCTTCCATCTATGGGCCCGCGAGGTTGTCCTCCATCACTTTGACCCAACGAGAGAGCTTAATTTGACCATCAAGGATGATTCTTTTTTGTTTGTGCTACGGTAGGAGTATATACCACACGTCGAAGGGGGCAGCACATACCATGCATCATGAACCTCATTCTCTATGGGGACTTTTCGGTTTCCGAGGTATAGGTACCACATGAAATTTGTGCATTGTGTATTCAAACATCACACAAACACCTATTTCGGCCACATGCAAATGGTGGTTGTCCTATATAGGACGCTCACTCGCGTGCGACGTACGCTTCGCTCCCGTGGGCCCGCGAGGTCATCGTCCATCACTTTGACCCAACGAGAGAGAGGTTAGTTTGATGAACAAGGATGATTAATTCTTTTAGGGTTGTGTTATAGTAGGAGTATATAGTACGCATCAAAGTGGGGATGAGACCAGCATATACTAGGAGTCATGAACCTCACTCCGTGTGGGGACTTTACGGGTTTCGAGGTAGAGGCCACATCAAAGTTGTGCATTAGGTATTCAAAACATCACAACCACACACCTCTCCATACATATGTTTTGGCACACATGCAAGCGATGGTGGTTGTCCTCTAACACTCACTCACACGGTTATCGGTGATGCTTCCATCTGTGGGCCCGCTTGGTCCATCACTTTCACCGACAGCGAGAGAGGTTAAGACTTAGGAGGGGATTAATTTTTTGTTTGTCTCACGGTCTAGGTCATGATGTGAGATTACATAATAGCGCATGTGTACACATGAATCCATCCCGCTGGATCGAAGTGGGGGGCGAGCACACGACACGTCATGAACCTCTTGCTCCATGTGGGGACTATGCAATATTCAATGCATGCACCACATAAATGTTGTGCATTGGCTATTCAACACATATTTATGCATCACGCACCTCCATAAATATGTTTGGGAGACATGCATGCAATGGTTGTCTTTGGACACTCTCACTCGCTTGGTTATCTGTAACATCCCAAATTTTCAATTTGGAATGTTATACATAGATCATTCATGCATATCATATTTTATTGCATTTCGTTTCTCGTTCCTCGAAAACCTAAGCAACTCAAGGACCCTCGGAGAGAGTTGGGGATTTCTTTGTTTTCATATTTGAATTTTATCAAATATTGAAACGAGGATTTTGGTTTTAATTATTTTTCTCTCCGAAAATATTTCATATTAAAATATATGAGAGGAGATAATATGACTTCTCCAAAATAAATGAAATATTGGAGGAAAATATTAAAATCAAATATTTGATTTTATCCGGAGTTTATTGCTATTTTATTTGAATTAGAAAAATTGCACGTTTTCAAAGTTGCATTTTAGGGCCAAGAAAATGTTCATCTTGTTCCAAATATTTTATTTAGACGGTGAAAATTTGTTTTGGCATTTTTAGATTTTTATTTTTATTTTCTAGGATTTATTTAAGTTCTGGCGAAATTATTTAAAAAAAGTCGCAGCGCCCGACTGGGCCGAAGCCCAGCCGAGTCGGCCCGCCCCGCGCCTCGTCTCCGACCTGGAGACCACGAGCGCCGCCGCTGCTAGCCGAGTACGGCCGGGACTCCTCCTCCCCGCGCCGCCTTGCCCCCTCCCCTCCTTAAATACACCGCCCCCGCACCCCACCCCGCCACACAACCCGAGCCGCCCCGCCGCCTAGACCGCGCCGCCG